>NC_133776.1:101738398-101890586 GCF_003597395.2 Chelonoidis abingdonii | reverse complement strand
GCTGGGGGCAGAGGGGGCATCAAGCACCTACCAGGGGAAGCAGAAGTCGGTGCCTATGAGTCCAGTAATCACTGGGCCATTGGCAATTCTGGGGTCTCTCCACCACATACAGACCTCACCTCTTTTTTTGTGAAATCTTTTAAAGGTCTTGGCTTACCCCAGTGAGCAACAGGAAAAATTATAAATCTCAAATTTCATGGGATTGGAAAACCACTTCCCCTCCAACTCCTTTGCAGTATCTGTACCACTTTGGACATAGGTTCCCTGTCACACCAGACACTGAGGAGACCAGACAACTATTTACCCAAGGGCTAGAGTGCCACACAGGGATCCCAAGATTTTTATTTACTGATGAGACTCCTGGACGAGGTGTTTGGAAACAGACCAGAGACGCTTTCATTCTTCTCAAGCCTCAAAGAGAATCCATATGACACGCACTCCAGTCTGAGGCCCCCCTACAGAAACTGAGATCCCCTCTCTGAACAAAGATAAGAGAGGAATGTGAGCGTGTGTGTTTGTGTGCGCACACTGAAGTGTAAATATTACACTGAAACCATACCATGTAATACCTGCAACAGCAGCAGGGTGGAGGAAGTCTAAGGGATGTCAGTTTAAACAGCTCATGTTTCAAAGCTATTCAGAAGTATTCCAAATACTGTTGTTTACAGGGTCTCTGTGTGTACTGAATGCTTCGTCATAGGTACTTATATGGCCTCCATGACTTCAGTATCATCAACTTGAACATACTTATCCTCACACCGCCCCCGTGTGGGAGGGCAGTGCAGTTACCCCCATTATACAGTTGGGGAGCTGAGGCACAGAAAGTGATTTGCCCAGGGTCACAAAAGAAAACTGTGGCAGAGAAGGGAATTGCACTTTGCACTCTCCTAAGTCCCAGGTTAGTGCCCTAACTGTTGCTCTCTCTCTTTGATCCTGACTGGGAGCTGTTACTAAAACCTCCATTCACCATTTTGCACACAACAGCCCTGAGATTTACCTCCAAGTAATGCTCTCTGAAAAGGCCGAACTCTGGGCTGTGGCTCAGCACGGATACACTCCCCTTTCCTGCACCTCGGTGTAGCAGAGTCTGACATGATATTACCTTCAGCAGCACCAGTTACAAATGCACACTTAGGCACACGTGCTCTTAAAAGTCTGGCCCAGATAACTTGCCCAAGGCAGGCCCATATCAACTCGGTATGAGAACCAAGAATGGGAAGTACAGGTCAGCGCTCTCTCCTCTCCACCTTCTGTTTGCATTTCAGACCTCAAGCACTGTCTTGCTCCTGCAAGGATGTTTTAAAGCTCCGTTTCTTAGGAACCCGCAAAGCTCTTCTGTGTCGACTCGCTGTCAAGAATTTAAAATTTCATATCCACTGAGAGGTCTGAGCTTAATGGACTAGCTCAGGCAAGCCGGAGACGGCTTTTTCCTGGTAACAGCGATGAGAGTTTTTACAGACTCTGGAGGTAAAAAGAAGAACTGGCCCATTTTGCGCTACTTGAGCTGATCATTCTCTGTTTGTCTTCTAATAGTGCTGGCAAAAGGAAACTTGCGTATCGCTGTCAGCATCAGTCACCCAGGAGAAGCTACTGAGCATCTGACCCAAAGCATATGAAGAAGAAGGGTGAAAATGAAAGCAATTAACAAGCTGAGATCAGAAGTTATCTGGACATTCCTACCAAGACTTTGAGAATCTGTGCAAGACTTCTTTATTTCAGCCTGACTTATGGGATTGTAGAAAGTGAAGCACTTGCATTCGGATCCCCGGAGCCTGAAGCTGTAGCAAAGTCTGTTCAGCTGAGAAGACACAGTCAATAAGACAGCCCAGTCGAAGGTTTTAGGGTTATTTTAGAAAGGACAAATGATTGTAGATAGGGAGGTTTGCAGCCAAAATAGTATCAATGCAAACCCTCCCAGTCTATGACCACACTCCCATCACGCAGTTGCACTCCTTACAACTCCAAAACAAACCATAAACGCTAAAGGAAATTAAGAGGGCTGTCTCTCGTCTCTGAATGGCCCTATGCAACAGTGACAGGATTTAACAATTCACTTTTCACAAATAAATGGGAAAACATAGAATCATAGGACTGGAAGGGACCTCAAGAGGTCATCTAGTCCAGTCCCCTGCACTCATGGCAGGACTAAGCATTATCAGACCATCCCTGACAGGTGTTTGTCTAACCTGCCCTTAAAAATATCCAGAGATGGAGATTCCACAATGTTCCTAGGCAATTTATTCCAGTGCTTAAGCACTCTGACAGTTGGGAAGTCTTTCCTACTGTCCAACCTAAACCACCCTTGCTGCAATTTAAGCCCATTGCTTCTTGTCCTGTCCCCAGAGGTTAAGAAGAACAATTTTTCCTCCTCCTCCTTGTAGCAACCTTTTAGGTACCTGAAGACTTATCATGGCCCCTCTCAGTTGTCTCTCTTCCAGACTAAACAAACCCAGTTTTTTCAATCTTCCCTCACAGGTCACGTTTTCTAGACCTTGAATCATTTTTGTCACTCTTCTCTGGACTTGCTCCAATTTGTCCACATCCTTCCTAAAATGTGACACTCAGAACTGGACACAATACTCCAGGTGATACCTAATTAGCATGAAGTAGAGCAGAAGAATACCCAGTGCTGAGACTGGTATCTGCTCTCAGTAATTGTTGTGTTTGTCATATTGATTTGCAAAGCAGAATGGTGCTTAATTAACATCCCAAACATCCACTGGTGTTTAAAGAGACTCAGAAGCAAGAGAGGAAAGGAAACCAAATAATGCAAAATCTAGTGAATAAAAAAGTGTTTTCCTGAAAATCCTTTATATTATTAGTTATTGCTCTTAAGGCAGTACCTAAAAGATCCCAACCACAGGGTCTTACAATCCAAAAGTGTCAAGACAAAGTGTGAGTGTGGGACAGAGGCACAGAGAAGTGATGTGATGGGTTCAAGGTCACACAACAGGTCTGTGGCAGAACTGAATCTCAGTTTTTCCATTGGATCACGCTGCCCTTCAAATAATTCTGCGCAAAAATTGCCTTGCTGTGTAATGTTATTTACTTCAAATATAAATGTTATGCACCATTTTCAGAGAATGGCCATTTTCACAGCAAAAATTTCAATTTTTTCCATTTTGATACTAAAAACCATCTTCCTTAAAGAGTCCTGGCTTTGCTTCAATGTTTAACATTTAAAAGCTGTTAATTCCTTTTTCAATTTTCCTCCAAATAAGCTCTCTTTTAATTTGTAAGGAAATGGGAAAAAGTTCGATTTTGATGTAATTTTGCATTACACTGAGGATTCATCATATGCAATATGTAGGGCCTTTCATTTTCAGTTTTTATTTTATTTAATTTTTCCCACGAAAATTATCAGTGTTTATTACCACCACAACAAAAACAATTGAAAATCAGTGCAAAAAACTATTAATTTTTCTGGGTAAATATCAGGGTTGATTTTGGTGGATGGAAAGATGGGGGGAGAGGAGTTTGGGGAGTATTCAGTAGATTAATGCTTTGAATTCCGTTCAGCAATGTGGTTTGCCCCAGAACTAAAACAAAACTCAAGGCCATTGCTGAGTTTAAGAAAACACGATGTCTCTAGCCCCCAAATAAAACTTTTTATTTTAATAAGCAGTTACTGGTGTAGACTTAGAACTATTAGCCTATAAATATTTACAGCTAGTAACTGGGCCACACCACTGGCAGCGTATACACAACTTCAACATTTTCTCCTGTTCTTTCTTTTTTAAAAAAAACTTTCAAATACTTCTTTGTGTTCCAGAACGTATTCTGAGACAGATTTTCATTTTCTTCCCATTTTTGTGTCTCAGATCTTTAAACCATTATCTGCCAACAGTTTGAAATATGTATATGGTGGGCCGGACAGAGTATTCATTAGTACGTTCAGAGGAACATGCACTCCAGAGCTTCCGCGTGGGCCTGTTCGTTTACTGTGTACGTCTTCTAGACTAATACATAACCTTACTTCAACAGGCAGCTTTGCATATACACACAGACTAATGTATTGTCATACTATCTCTCTCTCATGCAATGTGTTGTATTTTCCTAATAAAACAAGTTAATTTTTAATATATTTTAATGATACAAAAGAAGGGTGAAAATCAGAAAAAAATGAATAATACTTTTTGCAAACCCAAGAATTTGTCAGTAAAAAACAGTTTAAACTGAAAACAAAGGGGCTTAGAAATGTGTCATACTAGACAATTCTGTAATGTAAACACCCTTTAGCGTATACCCTATCAATCCCCAAGGGGTAGCGGGGCACATCTAAAAGCTGGCAAGCAAACCAGACAGTGAAATACACAAATAAATGCATATTCAGAACCACAGCTGCTAAAGATCACACTGTAACTGACCCAAAAACAGAGCAGACGATGCCTCTCCTCTACCCAAAGAAGCTAGTTGCTGACATTCTATACAACTTCAGCCCATATGCCGCATAGTTTGTAGGTACTTTTCCAAACCATGTACATTAGTTTATCCAGAGGTAAGTATATAGTACATAGCTACATGGGAATACTGCCACCAACAATGATCTACCCAATCCCTATACTCAGGGACAACGAAGACAGATAATGGTCACTAAAGTCCACTGGAGTCGAAAGAAAAGCTTGACTTCAGTGGACTTTGGATCAGGCCCTTTGTGGATTACAAGGGTCCATCGTCTTTGTGAAAATGAATCCTCTCCCTCTAAATACAACCAAATAGTGACTTTCAGTGCCTGTTTGTGTTGTGTATATTTTGCCCTGGTTTGCCATCATTACGTTTATTATTTGTGTATACCTTTCTTCCTTTACTGCTGCTGATTTAATGGCACTTTATATGCTTCAGCAATATAAACTACAATAAAAAGCACAATGACCACACACACAAAAGAACTACAGAAAAAGCTTTTTTTTGCCTACATGGCAAGTTTGTTTAAAATCTCACTGCAGTGAGTGTCATTAAAGTCAGTAAACATGCAACGCTGTGTTAAATCCAAATACCAGCCAGATCCCACAGTCCTTGTTCCGATAAGGAGACCATAGACGTTAGGATTGCAGGATCTGCTCATAAAAGCTTTCAGTTTAAGTGATTTTAATTGAAAAGATCAAGGCCGGTAAAAGGGGACAACATGTATTAGTAGCTATCTGTTAAACAAAGAACACTTAGAAACACACTGGTTAAAGCTGTAAAGATGCTCTGTACCTCAGGCACGCAGATGAACCTTGCTAATAGGTCTCCTAAGCTTTGTGTTTTATGTGCTGTCTCCATGCAGTCTGCATTCTTCATTTAATTGTGTATGAATGAATTAACCATCAAGGTAAAGAGAGGGTGCAACTGAGGGAAAAAAGCAGCAGCAATTTAAAAAAAAAGAAAAAAAAAAGTGCTGATGTCTACATCTCTGTTGTCCAAAACAACTGTTGCCTCTGTCATGAACTTCACTTTAATTGTCTCCTGGTTTTGTACATCCATTGGGCAGATTCTCTGTTTCCCCACTGCAGGCTCAAACACAAATAGAGATGAAATATATCATTAATGAGAAAACTTCTTCTTTGTATCTTAAAATGCTTTCAGTGCTGTTTTACTGTGAGAAATGTCCCGCTTAAACTGGGCTAGAATTAAAACCAGAAGTATAAATTGCTCCATCTCGTCCTCACTCCAGTCACAGCAGCAGATACATAAAAGTTTCACTGCTGGCAAAACAGTGTTGCCAACTCTCACAATTTTATGATGAGTTCTGTGATATTTGTTCTGTTTCTGAAAGCCCCACCTCCTGGAATCAGGTGATTACATTAAAATCTCAGTGGACTATTAAAAAGCTTTAAAATGTGACCCCTAATACTTGAGAAACACAAGGTCAAATAAAAAGAACCCACAATATATTATTTTTCAAGTGCTATGACTTAAGCAAATTTCATAGTTTTTTGGGCCTGAAATCATGACTTTTGATCCTTGGGGTTGTCAATAATGAAACCCACCTTCTTAGAGTTTAACAAGATAGCACAACATTTTGCAGGTTCACCTTTAATTTTAAGATTGGTTTTCACCATGATCTCTGCCCCATTAGGACAAAAATCTGCACAAGTCCCACAATTAAATCGACAAACTTGAGCTAGAGAAAACATGGGGAAAAAATCCCACAGAGGCCCTTCCCTTTCTGGAGCCTTGTGGGTTGAAGGGGCATCCTACTGCTTTGAATGGTTCAGCTCTATTTTGTATAATGCTACACCACAGATCAGAGCAGTGCTATTATCCACTCTGCTTTTCATGACAGGTTTTTTTGTAGGGCTGTTGATTAATCGCAGTTAACTCAAAAAATTAATTGCAATTAAAATAATTATTTGCAGCTTTAATCGCACTATTAAACAATACCAACTGAAATTCATTAAATATTTCAGATGTTTTCTACATTTTCAAATATACTGATTTGAATTACAACACAGAATACGAAGTGTACAGTGCTCACATATTTTTATTACAAATATTTGCACAGTAAAAACGATAAACAAAAGAAATAGTATTTTTCAGTTCACCTCATACAAATACTGCAGTGTAATCTCTTTGTTGTGAAAGTGCAACTTACAAATGTAGATTTTTTTTTGTTAAATTACTGTGCTCAAAATAATGTAAAACTTCAGAGCCTACAAGTCCACTTAATCCTACTTCTTGTGCAGCCAATTACTAAGACAAACAAGCATGTTAACAGTTACAGGAGATAATGCATTTATTTAAAATATCATCTGAAAGTGAGAACAGACATTCGCATGGCACTTTTATAGCCAGCATTGCAAGGTATTACGTGCCAGATATGCTAAACATTCAGATGTCCCTTCACGCTTTGGCCACCATTCCAGAGGACATGCTTCCATGCTGATGACGTTCATTCAAAAAATAATGCGTTAATTAAATTTGTGACTGAACTCCTTGGGGCAGAGTTGTATGTCTCCTGCTCTGTGTTTTACCCACATTCTGCCATATATTTCATGTTATAGCAGTCTCGGATGATGACCCAGCACGTTGTCAATTTTAAGAACACTTTCACTGCAGATCTGACAAAATGCAAAGAAGGTACCAATGTGACATTTCTAAAGAGAGCTACAGCACTCAACCCAAGGTTTAAGAATCTGAAGTGCCTTCCAAAATCTGAGAGGACGAGATGTGGAGCATGCTTCCAGAAGTCTTAAAAGAGCAACACTCCGAAGCGGAAATTACAGAACCCGAACCACCAAAAAAGAAAATCAACCTTCTGCTGGTGGCATCTGACTCAGGTGATCAAAATGACCATGAATCAGTCCGCACTGCTCTGGATCATTATCGAGCAGAACCCATCATCAGCATGGACGCATGTCCCCTGAAATGGTGGTTGAAGCATGAAGGGACATATGAATCATTAGGACATCTGGCACATAAATATCTTGCAACACCAGCTACAACAGTGCCATGTGAACGCTTGTTCTCACTTTCAGGTGACATTGTAAACAAGAAGCGGGCAGAATTATCACCTGCAAATGTAAACAAGCTTGCTTGACTGAGCGATTGGCTGAACAAGAAATAGGACTGAGTGGATTTGTAGGCCCTAAAGTTTTACATTGTTTTATTTTTAATACAGTTATTTTTTGTACATAATTCTACATTTGTAAGTTCAACCTTCATGATAAAGAGATTGCACTGCAGTACTTGTATTAAGTGAAT
Organism: Chelonoidis abingdonii; assembly: GCF_003597395.2. Lineage (NCBI taxonomy): Eukaryota > Metazoa > Chordata > Testudines > Testudinidae > Chelonoidis > Chelonoidis abingdonii. The sequence goes on along the minus strand of NC_133776.1, from coordinate 101,882,900 downwards.
AGAAAAATATTTTTATTTTTACAGTGCAAATATTTAGAATAAAAAATATAAAGTGACCACTGTACACTATGTATTCTGTGTTATAATTGAAATCAATATATTTGAAAATGTAGAAAACATCCAGAATATTTATATAAATGGTGGTCTATTATTGTCTAACTGTGCAATTAAACACATAATTAATCATGAATAATTTTTTTAATTGCTTGACAGATCTAATTTTTTGGGTTCTGAATTTGTATGTTACTTTCTAAATTGGTATGTTTTTAAAAATTTACTTTTCTCTGCTTCCCAGGCTGAAATGTTATTGCTAACACACATCTCACTAGTGACATTCAAGCACAAAGAAGCCATTCATTACAATATATGGCCATCAATAAAAGGCCTGATCCCGCCAGCACTGCCTACAAGATGTAGCACTTCTTACTGTGAGTAATTTCAGGAGTGCTGATCAAAGCAAGAATCCAGGGATACATGGTTCTAAAAAGTGTATGTGCAGGAACTTTGATAATTTTGCACAGATTTAAGAATTTCGCATTATTGGCCGAAACAGACAAATTTCAACACTCACATACAAATCTGTAAAGAGAAAAATCAAGTGGAAACACTAATTTTCCTTACTCCCAAGTGAATTACTATCTACAACCACTTTCCCTCCCAAAACATTTCTGATCACTCAAGCGATGTTAAGACAATACAAACGAGACAGAAAAAGAGAAAGGGTTAGCAAATGACAGAAACAATGGAAGGTTTGTGTTTAGTCATGCCAGTACATTACAAGGATTGTCTTCAGGTTTGCTGCCACACAAAAGTTGTACCACTTTAATTACAGCCAGTACCAACACCCTAACGCGGATGCAGTTATGCTGGTAAAAAGGTGCTTGTACAGTACTAGCCTCGCCTGTTCTCAAAAGGCAGCTTTATGCTAGTGTAACTTTAGCAACAGTAGCGCTTGTACCAATATAACAAACTCACACCCCTACCCAAAATAGTTACACCAGAACAAAATCCATGTGCAGACCAGGTCTTTAGAAAATACAGTCAAGAGCATCTATGCATCAAAATCCTCTCTCCCAAGAATGATAGGAGGATTCATGTAGAGATTTATTTTAAACAAACCTCCAAAATGGCACCCAAGTCACTCAGCTGGAGCCCACCTACAAGCGGATGGACTCCCTCAACTCCCAGGACTTGAGTGAGCATTAAAGCTGAACGGCAACAGACTTTTTAAAGATTGCACTTGCTCTGTGAGTTTCTTTCTTTGTGCTGGATAAAGTGTGTGCGTGTGGTGGGGGGGAGGATGCTTTGGGAGTATTTGTAATTTTTACTCATGTATTTATTTTGGGGGGCAGGGCTGTGGTAGAGGTCGGTCTAAACAACGCCTTCTTGTGGCCTATTGTGGCACTGCTCACCAAGTCTCAGGTCTCCCTCCCCACTCCAGGAAACTCCCCCTGGCTCTACTCTCTCCACACCAGCCAATTAGATGCTGGTAACGAACTAGACAACAGCCCCAAGTGCAACATAAACTAGAGGGTCTTCCCCCCAGCTCTCGGATCTTTCCTGCTCTCCTCCAGAGCGCTGACTCTTAGGGCTTTTCCCCTCTGAAACTCTCCTTTCTACCAGGGCTGGTCACAGGAGCCAGCCTCCTTCGTCCTCTTCTGGGCTATGTGCTTGTTTATAGCCAAAAATTGCACTGGATTTTCTTACATCACTACCAACGCCTCATGTGGATGCACTTAACATCAGCTGAAGAGTACTTAATCGGTTTAGGGTTAATCTAAATTGGTGCAACTGGTGTGTGTAGATATGGCCCAATGTAAAACAAAACACAAAAATCTTCCCTGCCCCAGTTTGTTTTGGCTGTTTGCTGTCATGTAGACTGGGAGTCTCTGAGGCTTTGTTCTACGTCTGTACAGGACCAGGCACAATGGGGTTCTGCTCCATGATTGGCCTTTCTAGGAACTACTATAATATAAATAAAATCAGGGCAGGCTTACTTTACGCAACATAAAGCAGTAAAAATAAAATAAAATAAAATAAAATAAGCGCAGGTCACTTCTAACGGTGCACTGCATTTCCTAAGGCATCTCCGGCACTTTGCTTGATCAGATCTTTAAAATTTGGCCATCAGGAACTCTAGTGTATGAACCACTGGCACCAGAAAAGAAACAGGGTGAAAGCACCTCTCCCTTTAGCCATAGCAAGAACTTGGGAGCTGGACAAACCTAACATGATTTGTGGTTCTCAAGAGATTGTCTTTCCCCCGGTGCATTTTCTCCAGCCGTTGCCCTATCTTTCAGAACCGTTTCTCCTCCTGCAAGAGAAAACCTCCTGGACTGGTACAGCTTTGCTCGCTGATATTATGTCAATAACAATAGCAAGAGAGGAAGGAAGGATGGGAGGCACGAGTGAGCATTAAAGAAAAGTAAACAGCAGGATGCCATGCACCCCGCTGAGAGCTACGCTCGGGGAATACGAGAGGCCTGTTAGCAATGCTGCACGCACATCTCATAGGGAACTGGGGGCTGTTTATTCAGAAGGCTAGAGGCCGTCTGTAATTTTCTTCCTCTGCCTCATCTGCCCAGTAGAGCAACCTGACGTCACACCCAGAGCTCTCCCCTCCAATGCACAACGCTCAATGAGAGCGAGGGATAAATAGTGCTGAGGCGCTGTGGTACCAGAGTGCTGTAATTTAGCCTGGCAAGCTATCCTGTGCTCGCAGTTACGCAAACCCACTTGTGTCAGTGTTACTGTGCCTTTCCTCCCTCACCTCCCGGAGCTTGCACTTCACCAAGACTGTAAGCTCCTTGAGGGAGGAACCAACTTTTTACTGCGTTTATGTCCAGCAGAATAGGAGAAAGACTCTGCACATGTTCCAGGTACAGATTTCTGCAAGCACGAGGGAAGATATTACTTCAGTGCTTTAGGCTCAACAGCCTGCATAGAGCTAACGAACAAAAGACTAACGGACTCAGGTGAACTCAACCTAAGCTTTTGGAACTGCTGAGTCACTTCTTATTGTGTGACCTGTTTAGATTTAATTTGTTCCTTTTGTTTATGCATAACTGTGAAGATAATGTATGTGGCTTATGAAGGAGCTTTGTTATGCAGTAGATATATACCAATAATAGCTTAATTTCTATCTATCTATCATGCAGTTCATTCCTTCTGTTCCCTTTGGACTTGACTGGGGGGAGGCTGACCCTGTAATCCTTGCTGAAAATCCTCAGTGACTGAATTCTGGGTCTCCAGGTGCTCTTCTGAAGGAGTTGTGTTGAAGGACTAGAGAAAGGCAGGGTAGTAATCTCTTGCCCATCCAAGCATTACACAGATACACAAGGGGGCCTCGATCCCCAGTTGTGGTCTTCTAGGAGCTAATGTACATGAATAATACAAGTGAATAAAGCTGCTGCAGCATTTAAGGTAGGTAATGACAAACAAGGTGAATAGTTTATGGGAAAGGTCTGTTGAACCATGTGTCAACACAGTACACTGGGGTATCTGGGTCTGCTGTACCTTGGTGCAGTATAAAAATAACTGGTATAGCTTGACGATGGATGGGTCAGGTCAACAAGTGTAAGTGAAACGTTAAACTAAATTTTCTATTAATACACTAAGACTTTGTATAGGACCTGTGTCTCTCCTGGACATGGGGAAAAATCAGAGGTTTGAGCATTGGCCTGCTAAACCCAGGGTTGTGAGTTCAGTCCTTGAGGGGGCCACTTAGGGATCCGGGGCAAAATCAGTACTTGGTCCTGCTAGTGAAGGCAGGGGGCTGGACTCAATGACCTTTCAAGGTCCCTTCCAGTTCTAGGAGATAGGTATAGCTCCAATTAATCTAATCTAAAAAATTAGGTTTGCATGTTTGTTGTTGCTGAGTGAAAACTTAAAAGAGAGAACCTGCCCAATGCATTATTTCTGTGGGACTGTCACAATATTTTTGTTTTGCCTGAGTAAGGCCTTCAGGATTTGACCCATCAATTTCATGTATACTGGAGTGGTATCGTGCCATTTATGGTGAACGTAAGGTAGAACTTAAAAATGAAAAATACCGAGTAGCAGGATACCTTTTGCTGCAAGCTCAACTGGGCATTGGATTAGGAACTCTTGATTAAAAGACTTGCTGAATTGGGGTCTAGTTGAATGCCGACTTGTGGGCAATTTCAGATATTGGCGGAAAGATCTCCTTTAGCACTGAAGGTCTGTATAGGATACTGTAACAGGTGACATTCTATTCTAGCATCCACTGCTTTCCTGTGTACGTACAGACCCATTTATTTGCACACTCATCATCTTACGTGGTGATTCCTCCATGTACGACCACTGGCAGATGCTGCCTATTACTGCTGTGTTATCTTTCTCTTCTTCCTTTCCTGCTTTTATTTGTTGCATCTTCTTCCAGGCTGGACGGTAAATTTTTCAGGGCAGGGAGGTGTTTTTGGAGAGAGTTGTCTTTCAGTGTCTTAGAGCTAGATCCTCAGCTGGTGCAAGTCAGCATACGTCCACTGAAGTCACCTTACACTAGCTACGGATCTGCCCCAACTGACTTCAGAACACAGAGCTCAACTCTTGTTTGCCATAAACAAGAGCATTTCCCAGCCCAGCCCAGACAACAATTCATGGCAGATTCTGATCTCATTTTCCCTGAGACAGTAAATGAAACTAGAATCAGGCTCTTTTTAGCAAGCGTTTCCTTTAAATCTCACACATTCCTGTAATGCCCACTTTGTGAACAAACAGTAAAGCTGAACCTTGGGCCTTTCCTACAGCGTAGTAGCAATTGTATTAGCCCCTACCAGATTCCCAGTGAAAGCCATCTGTATCTCATGGACTTTGAACAATTATACTTGAAAACAAATTATAATGCAAGGTTTTCTTTTCCTTCGCTCTCTCTCCAGCTCCAAGAGTGTCCAAATATTTTTGCTCTGGAAATTATAACAGCAGCCTGGATTATTGGTTTACTTTGTATCAAACTTAGTGGGGGCTTCCAGGTATTTACACTGTCAACTCTCCTTCCCTTACTGTAAAATCTTTTTTTATTGACAATTCAATCATGTCAGGTCTGGAACAGTAGAAGCCCTGATTTGATCAGCTATCATTGAATTTACAATATATAAATGACAGCACCATATCTAGCCTGCGTCTCAAGCAGCTGCCTTTAATCGATTTATATTCCACTAGCAGGGAAGAAAAATTGCAGCACAATGTAGTGGGATAGTCTAAGATCAATACCAATTTTTTTCTTAATGACACGAAGGCCAAGATAAGGACAGCATAAGTCAAAGCTAGACAGATCAAATTTACCCAATATCCCTTTCAATTACCAAAGTACATATACAGGGATGTGTAACATTAAAGCTGAGGGGAACACTACCAAAGTGGTTTAAAATTACAACAGACGTTGGCAAGGTTGCCTTGTGTCCTCACTGGCATACTTAGCATTGTAATGGACTGACAAATAGCCAGGATCTGGACTGAAAAAAACCTTGGGTTCCTGTGCCTAACCAACCAATGTACTGGTTGGGAATTGCTGACATTTCAGCGTAAATAGTGGATACTGGCCATCTGAGAGCCCTCACAGAACAGATTTGCAGACATCAGAACTCTGCCCTCAGAAGTCTACGATTTTGCTCTGATCCTAATGAAGTCAGTGGCAGTTTAATTATTGTCAATAACAACATTTGCATGATGGTAGCCTAATCATGGATCAAGATCCTATTGTGTTAGGCACTGTCCGAACATGGAAGAAAAAGGTGATTCCTACATAAGGTGCTTTCAATGTAACTTTTGCCACTGACTTCAGTGAGAGCAGGATTCGGCTCTAAAGCAGCAAAACAAAAACTGAACAGAACAATGTAAGGGTTAAAAATGCTCAGGACTGAGCCGCTCCTAATTCCTATTTCTCCTCAAGAAAAATGTTACTTTGTCTACTGACAGACAGTGGAAATCTGAGGCTGCAAACTCTCTCTGAAAGCTGGACAAACACAAACAGATGATACCATCTTTGCCTGTTCCTTTATGTTTCCCCTTGCCAATCCCCATCACTTCTGCCTTACTGCGTTTGAGTCACACAACCGCCTTCTTTAATCCAGATCCCTGTCATAGACAGGTACTGGCAGGCAAATGAGAGAGGAGAATCTGAGTTTAATGAAACAGACACGGAGTTGCAGATTGCTGCAAGCCAAAACATTTCGTGAGCTCCTTTTCCGGCATTAACTGGGAAATTTAGACAAACCAGAACCCTACAGACCCCAACAAGTGAGGGTTTTAGCACAGCCCCACCCTCCAGCATCTCAGGAAATAAACCACTGAAAGACAACTCTCTCCAAAAACACCTCCCTGCCCTGAAAAATTTACCGTCCAGCCTGGAAGAAGATGCAACAAATAAAAGCAGGAAAGGAAGAAGAGAAAGATAACACAGCAGTAATAGGCAGCATCTGCCAGTGGTCGTACATGGAGGAATCACCACGTAAGATGATGAGTGTGCAAATAAATGGGTCTGTACGTACACAGGAAAGCAGTGGATGCTAGAATAGAATGTCACCTGTTACAGTATCCTATACAGACCTTCAGTGCTAAAGGAGATCTTTCCGCCAATATCTGAAATTGCCCACAAGTCGGCATTCAACTAGACCCCAATTCAGCAAGTCTTTTAATCAAGAGTTCCTAATCCAATGCCCAGTTGAGCTTGCAGCAAAAGGTATCCTGCTACTCGGTATTTTTCATTTTTAAGTTCTACCTTACGTTCACCATAAATGGCACGATACCACTCCAGTATACATGAAATTGATGGGTCAAATCCTGAAGGCCTTACTCAGGCAAAACAAAAATATTGTGACAGTCCCACAGAAATAATGCATTGGGCAGGTTCTCTCTTTTAAGTTTTCACTCAGCAACAACAAACATGCAAACCTAATTTTTTAGATTAGATTAATTGGAGCTATACCTATCTCCTAGAACTGGAAGGGACCTTGAAAGGTCATTGAGTCCAGCCCCCTGCCTTCACTAGCAGGACCAAGTACTGATTTTGCCCCGGATCCCTAAGTGGCCCCCTCAAGGACTGAACTCACAACCCTGGGTTTAGCAGGCCAATGCTCAAACCTCTGAGCTATCCCTCCCCCATTATTTCAGTAATGCCAATGTTTCACCGATCCAGTGATGGCCTAACAAGAATTGATGAGCAAACCATCTCTTCATTAATAGCATTTCTGTGACACTTATTAACTGAAATTTTCTAGACCAAACCCTTAACACTGAGGGAGCTTAAATTCACATACTTAATTAGTTGCTAAAAACCAGAACACGTCATGATTTATACATCATCCATTTTCTAAGTACTGATAATGACAAGTTCTGTGCAGTTCATGATTAATCTATTTGTACTGTATGAAATACAAATCCAGACACATTTGGAAGGGAAAGCTCACATGCTAGCTCAAAACAGAGGCAACAAGACAGTGAAATACAAAGTACAGAGTAAACACTGCAGCAAAAGCAGTTGGGGTAGAAAGTTAGTTCTGGAGACTTAGCTGCATTTTGTTTGAAGTTTTTTCTGGAGGCAGTTAGAGGAAAGGCACTCAGAAAATTATTAATTTATATGACCTTCATTTTTGCATGCTCACTGCGTCTCCTTAACATGCATTTGGAACAGCTAGTGAAAAAGCAGCTGGGCTAGAGCATTTAACGAAAGTTAAAAATATATATTTTTTTTTAAAGGGAAAAACGGAATGACTTGTGTTGATTATTCCTGTAAAAATAAATTACCCATCACCATTAATTGACGCAAAAGTCTTTTAACCGTTGTAGCTTCGTGTGCAACGCTGACCAGGGCAATAAAGTGAAATTTTAACCGAAGGTTGGCTTTGGAACATTAATACAAACAGGATTATGTAAATCCAGCTGGCTTGCACCATCTTTGAATATACTGTGTGTCTGAGAAGCTGCTCACCGTGTAATGCAAGGAGGAAGATTCAGGCCCCAATCCTGTTTATGCAAGTGCTTAACTTTTTGCACATGAATAGTTGCACTGAATTCACTGGGCTTGCATGTGTAAATAGGTGCAGGGGTTGGGCCTAATTTTAGGAATTAACATTTGGGCTGGTCCTGATTTTAAATTAAAAGGTAAGCAAAGCTGACAGTTATTTTCTTCTCTCTCAGATACTGCAGTGATGGGGCTGTATAAGTATCTAAACATCTCACAATCTTAGAACAGTAGGGCTGGAAGGGACCTCGAGAGGTCATCTAGTCCAATCTCCTGCACTCCTGGCAGGACTAATTATCTAGACCACTGGCTGCAGTTCGCTGCTCCAGGCCAATGGGGGCTGTGGGAAGCAGCGCGGGCCGAGGGATGTGCAGGCCGCACTTCCCGCAGCCCCCATTGGCCTGGACTGGCAAACTGTGGCCAGTGGGAGCCACGATCGGCCGAACCTGCGGACATGGCAGGTAAACAAACCAGCCTGGCTTGCCAGGGGCTTTCTCTGAACAAGTGGCAGCCCAAGTTTGAGAACCACTGATTTAGACCATTCCTGACAGGTGTTTGTCTAACTTGCTCTTAAAAATCCCCAATGATGGAGATCCTACAACCTCCCTAGGCAATTTATTCCAGTGCTTAACCACTCTGACAGTTGGGAAGTTTTTTCTAATGTCCAACCTAAATTGCCCTTGCTGAAATTTAAGCCCATTGCTTCTTGCCCTATCCTCAGAGGTTAAGAAAAACAATTTTTCTTCCTCCTCTGTGTAACAACCTTTTACATACTTGAAAACTGTTATGTCTCCTCTCAGTTGTCTCTTTTCCAGACTAAACAAACCCAATTTTTTTCAATCTTCCCTCAAGGTCATGTTTTCTAGACCTTGAATCATTTTGATTCTCTCCAATTTGTCCACATCCTTCCTGAAATGTGGGACCCAGACCTAGAAAATACTTCAGTTGAGGTCTACTCAGTGCGGCGTAGAGCAAAAGAATTACTTCTTGCGTCTTGTTTACAACACTCCTGCTAATATATCCGAGAATGTTGTTCACTTTTTTTGCAACAGCATTACACTGTTGACTCATACTCAGCTTGTGACTCCACTATGACTCCCAGATCCTTTTCCGCTGGTGTGAGTGCTGGGGAGTCATTTCCCATTTTGTATTTGTGCAACTGATTGTTCCTTCCTAAGGGGAGTACTTTGCATTTGTCCTTATTGAATTTAATCCTATTTACTTCAGACCATTTTTCCAGTTTGTCCAAATCATTTTGAATTTCAATCCTATCCTCCAAAGCATTTGCAACCCCTCCCAGCTTGATATCATCTGCAAATTTTGTAAGAGTACTCTGCACGCCTTTATCTAAATCATTGATGAAGTTATTGAACAGAATCGGAATAGAACCGATCCCTGCTGGATCCCACTCGTTATGCCCTTCCAGCAGGACTATGAACCACTAATAACTACTGTCTGGGAACAGTTTTCCAACCCATTATGCACCCACCTTATAGTAGCTCCATCAAGGTTGCATTTCCCTAGTTTGCATTTCTTTACTGTATTCGTCCTCACCCTACCTCTGTTATCATCTGTACTGTACAGATGGAAAACTGAGGCAGAGAGAAACAGAGTTGCCCAAGGACACACAGGGAGTCTGTGGGGGAGCAGGGAATTGAACCCAGGTTGCCCAAGCCCCAAATTAATGCCCTAACCAGTGGACCATTCTTCCCATCTTATACCAGTAGGGCGTGTCAAAAGCACAGATTCACCTGGGGGTCACAGCCAGCCTAAGCCCCTTTGCCCCATTTGCACTCCATGGTAGTGATTGGTGGGAGGTACAGGAATGCCAGGTGGAACAGTAAAGCAGGATCCTGCTGGTTAGTAGGGGTATCCATGACAATCCCATATAAGCCAATGGCAAGGCTCACCATGGGCAGGGGCAGCTCCAGGCCCCAGTACACCGAGCGTGTGCTTGGGGCAGCATGCCGCGGGGGGCGCTCTGGCGGTCGCCAGGAGGGCGACAGGCAGGGTGCCTTCGGCAGCATGCCTGTGGAAGGTCCATTGGTCCCGCGGCTTCGGTGGACCTCCCACAGGTGTGCCTGCAGAGGCTCCATTGGTCCACGCCTGCGGGAGGTCCACCGGAGCCGCGGGACCAAAGGACCCTCTGCAGACACGCCTGCGGGAGGTCCACTGGAGCCGCGGGACCAGAGGACCCTCTGCAGGCATGCCTGCGGGAGGTCCACCAGAGCCGCGGGACAGGCAAGCGGCAGAGCGCCCCCCCTCCCCTGGCATGATGCCGTGCTTGGGGCAGCGAAACGTCTAGAGCCGCCCCTGACCATGGGGAGGTACAATGGCTTCCCATCGACCCCCACATGGATCCAGTGTCCCTAACAACGCCCCCCCCATGCAAACTGTGGGGAAGGGGCTCCAGACATCATGCCCGCCCTTCAAGGATGAAGTAGCTGCTGCGGGGGGGGGAGGGCGCTGTGTGGCCGTCTCACACCTTGTCCCTGGTTTGGGGGCTTTATCCCTTTCTCTTCACCCGCACTAATTCCTACTGTTTGAGCATTAGGCAGATGTAACGAATTTCATGCTAGCAGAAACTCAGAGGAGTGGAGGCGGCCTGGAGAGAGGGAGTCACAGTTCACAGCCTGGCATTATCAGAGGCCACATCTACACTTGAAAATGATGTTGACCTAACTTATGTCGGTACAGCCGCGGCAGTTATTAAATCACTTGTGTATGTGCATACTCGCTCCTTCTGTTAGCGCTACATGTCCTCACCAGAGTGCTTGTATCAACTGTGCTGTCAGAGTAAGGCATTCTGGGGCAGCTCCTGAAAGCCAATAACAGTTCACATAAGCAATGCAGTGTCAACACTGACACAGGGTCAATCTAATTACATCGACCATGGCTCTACGCTGCTCAGGGAGGTGGCGTTACCGAGCCGACGTAGAGAGGCACTTACGGCGACCGGAGCCAAATTTAAATGAAGACACTCCCAGAGTCAGGTTGATGCAAGACAGCTTACATCAACCTAACCCTGTAGTGCAGACGGGGCTAGAATTACCATCAGGGGGCTGATTTTCCAACGAAGCCCCCAGAGGTAGGAGAGCAAAGGCTCTGCAGCAGGCTCCCTCCAGACACAGCGAAGGCCCTTCAGCTCCATTTTCAGGCTGTATCTGTTCTTGGGGTAAGACCCCTCCAGGGCTGTCAGCCTAGTGCTGTCATAAAACCCCACCAAAGTGAAATGATACAGAGGTTTTGACTTACGAAGGATGGGATACTCAAGAGTCATGTTCCCCATGCACCCTGCACCCTTAACTCGCTGTTGTCCACAGGTGTTCCGGGCAAGCGAGGAAAGTGAGCAGCAGCATGTGGGAGGAGTGGGGAGGCCAAGCAGTGTGCAGCTCTGCTTTCGCCAGCTGAAATCAGCCTGGAGCATTCTCAGCAGGGTTGAGAGAGCACCTACATGCACGTGGCCCATTGCAGATGGTACAGGTCCCTGCTCCAAGGAGCTGACAATCCAACGCACCGACAGCACAGGAGACGTCAGGGAGAACAACCCAGACACAAAGAACCGCAGCCGGCCGGGGAGGTGGGATGGCAGAGCGGCTGAATGGCGATGGCTTGTGTGTTATTCGGGGAAGGCGAAGAAGACTGCAAAAGGAACAGAAGGCGGAGACAAAATGAGCAGGGCAGGGAGGAAAATGAGAGCACAGAGAGGCAGGAACTCAACTGTGCAGAGCTCGGAAAGAACAGAGAAGGAGCAGGAACTTAAAGAAGAAAAAGCACAAGCCACAGAGACAGAGAGAGAGCTGCTGTGGTCAGGAGAGGCAATCGAGCTCGGACAGATGGAGAGAGGAGCCAGGGAGGCTGAAGCGGTATCATGGTTTCCCTCTCCTATTTTGACAAAGAGGGAACAAGAAGAAAGGCCAAGAGCAGTTTAGGAAAGAAGCGGTTATTTCAAGGGAGGTTTTGGGTTTCCTCTCAAAGCAGCTCAGCATCACTGCCTGAAAAAGTCCCCTCATGGTAGCTTCAAGCATGCCAGGCAAATTGCCAGGGGCACCAAGTCTGCCACAAACAAGAGTCAAACCCTGGCACTCCAGCCTCCGTTCACTGCAGTGTTAAACTACAGAGCACCATAGCAGAGTCACTAAAGATGGAGGACTGGAATTAGCCCTGGTGCAACTCCTGTGACTTCAGCAGGGCTACACCAACAGTGACTATGACCTCCATGGGCCAAATCAACCTCAACTTTAAATCTACTTGTTCTTGTTTTTGGGCTTGATCCTTCTCCTGCACATGTTAATGGTTACCACCGATTTCAAGGACCCTTTGTCAGAACTGGAATAGCTTTCCAATTTATTTTTTTTTAAATGGGAAATTCAACAATAGAAAACAAAACACTACAGACAGAGCATGTAGCACTGCCCATACTTAAGGTTGGCTGCCATTTCCCATTGTAAGACCCTGTTTTCAGCTGCTTGTCATTTTGGCCAAACTTGGATTTTCCACGATGAAATTTTTAGGGGGAGAGGGGTGTCTTCCCAAGTCTGAATTGTTCTGGAAAATTTCAGGAAAAAGGGCTCAGCTGTTCCTGAGAAGATGATTAAGGAAACATACATTATTTGCTCATGTAAAAAAAATTATATATATCTATATCTTACAATTACTTTCCTGAGAAGCTCTTGCACCTCCATGCTGTGGAGCAGAGACTTGAAACGTGGCAGACCAGGTCCAGGATGTCTCTTTTGCTGTTCCCACGAAAGACTGCCCAACTTTGATCAAGTTATAACCCTCTGAAAAAAATCTTATTTCAGGCATGCTCAGTAGAGACTTTTTCAAGTTCAGCAGCTAAATTCTCTGAAGATTCTATCTGCACTGAGCATGCTCCATCCTGACACTGCACAGGACTCGCTTGCAATTACTTCTGCCATTTCCTGGAGGCCACTGTAGCACTAAGCTATTGATGCTTCTCCTGCTGGTGCCCAGATGGCACAGAATAAGAACTAGATGCTAACGGACTTGATTGCAGAGGAGACGAGGTCTGGACTCTCTGTGGGAGAGAAAGGCAGGGGGATTGGGACAGAGTTGGCCGGCATGGAATAGGGGACGAGAACTGTGACAGGACTGGCTGGGGGGAGAGGGGAAAGAGAGGGAAGTGTGAGATCATGCAACTAAAAAGACTACCACAATGCATACCCCCCAAGAAGGATGAACTGAGCAACCTTAATTCTACCATATGCTAACTTGTGTAGGCTTGAGTTTGTAACCCTGATGTTCTTCAATGCCGTTTTAGTTTAAGGCTGAAATTTAAGGAAGTTAGGTGTCCATCTCCCAATGAATTTCAATGACTAATTCCATTAGCCTTCTTTGAACATCACAGCCAGAAGTAGGGGTGGGGGGACCCAAACTTTCATATAAGATTCATCCTCTAAATCTGATCATTTACAGAGAATACTCCCACCCCATCAATTTTATTATAATAAACTATCCCCATTATAGATTAGTGGATCCCTGATTCCAAATTTTCTTTTCAGGGAAAAGAGAATCATAAATCCATTGTTGGGGCTTAAGGGGAGGTTTTCCCCCCTTTTTGCTTCAAGCTCATTATGTCACAGTGTGTCCTTTTAGTGCGATTACACTGAAGAAATACAATGCGCCATTTCAACTTCTTATTGGGCAATGGCCTTGTTCCAAAACACGTTACTTTCACTCTGAAAAACAAACAAATTTTAAATTGCCTAAAAGTCAGAGATCATTTTATTTAAAATCTGTTGGTAGATTGTTTCTTCGATATTAAAATTTTACAAATAGCCAAATCACACTTTTCTGAGTTTCTTTTTAAAATATGCATGTCTTTCTATGGGTTATGTGTTCCCCATCATAAAAAATGCAAGCTGCATTTCTCATTCATGAAGGTCTCACTTTTAATCTGCTGTCTCAGAGTTCTTGGTTTGTATTTGGGGAGAGAAAAGGAGGTAACAGGAAAATAAAACTCTCTTTTCAAAAGAAAATGATTTTAAAAAGAAAAAAAAAATGCCAGGCTCCCGCTGCCTTTGCCCGAAAGGATCCCAAAAGTACTTTTGAAAGCAGATGTAATGTGATGCTCACACTGAGTCCTTGAATCTCATTATTCCCACAGCATATTAACTTGACATTTAGAAATATTGTTTCTGAAAGCTATTATAACACTTAAAAGTTCCTGACAATTTCTGATCTGCAGGGCATCAATGGAAACAACGGTGTGTAATTAATTTTCACAAAAAAAAACCTCAACCCCTACTCCACACTTCTGCTAGAAGATGGCAAAAGCAACCACTCCAGGCAGCTACAGAGATATACTGACTCTTTATCCATCGCGCTGAGCTGTCTGGTGTGAGTGCTGGGGAAAAAAGCTCTTTTTCCTGCCCCGCTTTTGCAGTGCTCTTATTGAATGTACATTGGGGCAGCAGAGAAACGGGTCCGTGGCTCACACCCACCACACCACAATGAGGAGTGCAATGGGAGTTCTGCACATCAGACCCAATTCTCAGTTACATTAAGGCCCACTTACATCACTCTGCCAGCATAAATGAGCTGCAAAGCAGGCACAAACAGCACTCTGAGAATATGTCCAGCACACACCTTCCTGCATGGTGGAGAGTTTCCTACACAGCAGTTAAACAACCGCAGCTGGCCAAGACCAGCTGACTTGAGCTTGCAAGCGGGTTCGGTTTTGTGCTAGTTGAAAGCTGGCAACCCTAGGCTGCAGGGGCAAAGGGAAGTAGAGCATAAAATTAGAGCAGCTACGAGGCTGCTGCAACTTACACCAGAGGCCAGATAGGACCCTGCAAGGTCCCTGAATGTGGCATGTGCTAAAGTTAGTTGAAGCAACCTTCACCCCCACACATCAAGTCAGGAAATGGACAAAGAATCAGGACCCTCATGTGCTCTGGAACAAGCCTGCCCTGCTGCTTGCCTGGAGAAGGGCCTTTTCACCCCTTCTCCTACTCCAAGCCCAAAACAGAATACAGCCTTTGCTACTACCCCAGGCAATGCACGACTCCACATGCAAGCAGACAAAATGGAATCTTTATACTAATAGCATTAAAAATTCACATTCCAACTTGTAGGTGGATAAAGAGGAAATCATGCGCTGGAAAAATTATGTATCCATATTTAAAATATATCCCAGGACAAATATCTGTGGTATTTATTTACCAAAGTGAACTTTCTGCAGCTGGAGGACTAAGACTATCCCCATAGCGTATGGGTAGAAAAAGTACATACTGTGTTTTCTGTCCACTTTTCCTGTGTTCTTTCACCTACCTGCCAGACAGGTTTGCTTTATTATCATCCACTCATGAATGTGTTACATTAAAACCTGGCCTGGATTAAGACGAGTACAATAATGCACCTTGCTTTCCAAAAATCACCTTCTTTCAGCAGAGATTCAGATAACCGCATCCTCTGTTTGCTTCACGTTGCTCTTCCATCTCCCAGCATATGGAACAGAGTTCTGGTCTTTCCCTATTTTTTTTTTTTTTAACAGCAGTTCATCCATCCCAAACAAACAATACATGCTGTATTACATTTGTGCCTGTGAGTTACAGATAATGGATTCTTTCGGCACTGTTTCTACACTTGAGACTTGAGATCACATTTTAAAACCAAGACTTCAGAACAAAAGCAGAAACTTTACTCTCAACATTCCTTCTATGCGTTCCATTATCAGATTCAGAGCTGCTCCCCCCAACTGGGCTTAATGACTGACAGGCTTATATCTGCCTCTCTTTACCTAAAACAACCAACACCCAGATCACATTCCAAAGGAACATTCCAAGATCTTTGGTTCAAACCAAAGAGAATGTGAAACTAAAATACTACTTAAAATCCTGGTTGTTTAGGGGAGGAGGAATGACAACCAGCCAGCTATGTAAACGCATGAAACTTATCAAGATGAAATGGTGTAATTGGAAACGATACCACATATGGGGCATTTCACTGCAGTTGGCCATCTGCAGTAGAGTATTTTCTTCTCTCTCATCAAAATGGTAATTTATAATCTCTTCCTCCAAGTTTGGTCTTATACACCTATTTATAACACTTGAAAAGGAGCTGATTCCTGCTTTGATTCAAAAGGTTTCTTCTTATAATTTACATTATTCAAGTAAAGTACCTCTAAAAGGAGATTCTTGACCATCTAGAAACAAAACTGCATTTAACACACACAACAAAAAGAAGACAGGATATGGGAAGGATGAGGAGAATCACAAACCAAAAGAAAAGGAAAAAAAAAAAAAAAAAAGGAAAAGTTTTGGGTAGGGGATTTTAAAATGAGGAGAAATGGGCTAAGTTCTGCACTGAGTTGAACTGTGGTAAATCTAGAGAAATTCCCTCGATCTCACTGGTGTGGCTTCAGATTTATAAAAAAAGCAGTAGGTTTATGTATATGTAAGAGCAGAATTTGACCCAATATGTTAGTTAGAGTAGTTGTCCTTTGTTCTGACACTGAGGCTGTTAGTTTAAATATAAATTTCAGATTACAGGCCAAATTCTGCCCGACATAACTGATTTAAATTGACATAACTGATCTTTTGGGGTGTAATTTGACACAAATTTGACATAAATTTTCCATTGGTTCTTCTACTCAATAAAATAACCTTTCAACTTAAGTTTGGAACGCATTAATCTTCTCTGTGGTTCCAACACTAGTAACCATTTAAAGGCTGAGAAACTCCAAACTAATGTACAGAATTCCTTATGTCTTTATACAGAAGAGACCAACTCATCTGTTAGTGTTTGTGCAGCGAGCTTTTTGGTGCGCTAGAGACACCCAACTCCAGTTACATATCCTGTAGCCACAAATTTCAAATGCAGACTTGAGGGGGGAAAAAGTTTCAATGATGCTCTATTCTAGGGAAGCATGACTTTAAGAACCCCTATTTATTGATTAAGAAACTAGTAACAGGTTTACAAATCCTTGCCATGTAAGTATCGGAACCAAAATAACTATCACAAGTGAGCTTTGCATAAAAAGACATTATACAGAAATATAGTTATCAGCTCACTCTGCTTAAGGTGATATTACCACATTACTGAGCATGCATCACCTCTGACATGTTTCAGGTGATTTTATGAAATTGTGTGACATCTCTCATTATACATATTTAACAGGCCCGGCACAGCTATCCTATGTTAATATATTTTTAAATGGACAGGTGTGATGAGGTGGTTTTTTGTTTGTTTTTTTTGCAGGTAAGTGTACCTTGTCTGAGTACTAAATAAAAGGTAACCAAATCTCTATTTTCCTCTGCCTATTTTGCTGGCTATATAATTGATGTGTTAAATTTTTCCCATCGCAACAACCTCCCATATTTTTTGAACCATTTCTCTGTGGTTCCGCTATTTTTCTCTTTCCAGTGAGGGGTTATCAGGAGCTGAGCAGCTAGTAGCAGATGAGAGATAAATTCTTCATTTCTTTTTCTGTGACCATTTCCGCTAGAAAGCCCCAGGAAGATTGCCAAGGGATCACTAGGTAACAAATATCCAACTATTTGTGGTATTTGGGTACAGATGGGAAGCGTGACTTTTCCAGAAGCAGCACTGAAGTAAGAGTACCTCTGAGCATTGCTAAATTTTAGTGACAGAATGGCCCCAAACGAAGGATGAAGTTCAGGAACGATGGCTGATGTCCTTAACGTGGATTTTTTCTCCTTACACCAGTACTCTGTTACCTTGGCAGGCTGTGATATTGTTCATATTTGTTTTGGGGTTTTTTTACTCCAGTTGAGCATTCTCAATAGAAGTAACCGCAATGAATCTTCCTAATGCTTGAAGTGCAGCATCTGTCAAAGTGACAACAGTGGCCGTGCAACTCCCTTTGGTCTTAATAAACCAAATGATGTTACTGTGCCTCCAGTGCATCTAGGATTACTGTCCACTTTCAACCAGTACATGAAGAGCCAGAGCTGACAGAGGGTGGAGCTGGGGTTCACTTTTGAAAGAGGAAGTCAAGGGGTGCATACACAACATGTAATAAATTCTACTCCTAGAAAGATTTCACAGCATCTCTCCATTGCCATTCACTTACGTTGCAGCATTACTCTTATAAGTATAATTTTCAGAGGTGGTACCTCAACCTGCGATTTTAAAAACATAGATGTAGCAGTATGTGATGGGATGTCCCACCCCACACAGGAGTGGAAGAGGTTAATGGAAGCCAGATGGGCCAATGAATCTAGTAGACTGAATGTTGAGAGGAAAGCCCTAGTTAGGGGAACAGGCCCACCTAGGCAGGACCAAGTGGGGCCTGTGTAAAGCCAGGTAGCTGGCTACAGACATGGGGGCTGCTGCTGGGAAAGGAAAGTAGGCTGCAGTCACTCCCTGTGTGGAAGGAGTTGATGGCTCACAACCTAGAGAGGTGGGGAAGCCAGAGAGGTAGGAAGAAACCAAGGAAAGAGCAGCAAGAGGCAGAACATTACAGAGACCTTGGCTGCTTGTTATAGGGTTCCCCTACCAGCCACTGGGAAGTAGCCAGGGCCTTGCAGACACCAGCCTGACAGCAGGTCTGGAAAGACCAAAATTCCCAGGAAGAGGGAGACTTTAGTGAATCTGGAAGCTGGGGCTTGCAGACACATATGAAATATCGTGAGATATGTGATAAAAGCAGCGCATGGTCAGCACTGTTTACATCTGCACTGTTCAAACTGAATTACAGTTCTCTCCAATGGCCCGATTCTGCCTTTATTCACACTTGCAGTACTGAGCTCTAGGAGTGGCCCCACTGATCTGCAGAGTAAAAGTCTACTCAGTTTTTACAGCTAGGAAAAAGTTTTAAGTTATTAGGTCAACTTGAATTACTTTTGCAATTTGTATTTCAAATGACAGAATTCACGAACCCTAACACTTTCCCCTCTAACTTATAACCAACCAGACTGTACAGGATGGATAAATCTCTATGTCATGTATCATTCCCCAACAAATATACTGTTCTACTGTATCCAGATAGTTGACCATGTTTGCCAGTAGAGCATGGCTGAGATTATGTCTCTTACTGAACCAACTTCTGTCGGCGGAAGAGACAGAGACAAGTTCCAAGCTCAGTCTGGTATGTGGAGTAGTTTGCTGTGTGACGAAGTCAACATACATGTAAAATTTAGTAATAATATAAAAACTAATATAGAGATATAGGTATAAACATATATAAAAACAAACCTTCAAGCCAGACCCCGTCACACTGCCACAGTACATCCCCAGTGCGGTACAAACAATAGGACCTCCCAGAAATGTTCAGTCTTATTGTTACTCGTCGTAAGCCTTGAATAGTTTTCTGTCAAGTCCACCAAAGAGACTCATTGCATCTTAGACACGACATTTTTTACACTTGCCCAAATTGACACGTTTTTGCTAAAACCTCTGTGTGGGAAAAAATGGAAAGTGAAAACCTCCCAATTCTGTACAAGTCCAAGGTATTTAGAAGGAGGAAGAGGAGCTCTATCTCTGCATGTCAGATTTCTGCAGAACCCTATGATGGTCAGTGCCGTCTTCTTGCGCCTCACTGTAATTTAGAACAGTTGCCTCATTCAGACACAAAATGATTTACACAGAGACCCAAGAAATGCTGATGAGGCTGTAATAGCGGGAAAAGAAGCTACATCAAACAATGGTAACCACGACAGAAATTGTCACATAGCGGAAGTCTGTTTTGGGGGTCTACCACTTACTCCAGCCAGCACCAAGTGATCAGATATACAGATGTTTAAAAACAGAGATACTTTGGGGGGCCATCTTGTCCAGTCCATGGCCACTTAGCAGCAAAACCTTACTTTCGAGCAGCTATGGAACTATCCATGGTATTGAGCACCATGCTCGCTACTGTTTGTTGGATGCAGTACAAACCTTCATTCTAGGACTGATACCGGACACCACCTGGGTGCACAAAGGGAGCTAGTGGAAGGGGCATCACTAATATATTTAAAGACATTCTGTTAGATATTCCTTGCTAAACAATTGTTTGAGTGATCCAAGTTTAGCTATTAAGTAACATTAGTTTGCTATTTTCCCGTTACAGAACAAAATTCAAACCTTTCCAAGAAAGAACGCAGTCAAGCTATCAGCACTGGGTTACAACCAGACTGCGAGTGATTATCTGGTTCCAGTTGACTTGGGCACTGAATGCAGATAAAGATCAAGCAATTTCTTTTTTTCTAGTATTACTTACAAGTTTCTTCATCTTAGGAAGTAATAAAAATCACTTATGAATTTTGTGTTGATATGAATATTATAATATTTGGCTAATAAATTAAGTAGAAAAGAAAAAAAATTCTGGTCAGGAATGGATGCTGAAGATAAATAAATAATGAGGAGGGTAGCCAGAAAGAAAAAGAGTTAGATCAAATAAAGGCTTACAGATTAAACAGAAGTTGAGCACAGATAAATATATTGTAATGATGACTTTGACAAGTCTTTATCACACACACCTCTGTGCATCACCAATGAAGGATGAAAAACAGAAGGGATGGAGTGAAAACAAATCTCAGTGCATGGAATGAGAATGGGAGACTTCAAAGAGATTTTATGTTTGGAGATCTCTATGTGGGGGGAGTGAGGAGAGCAGTCCTGAGAAAGAAAGTGTTATCAGACACAGAGATACAGCCATTCAGTGGTGAGCTAGAGCTGGTTCCCACAGGTTCCCAAGAACCGGTGGCTAAAATTAGACCTCCATGGAGAACCGGTTGTTAAAGGGCCAGGGGGTGGCAAAGAACTCCAGTCCGCAGGCCGGACCATCCTGTTGCTCCCAGAGGTCCTAGCTGGGGAGGCTGAGGCTCCCCCGGCCCTTCCCCAGCTTCCCCCCAGCTGCAGCGTGGCCACCCACCGGCACCAGCTGCACTGCTCAGGAGCTCGGGAGGTCCTGCTGCAAGCTCCAGGGCTGGCCAGAGGGGAGGGGGCAAGTGGGGCAATTGGCCCGGGCCCTGCAGGAGCCCCTAGCCCCACAAAGATGTCTCCCCCAGGCTCTCCCCCACTTCGCCCACCTCACAGAACTGCAGCATGGCCAGCAGCTGAGCAGCTCAGCTGAGCTCTGGACTGCCGGCAAGGTAAGGAGGCTGCAAGCTCCAGGGCCGTGGGGGGACAGGGGAGGCAAGTGAGGCAATCTTCCCCAGACCTCTGGCTCCACAAGGATGTCTCCCTCCAGGCCCCACTGCACAGCTGCAGCATGGCCAGCAGCTGGGCAGCTCAGCTGAGCTCCTGAGTCATCCTGCTGCTTTGAGCTGCCAGCAAGGTAAGAGGGGAGGGGGTTGCAAGCTTTAGGGTTGCCATGGGGGCAAGTGGGGCAATTTGCCCTAGGCTCTGCAGGGGCCCCCGGCCCCACAGGTATGTCTCCCCCTGCCCCGGTCCCTCCTCCACTCCTCCCCCTTTTTATAGGGAACCGGTTGTTAAGATTTTGGCAGCTCATCACTGCAGCCATTCCATCCAATATCTTCAGGTTTCACCCCAAAGTCCTTTACAAAATTGTTCTAGCAATGCCATGTGTGCTGAAGGCATTGCTCACTGGAATCAGGGATTAGATCAGTTGAAGCTTAAAACCAGCTCCAAACAAACCTCTGCTTAGCTTCAGACAGACTAGTTTAAACTGAAACAAGAGTGTCCACAACACCCTTTGCTCTAGTTTAACTGAAAGTGTGATTTTAAATTGGAGCAACTTTGCCCTGTTCAGGAGCCCTGACTTTTCAGCCCTGGGCTAATGGTGTTTACTGCAAGCGCCTGCACAGTCACATCTTCCCAAGCACAAAAGCTGTATGAACCTGGGGTCCAATACCATGGGGGCTCAACATCCTTAGCCCACATTGACCTCAAGGAAGGTAGATTCTCCCCATGTTCCCATGTGATCAGATCATCCATCCAACAGAGCTTAAATTGCAAATATCAACTGCTTACCACAAACTACTAGCAAATTATCTATGGGCTCGGAATTGTTCGAAATCATTCAAATAATTTACACAAATATATTTGAGGGACACCACAATCTGATCCCTGTCAGTTCCCAAAGAGACAAAATTCACCAGATAAACTACTGGATATGAATTATTTGCCCTTCTCTAGTCATTTCCTTTTGGAAAAGCAGCAAGTGTGTGATAACATGCGCTTCTGCCCTCAGCTGGATGGCACCAGAACTACTCAACTGACTTCCATGCCTGGCATTCTCCTTTAAGGGAAGAGGTGGGGCATCTGCTTTTGGAGTTTGTGAAGCAGGGTTCTACCTCTGCTGTTGCCAGGAAGTTTCAAGAGGCCATAGTGCACAGCACCGTGAAATGACTAGAGGACTTTGGATATTACAATATGCCATCCTTAATATGGAGCACCACCTCTAAAATCAATAGTCTCTATTCTTATGTAAATCATGCACCCTTCCTCCTCACCTATAACAAAATGAAATTAGCTACAGAGGGTCACCAACCCTGCAGGGGAGAGAATTATTAACATGGATTATCTTTTGTGCTCACTTTTTTTTTTTCCTATTTCCGTAAAATCTGTAAGCAAGCGAACAAGATGGCAGTTGCAGAGACAGCATCCAAAAGTCTAGCAAAGAAGGTTACAACATTAAAGTAACTCTCACACACCACACAATTAGGAGTATTATGCAATTTATTTCCCTGCATCAACAACCTCCCTCCATCCCACTCTCTAACACAAGTAGGAGGTTAGGCATGACGCGCCTCATTGGTTTTACTATCTTTCTAGCGGAAAATGTTACATGCACATCTGGGGGCGGCTTTTAGAGCAATATAAGTAGTTGTCTAAAGTAATTGTTACTTGTCATGCAAATTTTAGCTAAGCAATAGCAGACTGGAGTGTGTATGTGTCTCACACACAATATAATAGGCTGTCACCTATGAAGAAATAACTATCTGGGCTACTTATCCACACTTATATGCAAATGTTTACACTTTTGTTAAGTGTGACTAATAAAGAGGAGAAAGCAGCTATCTAAACTGGACAAACTAAAAAAAATAGAATGACCTCATGTTACATAAATTTATCTATTTCATACATAGCAAATGCAACTGTAGATGGTGTGTCCGCATGCAGATTTTAAATATAAAACAGAGTCCTCATTAGTGCACAATCTGGCATTAGTTATCTATTTTAATGACAGGGTTTTCAGTAAGTTGCACATTTAAATCTCACTGTTATGGGAAGTGGTCTCCTTTAGCTCTTCAAACTGATACCTACTGCTGCTCTTAATGACCACTAGCAATGCAGTGACCCTTATAATGTGTGATTTCACAGTCAATATTTAATTTCGGAAGGTGAAAAGTGAGATGCTCCCCTGTAACACCTGTCTTTATGGATCTCTTAATTCTTTAAAATTTATAGTCTCCAGTAAAAGCACACAACATAATTGAAACAGATTTTCCAAGATATATTTCCGGATGATTCTAACCTACAGATTTTTAGCTATTCAGATTTTACACTAACACAGAAAAGAATATTTTCAAACAGCTGAACTAAGGGCATTTTTTAAAATTCTCTAGATAATCTTAAATGAGTTTTTTGTTGGCTTTTGCAGAGGTGGTTTCAGAAATCAAGATGCCCAAAACAAAACATTTGTAGCTAATTCTACATGGATTGAAAGAGTACATCAGCGACCACAGTATCATACTTTTCTCCAGCCCGCAAAAAAGACTAATTTTGACTTGGACTAGCTTGTCCTGAATTTCAAGTTTATCAAAGGCTGAGCTAGAGTAGCACTGATCTGTTCCAATTGTCCCATCTTTGAAACATGTCCTTCGTGACATCTCCTCATGTCTTAAGTATCCACAGATATCTAAAAGGCAGGGTTGCACCTCTGAACTATAGTGGATTAAAAGTGCCACAAGATGCTTTAGACAAAACCTTCTACTCCTAAGTGTTTGTCACTGTTCCCTCAGAACATAATCGGTTCAATCAATTATGATGTCTTATGGGCTCCTGTCTACTCACAGAGAGAAGAGTATGAACCAAAGTGTGCAGTCAGGGCCCTGACTCCGAGCTCTTCAGACAAGGTGTAGGGAGAATTTGACTTCCTCGATTGCAACCAGGCTTCATGGTAACCGCTGTGAAGTCTGGCATTTTCACTGACGAGAGATGCATGTTGTCAGTGTGTTTTAATCCAAATACGAGGCTATTGGACTTTGGTAGCAGAAACTCATGGGTCTCCAACTTAAAAAGTTATTAACAGTGTGAAGCAATGCCTGAAGCCTCAGGATGAAGGCCTCATTACTCACTGGAGGTCACTAACCCAGAGACATAATTATTCTCTCTCTCTAAAACAAAAATTCCCAGTCTGTCTCTCTGGTGAAGATCGCCAAGTCATCCAGCGCAATTCTATCCAGGCACAGTCTACTTACAGCAGGTCAAATGCATTCCTGGTGTAACGCCGCAGGACTCAATGTAGTAGGCCAGAGAGAACGCTGGCCCATTATCTGCTTTTAAAAATGCTCTGACCTTATTTGTATTCCAGCTTCATATAGCTTGTGTTGAGGCATCTGGTTTTTGTTCATAGTGTCATGTGACTCAACAAAGTTCCAGTTGTAGGAGCAGAAGTCATCTTGCTTTCACATAAGACAATTTCTGTCTCTTCCAGAGATTTTTTTTTTTTTACATAGTAAGAGTATTTTAAAGTAATATTATGTTCGTAGTGATTCACATTATTGCTGCTTCATCTTCCCCCCTACGACTGGTTTTCTGCAGAGTTGAGGGGAAGCCTAGCACAGCAGGAGGAGGAAATGCACCCCAAAAGTAGTACTAAGTGCCAATTTCATACAATACCAGGACTGACCAATCACAGCACTGACCAACATGTCCTGTAGCCCCAATACACCCATCATCGATGGAACATTTTCTCAGCCAATGCATAACCACTCAAGACTTTTAGTGTCAAAAACAAAGGATGGATTGAGGCAGTTTGTGGCAATAGACCAAACTGGCACTCTCTTAATGGCCTCATGAAAATTAAACTTTGAAAAATTAAACTTTTACATTGCTTTTAAAGTGAAAGTTTCTAGCCATTACGCAGCAAGATGACTTTTCAGATGTGAATACGTGCAGTGTGGAATCTGCAGCATGAGAGATTATATTAGTCTAGCTTTCCAAGAGGGATCAACGGTCTCCATTCATCTCAATGGGTCATCAACTCTGAACCCTAATGATGGCAATGGAACAAATCAGCGGTGTTTACTATTATTGCTGTGTATTTCAACAGAAATCCCCAGATATTCTGCAATGTTGAGTAGAGTTTCACTATTCTTTTCACCCTCCGAACACTTGTTAAAAGCTGTTGCCTAAATAGGTCACCACTGCAAAAAAAACAAACTTATTTTGCATCACATGATCCTTTTCAGCCCACGGATTAAAAAAAAACAAAACTAAAACCATTTTAAAAAATGAATGCTTTCTGTGACTATCACTGCAGCAATAGAGACATATGGGGACTCAACAAGAGCTCAGGTCTGATTTATGTCTTATCTTTAGTTTAACTGAGTCATGCAAGAAAACTCTTTTCATTATTGAGAAAGGGACCTCCCATCATGTATCAATTGCACAAACCAAATCAAACGCTCAAAATCTACCTCATATAGCAATGACACTTCTGGAATGAACAATGGCTTTATGTATAAATTTGCTTGTTTGGCTGCCAAAGGTATAAATAGAATTGTCAGAACATTTTAGAATAAAAAAATGACATGACAATGTAAATCTATAGTCTAGCTAATCAAAACGCCATCTTTTAAGCACCAAAGATGTTTACACAATGGATTCAAAAGAAGAGCATTTATTAGCAAGCATGTAAATTGACAGCAAATATATGATACAACTAGAATGCCGGAAAAACAGGAATCTAAGTAAATATAAGAAATAATTTCTCTGAGCCCATTTATCGGCGCAGGAGAGATCTCTCTAATTCATGATAGCATAAGCAACACACAAAAAAACCCACCTAAAACAGCTTAGCTAACAATGCTTGTTTAACATATTAGACTGCTTATAAAATTCTGGTATCAGTCACTATCACTATAATATATTAGAATACTATTGCTATAATTTTCTTTGAAGTGGTTTTCATTAAGTTTTACTAGGTTACTGGTGTTCAATCTGCAGAGCACACATTTGTATCATTAGGAACAAAACTGAAGTTTGCAGCACATTCTGATTTATGCTCTTTCAATAGATTGGAGTTCTGATTTTCTGAGGGTAGTGTGTTCCTGCTACAAAAGCACCAAGTAAAATTGTATTTCTTCTATATTATAAATATAACAATGAAGAAGTGGTCTAGAGGGAAAATATACAGTGCACCTAATGAGCATTCTTTTACCTTCATCAGGTAGCACCGGGGCTGGGAGCCAGAAGAGCAGTGTTTGATGTTTGTAACATGCCTAGATCAGCATTGTTTACCTGCTAGTGGTGAATCTCTAGCCATGATCTAAGGCTAAACGCTCGCAAATACAGAAATACTCAATGAAATACGAATAAAATTGTATTCAGATATATGTATCAGTAAACCAGAGAAGGCTCATTCCAGTACATTAAACTCTCCAGTGGAACCACTCTGGATTTTCCATGCTCCAGACACAGGTTAAATGGGCTGCCACAGTTCAGTTCCACAGACACAAAGACACAAAGCCTGGTCAAGGAATCATATTCCTGTATCTAGATCAAGGGGTCTCGAACTGGGGGTCGGGACCCCACAGGGGGTTGCAAGGTTATTACATGGGGGGCTGCGAGCTGTCAGCCTCCACCCCAAACCCAGCTTTGCCTCCAGCATTTATAATGGTGTTAAATATATTAAAAAGTGTGTTTAATTTATAAGGGGAGGTCGCACTCAGAGGCTTGCTGTGTGAAAGGGGTCTCCAGACAAAAGTTTGAGACCTCCTGGGTTTCCCTGCTCTGCATTTCCCCCTGTGCACAGCCGGAAGACACACAGCATGCATCAAGACAACAGTGGGGACGAAGGTGGGGGCAGGGTGGTGCAACAATACTAGCCGCAGCAGCCCCCTCCATGGTGAGATTTGTTCCTGGTTAGCTGCTGGTTAAAAACCAACATGCAGCAGGAATGAATGTCGGTGCCCAGCACCAGCACGCTGACCAGGCTAGAATACTTTGGTGCCATGAAAGGTCCCTGGTCAGCAGCAGCTCTGCACAACAGGAGCAACACTGAGCCAGAAGCAAGGCACTTGCAGAAGCTAGTCAGGGAGACTTGTAGCCTGTGCTCTAGCCAATGCTACTCCTCACCTCATCCAAGGGCACCAGAAACCTAAGTAAGGAAGCATGACACCCTTGTATAGGGTGAGCAGACGGGCCTTGATGGGCTGAACCAAATGCAGTGACGTTGCCAATGAACAGCTATGCCAACAGGCATTTTCAGGGTACAGAAACCCCTGCATTGCCTGACTGGGGCTCTTCCCCACCATAGAGAGAGGAGCCCATCCAGTACCATTAGGAACAAAGCACCCGTTCCGACTCTGCCCACATGAAAGGTGTCAACTGCCAGCCAGGGAGTGGGGGGTAACAGCGACACTGGGTAACTACAGCTCTACCCACTTTGGCTCAGATACGGATTTCAATTTGAACGCAAGGGGCATTCGGGAAAAGTTGATTCTTTGTTTTTAAAGAGGATATGTCTCCTTAATTGCACTTGGGTGGTCCCTGAGGCCACTGTCTGACCAAGCACGGAACATGTGTAGGTGTAACAAACATTTCATCACTCCAGAAAAGCTTAAAAGTTTTCCAAGGCTCCTGAGGGAACACAACCCATCGACTCCCAAAACTCATGTCTTTTCTTCTCCTACTGTTCAAGTTTCCCCAAGTTGGTATTTGTGTCAAGGCGTAGACATATGATAAACTACTGCCACAGAGTAGACGCTTCTTGCTGATCAGAACCCAGAATTGGGAAAGGTACATCCACCTTTAAGCAAAGGCCCCGAATAACCAAGTCCTATGCCAAAGACTTATGGAACTTCAATGGGATCTGCACAAATGAACCGACTTTTACATCCACAGAGACGCTCACTGGGGTACACGGAAGTCAGCCTGGGAAGAGAGAGTCCAGCCTCCAGGACCTTACCGCAGTATCAGAGCTCCAGCAAAACTGGCTGACAGTCTCAGACAGCTGGTTAGTGTGTCAGTTATTGCAGTGAGCTTGTCAATTCGGTCCCAGCTCCAAGCCTCTACTCTCAATCAAGCTGCACTTGGTATCACTGTTCATCTTGCTTGGTTTGATTTAAGATTTCACATGTTTCTCTCCTGCTTGCTTTGCTTCCTTCGCTTTCCAAATACCTTTGTGCCTATTTCTACCTGCTTTTGACTTTCTGTTGTTGCCCCAAGCTTTTCTGTTCTTCGCTACTGCCGTGCACTTTAACTCAGCTTTGCTCATCTACATCTATCACTATTTAATCTTCTGGTCCTTGCACTCGGTTCCTTTTTCCATTTAATTGTTTCTTATATTCTCCTGTTCTCTTCCACCCTTGTCTTGTCATAGTCACTGCGGCTCTGCACAGCTCACTCCCCCCTGCCACCTCCTCTAGTTTATGCCACCGATCAGGCATTTTAGCATCCTCCAGTTATTGCTTTAATGGAAAAGTTTCACAGGATGTTTCTCAGCCCATTCATTTGTTCCCCTTTCACTATAGGGCTTCTGCTGTTTTCAGTCAGGTTCCTCTCCCTCCCTGTAAATGCCTGCTGTTGGGATTTGCCCCTTTCTGGGGCGGCTGGGAGCTGGGCCACCTCACCACACGAGTCCAGTGCACCGGTGAATTAGCCTGGTGGGGTAGGGAACAGCTAGGAGCTCAGGCCCTCAGGCAGGGGCTGAGCAAACAGTCTCGTATTGGAAGCCCAGGCCCCAGGTCAGGGTGGGACACCAAACAATAGTTCAGGGCTCAGACTCTCAGGCAGGGGCTGAGCAAACAGTTCAGTATATTAAGCCCAGGCTCCTGGGCCTGAGCGTCGGGGCGAGGGGGAGACTGCCACCCGTGAGTGGGGTGGCAGGGGGGACGCAGGCCCACCCACTCCTCTGTGTCCCAGCCCGGGGCCCTGACAGCGGCAGGCAGTGTGTCAGTGGGGATCCTGGCCACAACACACTGACATTGGCTCTGGGTGTGCTGCAGCCAGACTACGGTCGGCTGCCCCCGGGCTACTTCCGACCTCCCCCTCTACCGGTACCTGTGTCTCCGCGGCGTCTTCTGCAGCGTTTCACACCATGGGCTCCTCGGGATACTGAGCCAGGGGTAAACTGGGCAGCTCCTCGGGGTCCCTTTGTACCGGCCGGCCTAGGGGCTCTTCCAGCGCCTGCTCAGCGTCCAGTCTCCGCAGGTACGGCCAGTCCTCGGGTCAGTCGCAGGCGGCAGGAGTCTCCCTAGTGGGAGCTAAGGCACCAGCATCTGGCCTCTCTGGCGGCCAGGCAGCTTCTGAGCCCTGGGGCTGGGCTTTTATATTTCCTGTCCTGCGCCTTGACCTCTAGGGGGCGGGCACAGGCTCCTGTGGCTCCACCCACTTTGGTGTCCGTAAGGACTCATCGCTCTCTGGGCCAGCTGAGAGCCAGGCTGCCTCACTACACTCCCCCATCTCGGTTTTCATTGGTCTCCAGTCTCCTCTGGCTGTCTCCACTACTGCAAGTCCTTGGAGAGAAGAGTAAAATCCCACACTGCTCTACTGTCTGGCCCTACTTCCCTCCCCTCCTCTAGATTGTTACAGAGTCACCACATAAAACAGAGAGACCAGAGAATTCAGTTTAACACAGACCTCACTGGAAAAGGGAGTGGAAAACATCTTGTAACTGTACCAGGAAAATAAAACACGTGCCAGTAACTGAGGGTTTGTATAAACAGGGATCTGCTGGGTACTGCTGCCGAGCAGACACACACACCTTGTAAGACAACGGTTTCAGAATTTAGAAGCTCCAGATAAGGAAACAGTTTGCCTGCAGAGGTTATAAACTCTCAGGCTTAAGTCTCTAGAGTCTCCAGTACAGTTTTCTACTTAAAGGAACGAACAGCGTGCACTCAAATCCCGCTGTGGGCTATCGAGACACACTACATGGTGGGCTACCTGTGCGGCGAGCAAACTTTCTGCTACCTGAAGTTTGAATATTTGAGGGTCCAGAGGGTCTCCATTCTATTGATATTTGTCACTGCATCTAGGACAGAGTTCAACTGAACATGTCTGTCTGTACGATAAACTGATACATATATGTGTGCATATTAGGGTGACCAGATAGCAAGTGTAAAAAATCAGGACAGGGTGGAGGATAGTAGTCACCCATACAAAAAGCCCCAGATATCAGGACTGACCCTATAAATTGGGACATCTGGTCACGCTAATGTATACTTTGTGACAAAGTTCCTCCTCTACCTTGGTGGGCCCTGTGCTTATTGGCGGATTTGTTCGCCTCATAGATTCACCCTCTGGGTCAAGAAACAGCCCAGAGACCTTCCCCTCTGGTAGAAGCCACAGTCCAGGTCATTTTCTCCTGTGTCTGATCAGGAGTTGGGAGGTTTGGGAGGAACCTGGGCCCACCCTTTACTCCGAGTTCCAGCCCAGGGCCCTGTGGACTGCAGCTGTCCAAAGTGCCTCCTGGTACAGTTGCGCAACAGCTACAACTCCCTGGGCTACTTCCCCATGGCCTCCTCCCAACACCTTTGTCCTCACCACCAGACCTTCCTCCTGATGTCTGATAACACGTGTACTACTCAGACCTCCAGCAGTATGTCCTCACTCTCAGCTTCCTGCATGCCTCTTGCTCCCAGTTCCTTGCACGCACTTCCTCTCCTCTGGCTCCCCCTGACCTGGCTCGAGTGAGCCCTTTTCTAGCATCAGAGGGGCCTTAATTAGAATCAGGTGCTTAACAGCCTCACCTGACTCTTGGCAGGTTAATTGGAGTCAGGTGTTCTCATTAGCTTGGAATAGCCCCTGCTCTGGTCACTCAAGGAACAGAAAACTGCTTATCCAGTGGCCAGTATATCTCCCTTCTCCTACCCTGCTGTTCCCAGCTGGCCTGGGTCTATCACAATACACACACCCACTCCTCAAAATATATGATAGCATTAGAAACGACAGCGTTCAAGTCCTTCGTTGGGCAGACCAATTGGCATTGCTAAAATAGACTTTTAAAGTGTTATGTTAACCTTGCACAATGATGATTTAAAAAACCGGCACTATTTCTTTGCTATGGCTATGCTATAGTGTCAGTTTGATTACGATATGCTAGCGGCAGTTACTTGCTAGATACTCATCATTAGCAAACTTGTCATTCAGTGAACTGGAAAACCCAATAGTTCCAAATGACTGGATACTTTTCACTCCCCACATAGAACAACTGAAAATAACGTTAGTCACTTTCCGGGCTTTGCCTTAGGGATAGGTTCAGGATAACAATTTGTTACTTCTTAAAATCTTGTATTGCAGCTATCAGGCAAAGATATTGTCAAAAAGAGTTTAATCAGCAAAAAGCAAGACAATAAATCAGGGGCTTAACCACTGTTTCACACACAAAGGCAAAAAAAAATGGTTGGACTACAGAGATAACACATTCATGTTCTTAAACCATATGGAATTCTTCCAGATGAGCATTTCAGATTGCTCTGTTCATCATTAACCTACACATTCCAGCTCTGCAGACAGCTTTAAGGGTTAATTTGGTAATGAAAAGGAAAGTCTGAGCATAGCTCACACCACCCACTGCAGATCCTCTGCTGATGTCAATCAGCACATTGTCCTTTCTCTTTTAACTACCAGCTGAGGATCATGCCCCCAGAGCCCACTGCCCCAGCGGAAGAATGGTGCATGCCATTTAACACAATACATACAAAGCAACTTCTTAATATGAAGACCCCTTCTCCCCCTCCATCCACTGCCACGCCTGCATCAGATTAGAAGCAAAGAAATGAAATGGAAATGAAGAGGGGAGAGAAAGAACATGGAGATGCAGCTCAACTGCCCCATTCCAGGTCAGCATTTTGCTCTTTCACTCCTCTCGTCCCAGGTTATGCCACTTCTTTTGTGGCACAGCAGATCCAGAAGAGTTACAGAACTTAGGGCCACCAGAGACCCTTGTGATCACTTAGTCTGACTGCCTGAACAACTGGCAGTGAACCGTCACCCAACGATTGCTCTATCAAGCCCATGTCACACTGAACGAGAGCATCTCTTTTAGAAAGACACCCAATCTTGATTGAAAGTTCGACTTTTATAAGCTCCAAAATGCACAGTCCATTCCTTTGGGGCTGCTTCTTTAGTAACCTCCCGGCAGGGCAAGGCGAGAGGGGCAGCCACCCAGGGCTCAGAGCTGGCAGGGAGACAAAAATGGGGCAGTGGTAGCAGCTGGGGCTCCCCCATTAAACTGGTCATCTCTCCCATCCCCTGTAGCACTTAGCAGCCGACTTCCAGTGGGTCCCCTGCCACAGGTACCCCCTCCAGTACCTCCCAAATACTCCCTCCAACACTCCCCAAAATATCCCTTCCAGCTCCTCCTTCTCTACTGTTGCCAACCCTCCAAGATTGTCCTAGAGTCTCCAGGAATTAAAGATTAATCTTTGATTAAAGATAATGTTGTGTGATGAAACCTCCAGGAATTCATCCAACCAAAGCTGGCAACCCTATCCCTCTCCTCCCCCAAGCTGTGTCCTCTGTTTTGGAACTTGACCCTAAAAGGTATCGTTGGGTCTGGAGGACGTATGGCTAGTATTCAAACTAGACAACATCAAAAAGTTGTACTCATGAGATTTTGGCCCTTAAGATGGTAGAAATTCCATGACATCCACTGTCCTTGTGAAGTTCTGATCACATCTAAATTAAAATCCCAAAAGGGCCCTCTTCTCATCTGGGAGCCAGACAAGCACCCAGAGATCCACTAGGCAGGTTCTGGGTTGTGCCCATTTCTTTGTACCACATAGCTCAGGCTCTGACATCAAATCAACGGGAGTGAGATCCACAACCATGGATCTCCGATTCACAACTCTCTCCCTTTCCCCTCCCCCAGCACCTCCACCCCAGTTCTCAAGTGTTCCACTCAGTACACCTTCACCTGGAACACCGTGGTAGTTGCACGGATGCTCAGATAGGTGGTAAAAGCTGATCTGGGTAGCAGTTAGATCAGTGGTTCTCAAACTTTTGTATGGTGCCCCCTTTCACCTAGCAAGCCTCTGAGAGCGACCCCCCCCTTATAAATTAAAAACACTTTTTAGTATATTTAACACCATTATAAATGCTGGATGCAAAGCAGGGTTTGGGGTGGAGGCTGACAGCTCGTGACTCCCTGAGGGGTCCCAACCCCCAGTTTGAGAATTCCTGAGTTAGATTAATTCCTATTCCTGCTTTCATGGGAAAGTATAATTTTCCAAAATAAAATGTAGTTTAACTAGAGAGAGAAAATCTGTGTCTTTCATGACTGACATTAAACAGCTTCATCATTTGCATTAGTTACACTGCATAAGTGGCTCTGTTCTCAAATAAGTTCCCACTGCAGCTCTGATCCTTCTGTATAAAACGAATATTGGTGATTCTACTCAATGATCTTGATATGGTTTTGCATTACTATATGCTATCCCAACTGATTTTTGAATTTTGAACGAGCGTTTTGTAAAAGCAGTTAAATAATCAAGGCCTTCGTTATAATAAAACCACTTTACAGCTAAACTGTGTCACTTACGTTCAATTGTTTGAATTTTTGGTTTTCTGATGAAAAATTGTCATCTCCTAAAACAATGCGATTCTGCCACATTTGGAAACATTAGGCTATTTACATCTTTATTACTAAAAGCACTGAGATGTACAGTCTACAGAAAAGGTTGTTCAATCAACAAGGAGCAAGTGAATTGAAAAAGCATTAATGTTACATTTCAGGCAATTATTGAAAAATGATCAAAATTCCTATGCATCTTAAATTCTTTGCAAACACCACAGAATTTATATTACATAGATCCCAGTTTCATTAAGATAATATGATCTGTAATAATACGGGGAAAGTGAAATGGAATCCAGTCTCCTAGGCACTGCTTTCCCTAAAGGCGTATCGGTGCACAAACTGGGGTTTCCGGCACAGCACTTGTAATCTCAGAAGCCACTGCACCTATTAAACACTTAGCAGGGCTCCAGGAGTAAGACAATACCAGAGACAACACAATACCCAGCGAGATAAAAATCGGATCCCTGCTTTCAGGATTTGAACGCTGTTTTAGTTCCATTGAATGTTTTCTCTCTCTGGAAATCCAAACAGGCAAGAATGTGTTATCAAACCGATCCTCTAAGGAACAGAGCAGTGAGTCTCTGCACTAAGCTTGATACGCAGGCAGTGTGGAACTTGTGATTGGTCTGGCATAAGGAAAACTGATAGCCTGGTGCCACTTATGCTGCTAAATGTCTTGGCTAGAAAGCTGTTGCACCCCGTACATACTCACAGAGGATGTATCCAAACTGAAAAAGGTGGCTTGAGCTGAGAAGCAGAACTTAACTTTAAGGGCGCCATCAAATTCACTTGCCAGAAGAGTGGACTGGAGAGTTGTTTGTTTAACAAGAAAACAAATGAAAAGCTTTAAATCAAGTGGACTGCTGTAAATGGAAAAATCAATTTGGCTGTTAATTGTTGCTTAAATGAGAGATTTGCTCTTATCTAAATGCAGGAAACCTTTGTTATCCTCCCAATGGAATACCAACTAAAGTACTGATGAAGATTTAAAAACACATCATTTAACCTATCAGTTGCAAAACTTCTGACACAAAAGAAAAGTCCGTTTAAAAATGTATCAGATTTTTAACTGCAAAAAAATGCAGTGGACCATAAACCTGATGAAAGTTGCACAAAGCAGACTGCAGAAACAGAAAACTGTGGAGCTAATTTTAAACCTTTTTTTAAACTCGTATTCATATTTAAGGGGCCTTTACAAAAATCTAAAATTTTCCCATTATGTTCAAATCATTAATTAAAAAGTATACTAAAACAGGAAATAAATATATGTATATGAGCTGATTAGAATGAAAAAACTACATTAGGAAGAAAAAGAATGGGAACTGCAAAGTAATATTCAAAGATGATACAAAAATGGTGATAGACTGCCACAGCTTTTCTGCCGATTTCTGTGTACGTGTTTTCCCCTCAGTCATTCATCTCCATTTTGTTTTCCCACCTCTTTCGTAAGAGGTCCATCTATCTCACCGCCTGTCATTAGCTATCAAGCAAGTAGTAATAGGCTATGATTCAGGAGGGCCCTTAAGCACATATTTATCTTTAAGGATGGCCCTACCTGAATTGAGGTCTGGAGGAATTAATAAGGTGTCTCCGGAATGGATTATTTATGGAGCAGTGGCTGGGAGGGCCATACTGCGCGCACCCACAAGGCGTAAGACAACACTGTCCCGTCTCCCTTCCCCAAGGAACTTGCAGACTAAGCACCTGAACCTGCAAGTTCTCCAAGAAGAGCAGCCATTGACTTCAGTGAGAGTCTGATATATGGAGAGCTTTATGGATTAGGCCCCAATTTGGGCCATACCAATATATGCAACACGCCAGATCACACCTCCAATTGGCAAGGGAGCAGATATCTTCGCAAGGGTTTACGTCTCCATCATGCACCTTACAAAGCCATCTAGTTAGACCCGCTACAAAAAGAGGATCCCCTCTGTTGCAAACAGTTCTCCTTGGGAGTCAAAGTAAAGGCACAGAGAACCCTGCCTGATGTCTCTCCCCGAATGCCCCAGGTGAAAGCCTGTACTTAACTTATTAACAACATACATTTAACATTAAGGGCATGATTTCCGTTTACACTGCTCCTGATGTGTAAAAGTGCCTCCAAGTGGGTGCTAATGTAAATGGTCCCCAAATTAAGACCTCATTCACACTGCCAGAACAAAAGAAGACTTAAAGTAAATAAGAATCAGGCCATATATTTTCATGTTGGCTTTTCTGTTCAAATGTAACTAGTTCTCCAGAAATTTGGATGAATTATCTGGACTGAATCACTGCAAAAGAACACAACAATGTTGAGTTTTGACCTGCAGGGTAAAGACAAACGTGCACACAGCATGTATGGTCTCCAGTAATGCAAAGGGCCAAACCTTTCCATCCTTGCTCTGGGAATTGAGAGAAGACTGCAGGATTTTGTCCATCACTTGCAAGTTAAAATGTTTCCTTCAGAAAAAAGAGTGTTTAAAACAACAAACAAACAAACGACAAAAGCCAAAGGTTTGCATTTCTGACTCGTTTCACTGTCTTGGCTTCATTTCCATTTGTTAGCTGTAATGTCAAGGAAAATTATATTATATGATGATGTAATCCCCAGTAGTAACACATACAGCTAACCCTTCCCGGACATGGTGGTAATGACACACACTGGCATTTAGTAAGGCATAAATGCCCCAGGGAACCTTGGGGGAGCATATTGAGCAGAGCCATTGTCACACATCTACAAGTCTGGGAGCAGGTTCTCCACACCACGCTAGCTGGGGGCTAGCACTCCCTCCCCGAACGTGGCCCTTTAGGGGCAGCATGCAGACCCACCTTTACACTCAGGTAGCACAACTGACTTTGTCCTGTGCACACGAATCGGGTGCTGCCTCTCTGGCTTAGCATGTAGACAGAGCTGTGATTCCACCCTAAAATCTTATCCATCTCGAACAATCCAGTTGGGTCTCAGTTTCAGGTCTCAGAGAACAGCATTAAAAGACCATTTTATTACAAAAAAATAGATAAAACAAAACCACTTTCATTTCGCATTCGTCTCAAAACGGCTTTGTCTCACATACAATCTTCTGAAATAAAAACATATTGAAAACACATTTAGCTGCCATGTGCAATTAAGCATGTGTAATCGGATCACAAGCCTGTAGGCCTGCCAGTTTCTTGCTGAGCTCCCCACAACTCAAGAGGTTCTGATCTCCCTTGATGTGCATGCATAATTCTCTTTAGCCTTAAACAGGCACTACTGAGACAACCAGGGGAGGAGGGAAGACGAAAGAGAGGAAAGAGAGAGAATTTAAAAGTTATTTCTGGGTTAATAGAGCTGGCAGAGGAAATCTGCAACAAGACTTCTGGGTGTTCTACGCACACGTAGCCACAGGAATATTACTGTCTGTGGAATACGCACACAGAGGTGAGAAGAACTAACTGGAGTTCCTGAGCCCACCAAAAAATTACCACACACATCTAGCCCCCTCTCCAGTGGACATTTATTCAGGCTGGAATTTACCAAGGTTTTTAGGGAAGCCACCCTACTCCCACAGAATTTCAATGCGGGTTGAGCACTCAACTCCCTTACGCTCTTTGGAAAATCCCCTATTTATTTAAATAGATTCATAAAACATGCTCTCTCCCCTCCCTTCCCCCTTCCCCCACGTCCCATGCTCTGGGCAGATTGAACATAATTTATTTCCACAATAATAACTGATGACTGTTAAAAAAACAGAAGAAAGAAAAATAACTAAAAACTTAAGAGAAAAAGCGATAAACAAAATATGAGGTACAGCAAGCCCCATTGCTCAACTAGCAGACACGGCGATGTTCTAGCTCAGGCTGCAGATATTTGAGAAGGAACTGCTACCGTGCTATTTTTAGCACATTAACCTGATCAGAGCTAAGGTAGGTATGTCCCCTCGAGCTGGAAGTTACACCTTCAGTTTCAGTGTAGACACACCCTAAAACAGTCACCTGACCCTTTCTATATGAGACCTTATACAATCACTTCACACAATGACCTGGATTACAGGCTAGGGAAAAAGACACACACACATGCACACCCACACACCCATAATGGGCCCCAATCTTCCAAGTGCTCCATATATAGGAAGTCAGTGTCTAATACTGAGCATGTACAATATTGGACCCAACATGGCATTTTCACTTATGAATACAAGTGGCTTGATATTTTAGTTCAATAGCACCAAATAACTAGAGCTGAGCAGCTTTCTCCTCATCCTGCATTGACAAGAAGGGCCTGCTACCTGTGATTTAGTGCTCTATGGATTGCATCTCACTCTCAAGCCAGTGTTGGCGATCCAGCAACAGGATCTTTCAACACACAACACCGCTGGGCATTAGCACTAGAGTTGGCAACGTTATTTTCCCAGTGCTCCAGGGTTAAACACAGGGTCAGATCTTCAACATGACTATAACTTTATAAATAAAGTGATGGTGAACACCTGACTTGAGCCCCTTTCACAGTGTTCTAACCACCTCTCCTGACCCGTGCCCCATGGTTCTGATTTGCTTTACTAACTTTTGGCCCAATCCTCATTCAATATGATACTTGTCATGCTACAAGGCACCAGTCTCTGGGCAGTTCTTGCTCCTGTTTCCCTGGTCCCTTATCCAATTTGAACAGCTCCCTTCCTTTCACATTGTCAGTCAATTTCACATCTGAACACTTGGCTGCATCCTCCAGATCACTGATGTACAACCTAAGCGTACTGCTCCCCTTTGCTCTCCATCTGCCTCCCACCAGGTGCCTAGCGATCACTTCCTGGCTTCTATTACTAAGCCAGTCTCTTAATCCAATTGAATACTCCATCAATACTGCACTTCCTAACCCCTACATCTACTACATTGTGGTCCTTGTTAAATTGCCATTAAGTGATTAAAACAAGAATCTCTGGGCAGTGTGTCAAAGAGATGTTAAATTGCCTTTTTTAAATGTTAATTATTTAGCTCTTGCAATCATATTACACAACCGTGATCGTAATCATTCATTAACCTGTAGTTTTAAATGGTGATTAGCAGGGCTTTACAATGCTAATAATGTTCCTTCCAGTCACATTTTAAAAGTTTATTAAATAGTACAAAGCAAATCAAATACGCACGCCCAATCCCAGGATATCCAACCAGCAACGAGAACAGGAAGGGGAGGATTTTAACTCACGGGGGAGGTGTACATTTTGCTATCAGGCTTATATAGGAGGTGTCCGTCACAATGAATTGGCTGCAAAACAGTCAAGTATCAGTTGAACAGAAACACTTCTTCCCCAGTGTGGCATCAGATCTGTGGCGCATAGAGGACCCCCTACTTCTAATTAGCTGTATTGCCTTGCATGCAGGTCAACCCACAAGTTTCTCTAGAGGCAACTCTTTCTTGCCGGTGTTCTCTGACAAGGACTGCATTAGTCATCTTATGCTCCAAATAAACTGTGCAAACTAATCCACACCAGAGAAACTATGCTGCTTAAATTACTTGTAAAACATTTAGTGTTCACACACAAAGGCCTGAAATGCTCTATATCTGGTTAGCACAGACAAACATTTAGTAATTATAGTTAAATCCTAACCAAGTCAATCTGGACCAGCATGGACAGAGACAAAAATGAAACAGTTCAGCTAGCTTTCCATTTCCATTCTACACCATGAACCTGGGGCTTGTCACATCATCCAGAGCACAATGCTGGGGAGGCCCTGTGCAGGGAATTGTGGGATACATACCCAGAGGACATAGCAACTGCAAGAGTTCAGAACAGGTCTTACGTGGACCTGGGGAGAACTTGCAACAGTGCTGAAGTAGATTCCACGTGGCTAGAGAGGAGACTTAAATTGGTTTAGTTCACTTCTCGAATGTAAACAAAGCTAAGGTTGTCTCAATATATCTACCTGTGGGCACCTTCTCCCATGAAAGTTCGTCCCACAACTGGTGGGCAGTTTGGGATGCTGCTTTGAACCAGCTCTGAGGGATTAGTGCTTAAAAGTCTCCACCCATATCGAAGCAGCAGAAGAAAGTTAATAGGCTGAGGGCCAAACAAACCCACTAAATTCAGAAAACAAATTGCTACTTTGTTCTGAACTCATCCTGTTATTCTATATAATGGCTCATACTTCTTTAAGGTTACTTCTCAACAGGGGACCATTTTAAAGATATGTAGAATATATAGGATAATATCTAATTATATACTTTGTGTGTATAATGTTTGTATTCTAAAACTACAATACTCAAGAGGACAAGTAATACCTAACCCCTGCATTTGAACAAGAGCCTACCTTATTATTTTGGTACTTAGTGTTCATATAAACCTAAAAATAGTTATAATGGGCTGACACCCTCTGGTGAAATTTTTCTTTTAAGGAAAGACAACTGAGCATAAAAAAGGGTCAAAATGGATCACCAGGGCACTCCTATATTTCTACCTCTACTTGAATTTTTTACTAAATTAGATCTCTGGAGACTTCAAAACAGCTGCTGTTTTTCCAACACTATCCCTCAAAATAGTAAGTCAAGCATGCCCAAAAGGAGTAATACATGCTTCCATACGGCCATGTACACTTGATGGGTAAAGAGGCCAGGAAGAATATAGAAAGATATCACTGGAGAATACGAGAGCTATACCCTGTTAACTGTAATTAGAGAAAAGACTAGTTTATGATCCAAATGAAACTCTAGGATATAAATTTGCTCAATACGATAATTGCAAGGAATGCAACACTTTCCAAAAGTGTTTACATCATGTTGCACCATGCTGACAATCAATGCTTAATTAGATCCTTTTACCCCGATGCAGACCTTTTTAATGTTACTGTCATCCTGTTACCTTCTAATCTTTTTCCCTCTCTTGAATGGTTTTGTCCTCTTACAAAAGCCCATCATGATGAGGAAAGTGCCAAGATAATTAATTTTTCAGTAAAAGCCAAGTTGTTGTTTTCTCTGAACATCTAACACTTCAGGAAATGTCAGAAATGTCAGAACATATGAGTGGAAATAAATTCAGTGTTCTGCTTTCCTGTTAATACTGCATGACCTCTTCAACTGCTTCACTTAGTGAAAGAAAACTGGACACTCCCATGGAGAGAGGCGGTGAGGAAGGGACAACCACTGGAAACGGGGGAAGAAAGGAAAGCATGGCAAGATGAAATGACTGCTCACTACCAAAATATTGGCCACTGGCTGGTTTTAAAAGCAACTCATTTGCAAAAACTTAAAATCAAGAGGGTCAAATCAAATATTTACACTTAGCAAATTAAAAACAGTGTGCAAAAAAATTGCCTTGTCTTTAAACATTATCACCAATTATTTATATTACAGCAGCACCCAGCAGAGATCCAGACCCCACTGCGCTAGGTGCTCTACATACATATAGTGTCAGGTACACCCCTGACCCTTAGAAATTAAAGTCTTAACAGACAACTGTGGGAGAAAAGAAGTGTTATTACTATCCTCATTTACAGAGGGAAACTGAGGCATGGAAAGGGTAAGGACCCAGTTCAGAGCAAAGCACTTAAGCACAAAATAAAGTCCATCCCTTTTCAGCATACTGCTTCAGTGCTCTGCTGAATCCAGGGCCAAGATCACACAGGGGGTCTGTGGCTGAGTTGGGAACTGAGCCGGGATCTCCTGCATCACAGCCCTCAGCCTTCACCTTACTCTCTGACTCCTGGTATATTCAGCTGCAGCAACAGGAAATAATATTGGTACATAAAGAACATAAGAGCTGCCATACTGAGTCAGACCAATGGTCCATCTTGCCCAGTATCCTGCCTCTGAATTGGCATGCAGTGCCACTGGCTGGCACCACACCCACCATTTCCAGATCTCCCCCATTTTTAGGAAGTGCCTCAGAATGTACCATTTGGGATGAACAGCTCCTTTTCAGGGTGGCGTGGGACCAGACACACCTAGCCAACAAGCACACAGCACCCGTGCTGAGGTTTTGCTCCCTCCCCAGAATGCTTCAAAGTGACACAGTCCCTTTTCAATGACGAGTTTCACCTTGGCCAATTCTGTTAGCTGCTGGATGGCATGAAGCTTCCTATTACAAACAACATGTGGAAGCTTAGACTAGAACCCAATGTTAGCTCCCCACAAAGAGCAACAGCCCCTGAAAACTATTAGTGAATTAAATCAATGTGACTAGTCTGCTGTCCAAAACACACACGCACACACACACACACACACACGAAAGAAAAAGGCACCTAGTTCTGTTCACTTAGACGTCTGCTCACCGTTTCAGCACATATCTAAATCAGTCCGATGATAGGATGCATAGTGTTTGTGTGAGGAACCTATAGATATATGAAACCATCATTTGGAGTGTTCCAGCTCCTGGAGTGCCAGACAGAGCCTCCAGAGGGGCCAACCCAATAGACTACAACAGTAATGGCTACCAGCACCCTCTGACAATTTCCTAGCATGCATGGAGTCACTAGGGGGGACAAAACGGAAGAGGGAGGCTTCTCTATAGGGTGATCAGGACAAGTAGTTTGCTGGGACAATGCTGAGCCCAGGTGGCCCTGCCCTATGTGGGAGGGGGCAGCCTGACTCAGAGACAAAGAGATGAGTTCAATGTCAGTGTGGGGCTGTTTGGGTTTGGAGCCGAGCAAGAATCAGAACAGCTCAGGGAGTCTCTGATTAATCTCCCTCCCACACCCATCAAAGGGAGACTTGAACTACAGAGAGATTTAGTGCAGGGTCAGGCAGTTCCAGCTCCGGATAGATCAGCATCCAGAGAGGCAGAAATCCCAGTGCCAGCTATCAAGAGCCAGCCAAGGCTCACCCAAGACTCCAGGCCAGGGAGCCAGAAGAGGACCCTGCAGCACCCAAGGGTGAAGACACCGTAAGAGAACTCTTTGTTTAAGCTAGCCAATGTTCACAGCGCTGCAGCACTCGTCTCTGGACTCATCCTCAGTGCGGTACCTTCCTGGGCAGGTGCCAGAGAAGGAACTGAGGGGTTGGAAACAGTTCTGAGTTTTGGGAAGTGGAGAACTTGTTGCATTGTTAATGTTTAGTACTTTTTAGTGAATCCTACCCTTTCCAGCCCACATCCTATTTTCCTGCAAGCCCACCAATGTTATATGGATTTTGGTGTGCCATTTCTCCACTGGGGTTTGTGTTGATGTGTTTTACTGTTTCCTGAGTACTGGGTTTTATACTCCCAGCCCGCCGTGTTACCATTATTCATTTTCCCAAGGGACAGCATTTCTATGTGTCTCTTGCACAGCGACGAGTCACACCAGGGGGAAGCACCAGGCATCACAGAAAAGAAACCCAGGATACAATTCATGCAAGGAGAGGGGAGAAGTCATGCCAAGTAGCAAGAACCACAGTGGAGCCTCCAACTCGGAAGAACATGCAGGTTTACCAGCTGCGACGCATACACATAACATCAGAGGTAACACCACTGGCTCGGAACGTAGCACTCCAACTAGTGCAAAGAGTAACCACTGCCGTTAGCAATCAGTAACAGAATTAGGGTTGTTACCTTTGGTGATCCTGCCTCTAAGGGTCGGCGATACACAGTGTAGATGACAGAGACGGTGGCATTTCCAACCAGAACTCAGGACTCCTAAATGTATTTGCATACTGCTTTACACTAATCTCAGCTCTAGCATGGGCACAATCATTCCTGCTCTGTGCCTCAAAATGCATCTTAATGAATTATACACATTTTCAGGTTGCAATGAAAACGTTGGTTTGCAAGGAAGAGAGGATATATTCATACAGGCACATGAAAAGCTAAGCGGGAGAGCAACTGGCGCGGATTACTCATCGGTCTCCACAAGAGATCATCAGTCCCATTTTTACAGGGAACAAGCACTTTTTGGCACTGGAGAACAGAGCGTTCATTCCACTGCTTGGGCTCTTCATTGGGTGCAGCTAATTGTTGGTTTTACAACCAAAACCCTGTGTTACTGCTACTAAAATGGCAGATGAGCTCAAGTCTATTCACTGTTCTCCCCACTCCCAACCAACAGCAAACTTCGTGAAATGTGGTTCCTTGTTTTCAACGCGTCTCACAGATTTGCTCCAACTTGCCTGACAGCCATTCCATTCTTTTTGGGCCCAGTTCTGCAATCCTTACTCACCCAGAATAGTATCTGACTCCATGAACAGAACTTCTACTCACACTGTCAAGCACTGCTCTGCATGAACAAGGGCGGCAGGTAGGACTTCAGCCCATTTAGCCTACCATACACCTTTTTCACTGCTTGCAGAAGAGCTTCTCGAACACCTCCTGCTATCGGAAACAGGCATGACTATCTCTGCCCTTTTCTTCTGACAACAAACTCAGCTTCTCTCCCTACTCCACTTTGTTTCTCTCTTAATGCATTTATAATATATTTTTTATTTCACTCAAAGCATTTTGAGTTGCAATATGTCAATTTTATGGTCTAATCCTATAACTCCCAACATAAGTAATCTTTCCTTGACTTTGAAGTGACTTCACACATAGGTTTTCTCCCTTCAGTATGACAGTTGCAGCACTGGACTCTAGGGCCAGTACCCCGCAAAAAAAGTACATATATACTTAACTTTACTCAGGTTGATTAGACTGGCTCTACTCCTGTGAGTGAAAAAATGCATGCTTAAGTGCTCGCAGGATCAGAGCCGACATTTGAACTGAATCTGCTTCTGGCGTAGTTGAAAAAAATGAAAGGAGATTATGAAATTTTAATCTAAAGCCAGTCCACTGCACAG
Organism: Chelonoidis abingdonii; assembly: GCF_003597395.2. Taxonomy (NCBI): domain Eukaryota; kingdom Metazoa; phylum Chordata; order Testudines; family Testudinidae; genus Chelonoidis; species Chelonoidis abingdonii. Next base: position 101,838,542 of record NC_133776.1, on the reverse strand, counting down.
GACAGTTACAGGGAGAATAAAGCAACAAAATAAATAACCTGAAAAGATTTGTGATGCACAGCAATACCATTTTAACTAAGTCTAGCTGTTATGAAATAATATGCTATTAATATTCCATATACTAAGGATAAAAATCCACCTATGATTTGCAAGGAATCTCAGTTTAACAACCACATGCATGTCTCTGAGACAAACCTCAAAATGAATAATCATGTTTGTGGCTCAATACCATGATTGTACTGCAACAGCTAATAGAACAGCTTTCTACAACGGATATTTAGATTGAATTTTAGAATTATAATTATTATTATTATTATTATAGGTGGAGCTGGCAGCCGCATCTGCCTAATGTTTGTGATCATAAGACCCTGTTTTCAATTGCTCGTAAGTTTGACAAAACTTTAACCATTTGTGTTTAAATTTTACATGCCAGGTATCTGCCTCAGGCAGTTTATTTTTGTGAGCTCCATGACCACCCTCACTGGGCAGCATGGAGCAGGAAGCCATCTGATTTGAATGCAGAAAGGACAAGAGTTGGACAGGGGAGGGCAAGTAGTAGATTGGCACAAGGAGTCTGGTGAGATTGGGACTGGAGGCACAGGGGGAGGGGGTGTAAGAGAAACTGGGCCTGGAACTAGGGTTGCCAATTTTGGTTGGCTGTACTCCTGGAGATTTCATCACATGACATAATCTTTAATTAAAGATTAATCTTTAATTCCTGGGGACTCCAGGCCAATCCTGGACAGTTGGCAACCCGATGGGGAGCTCGAGGGAAACAGGAGATGGATGAGGCAGGGGTGACACTGAGCTCAGAGGAGGAGCTGGGAGAAGGGGACTCAGACTGGGGCTGTTGAAGACACAAGGTGGAGAGTAGGAGCTGAGTAAGGATGCTGAGATTGCACAAGGAGCTGTGGGAGACGGCCGGGCTGGACAAGGAGACTGGGACTAGGAACCAGGGAGAGGGGAGACTGTTGCAGGAGGAGCCCAGAGGGGGAGACAAGGACTGGGATGAGAAGCCTGAGGAACGCAGACTGGGACAGCAAGGAGGATGGGGCTTGAACAAGAAGCCAGAGGTAGGGCAGAGACAGGATCTGTCCCTGTCCCAGTCAAGAGCCAGGTTGCAAGAGACAGGGCAGAAGAGGTCAAAGGGAAATACATTAGAGCCTGTGCCCACTAGAGCACACTCCCTTCTAGAACCTGGAAAGGAACCCAAGGTTCCTGAGTCTCACCATTCCTCTGCTGTCAGCAACCACCTGTGAAACCCACTGGCAAAGTGTGTATCACATTCCCCGCTAGTCCAGATAGAGGATGACAACCTACTACTGCTACCACCTACTCCAATAGCTCAAGTAGCAAGGGTCAGTGCAGTGGATCTACAAGTTCCAACCCTGCTGACGAACAAAGGGGGAGTCAAATATGACCTCACGTGATGGAATTGGTTTTTACACTTTGCTTTTCTAAAACCTAGGGAATTACACACCAAACACTGCACTAAAGGAACACGATTGAAGGTTACAAATCAACCACTCACAAAGGTAGGAAATGGCCTCGTTAAAGGTTGCCTGTGCAACATTATTTTGGCCTCCTTGTGTGTATGTATACAGTACGATATAGCATTTAATTACTTATTTGTTCCACAACATCCCTGCCTCACTCAGTGCACTGAACGAACCTGCCTTGGAAATGAATCAGGATTGTGTTGTGAAGGACGCTGTTGGCTGCAGAAACAGTGCTTCATTTTTGGCAAAAGTTGGAAGGTGGCAGGGGATGGCAGGAAGAGAAAGGACTGACTCATGGTGAGGGCAGTTGAATGCTGACCTGGAAAGCTGGATTCTAGCCCTGTTCCTATGCAATGCTTGGCAAGTCACTTCAACCAAACTTTTCACACAGGGGTCACGAATTGTGCGTTTCTCATTTTCTGGGTGACAACTTGATACCCAGGGTTCTGATTTGCAGAAGCGCTGAGCACTCACGGCTGCCACTGAAGTTAATGGGAGCTGAACTGGAACATACAAAGTGCTAAATAATGCTAATACTCCGAAAACTCAGGTCTAAGCTTCTCAGAACAGGTACTGAAAATTAGTGGATACTTTTGACCTTATTCTCTCTACACCTCTGCTCCCCATCTGTAAAATGGTGTAGTACCACCCCTGCGCCTCACAGCGGTGTTGTGAAGTTAAATTCAGTAAAGTTTGTGAAGCACTGGGATGCTGTAATGATGAGCGCCATAGAAAAGCCCATGAAGAGTCTAATAATTCTGCCTTCAGAGCAAGATTTGATTAGTGTGCAGTAGGGCCCCACTTTGAACAATGAGGATAACACAAAATATTGAATAGCTGCTCATTCTGTGAGCTACCTCCATTCTGTGCACTGAACGCGGCAGGGAAAAAATAGTATGTGATGGTGTAATTAAGGACTGTATCACAACGCATGCACACAAGGTGGCAAACTAAGGTTGCACAAGCAATCTTAATCATGGCATTTCCTAGCTTCCAAATGGCTGACTTCTCATCCTTCATAATGTTCTTCTAACATAGCGTTATGTGTAAACTCAGGGCTTGTCTACATTACCCACTGGATCGAGAGGTAGCGATCGATCCACGGGGGTCGATTTATCGTGTCTAATTGACCGCCGAGTGCTCTCCAGTTGACTCCGGTACTGCACCAGAGCGAGAGGCGCAGGCAGAGTCAATAGGGGAGTATCAGCTGTCGACACACCGCAGTGAAGACACCACGGTGAGTAGACCTAAGTACATCAATTTCAGCTACGTTATTTACGTAGCTGAAGTTGCATAACTTAGATCAATCCCCTCCCCAGCAGTGTAGACTGGATCTCAGAATCAGGTCATTTCTACAGAATTTTGAAGTGTAACAGAATTCAAAGACAACCATCATGTGTTTGGACATAATAATTTCTTCCTGGTCAGATTCTTCATCAAGATCAATTTCAAGATCCATATTTACTTCATAGCCTCAGTTAATTTTTTGTTGGCAAACTTATGTCACAGATAATCACCACAAGGTGAAAAATATAAGTGGATTTCAGTTTCTCGCCAGTTCAAAAACTTCATTCCCATTAGATGTTAAACATCTGCTTTTACTTAATGCTAGTCATGCACAGCACTTCATATTGTGTCTTTAAAATAAATTGCATGTAACCTAGCAGAAAAAATTGGTTATACTGCCCTTCAGTTCAAGACTGTCAGTCTGAGCGGTGTCTCTTTTTTTTTTTTTTGGGGGGGGGGGGGGAGTTACCTGAGAATGTCAATTAACTGCTTACTCTTTGCTTGCGGCGAAATTTGATCTACATAGTCACAAATATAATTTCCAGATAGATTATTTAGATAATCTAGAAAAAAGAAAAGCCTGTCACCTCCAACTTTAAACCTGCTGCACATTAAAAAGCACAGCAGGGGCTGTCTCTCAACAAAATATGTCAGCCCTTCACATCTACAGCACATGCTGCTTTTTAGACGATATTAAAAACTATACAAGAAATAACCTTTTTTTAAAGCCTGCTCAGAAGTGACAGCCAATATTGAAACAGATCTTTGAACTAGGCAGAGAACACGTGAAGCTGCATCACAAACTAGCAGCAGATCTTCCCCCACTTTGGCTATCCATTTAAATGCACGTGCTGACCGTTTTTCTTACTATATTGCATCTTACAAGTAAAGCACCCAGCTTTCAGTGGGAAGTGTTTGACCCACTAGTCAACATGTTCTGTGCCCAACTCGTAAAGGAGTGTGTCCCAGCCCCTAACAAAGGATGAGGTTTGTACACAACTTCACTTGAGTCTGGCTCTTAAGCGAATGATGCAGAGATTCCTAAAAAGCGTCTGTAACAAACTTGCATCCCTAGCCTCTGTTTGCCAGAAGCTAGGAATGGGCAACAGGGGATGGATCACTTAGTGATTCCTTGTTCTGTTCATTCCCTCTGCAGCATCTGGCATTGGCCACTGTAGGAATACAGGATACTGAGCTAGATGGACCTTTGGTCTGACCCAGTATGACCGTGCTTATGTTCACTATGGATCAGACTCAGAGGGAGATGCAAAACACTCACTGCCCAGGGAATTACAAGTGTGTGCGCGCGCATGTACAGACACACTCCCATCCTTCCTTTCCCAGTCCTACATGCTGACCCCAATTTTCAAACATGGCACTTCCAAACTGCCCCTCCCCACATCTTAAATGGGCATTTTACCAGCCTAGGTGCCCATTCGAGGGCTAGATTCTTTCCTGTGTCAAGCTATGTTTGGTGCTGGAAAGTGGAGGCGCCCGTCAGAGCTCCCTGGTCCTCAAGCTGTGCCAACGCCAGCTAGAGCAGCCTAGAGACTGCTCTACTTTGAAACAGTTCGCTATGGTCCCTAGGGCACCATACAACAAGTGGAAATTAACATAGGAGAGTGGGGAACAGTGCTGTGCCCTCACTGTAGATATGGTGGAGGTCTGAGCAGGAACCTGCTGTGTTTAGATGTTCAGCCGCATGTGTGTTCTCTCTGTTCTCCCTGTGCGCTGCCCCAGCTCTGCGCAGACAGACAGCACAGCAGATATCGAGCAGACCACCCAATGACCACAAGATCCATCAAGGTAAGAAGGCACCAGGCCAGATTTATTGTTAACGAAGCACAGTACTAGTATCCCGCAGACTCTACCAGACCGCTAATACATGTATCCCCATAACAATGGACCTGCTCAGTGAACGGAGGGACTTTCCGTTCCTCCCTAGGCTAGACAAAAGACATTCCCTCTGAGATACATCTTTATACCCCAATACAAACAAGTTACATACTGCCCCTCTGACATAGCTTCTCACTGCCCCCGATGTGGCTAATTATCACCCATCATCTCGTACATCTTGGCTTGATTAAAACATCTCTATCACGTACTGTCATCCTGACCTTATGTTCTAGGAGGGGGTCAGTGTGTTCCTTTATCCTTAGGGAACATTTTTGTACCATACTGGATATCAGGATGTTCTGGTACCACTTGATATCAGGATGTGTTTGTGTGAGCACTCTGTGCCCAGCAGTTCTTAGGAATGTGTATTTCTGCAATATCAGCCCTTTTCTTGCCAGATTCTGCATGGGTTTAGTAAGCAATTTAATTTCCTTTTCCTAAAAAGGAAAATCATTTTTCACTGTAATAAGAAGAAGAAGTTGACCGACTACAACAGTACAAATATGCTGCATTATTATAATCAGTTACTTACCAATTTCCTTAAAAATGGGTATCCAATCTATGAGCTGAGGTCCTACCTGCTGCTTTACTGCTCTCCACCACTTTTAAATTACTTCTTTATGACACTTAGTCATAGATTTTCTGACTTGGAAGATGATACATTTTGGAAGGACTAATCAGCAACAGAACCATTTTACAATGGATCAATGTTTTCCTTCTACAGCTGTAACTTGCCTTTTTAAAATCCTTGCTTTTTGGCCATTAGATTAATAGAGTTTTTCAGGCATATTCAGACACCTTAAGATTACAAAAATGCCTAACAACTTTAAATAAAAATCTTACACATAAATACTTACTGCTGCCTACATTTCAGCAATAGCAATCGTAAAAGATTAATTCGATTCGTGTGTCTATTAGAGATCTACATTTTGCACAGATCTATAATCATTTGCTATGTAATTACAGTAAAGATTTTGAGAAGCAGCTAGTGCTTCTGGGTGTCTCCGTTTTGGAGTGCCCCGTTGATGACTTAATGGGGTCTGATTTTTCGGGGTTGATTAATCAACACTTTCTGAAAAATCAGGCTCCTTAGGAGTAACCGGTTTGTCACCCAAAAACAGATGCACTCAGAATCACTCGTAGGGGTGAAGTGGGGGCGGGCCTGTGGCAGAGTGGGGAGCAAAGCATCCCCATGGCAAATTACAAAGTAGGTGCTTCTGCTACACCACTTCTGCTGTCACACACAGTCCCCTCACACACACAACTGACCCACCGTTATAGACAAGGCCCTAAACTTCTTGCATCAGAAAGTGTCCTGCAAAGACAGAGCCCTGAGTGCAGGCAGAGTGACCAGATGTCCTGATTTTTGTGTCTTTTTCTTATATAGGCTCCTATTACCCTCCACCCCGTCCCGATTTTTCACACTTGCTGTCCGGTCATCCTAAGTGCAAGTAAAAGTGAGCATGACATTCAAACCAACCGTTGCTGTGGCTAGTGCAGAACAGTAGTTACCCTTTTATGACCATAGACAAGGAATATTTTCCTGCCAACATTTGAAATTTAAGATTTGGCCCAACCAAAATGTTACAGTCCAGCTAACATCACTTCTGAGCACTATAGCATGCAGGGGGGAGGAGGAGGAGATGCTTACACTTTAGCACACAAGTAACTCATCTCCATTTTGTAGCAGTTGTGAATGGATTTGCAATGCAAAACTAAGCAGAAGATATTCTCAAGCGAACCTTTAATTCACTGTAGGCTAATTGGAATTGATTTCAAGGCCTCCGCCCATGCCACATCATTAGCACACAGTACACGTAAGACCCGGGATAGGCTGCACTATCCTTGAAACTCATCAGGATTTTGTACCCAGAAGTTTTGTGATGGGGAAGGGAGTACCAGAAGCCCATCTTGTACATTGGCTTAGAAAACATAATAATCAGAACCCAGAGAATGAATTTCACTATTGCTGTTTTTAGCTCAGAACTCTATGACCAATCCCAAGCATTCAAAAATGAGTCAGGCCCGCAAACCATGACGTTGTTTGGTTTGGTTTTAATAAATAGTTGGGGATCTTTACATTGACCTTCAGGGTGCTCCTGTCTCACATTTTTGATTTTTTTCTCTGCAACCATGAGAACTAGGAACTTGCAATTTTCAATTAAAGATGTAACTCTGACGTTCTCTTTTTTCTCCAGCAGCTGGAACTCTAAGACAACACTAAACATGGAAAGACTCACTATACTAGGGCAAGAGATGGCCAACACTGTACTGGAGGGCAAACTGGGGGAGGTCTGAGGATGCTACAGATGAAACACCTGTAGTACGTTGGGACTAAGTATTCACAGTGGGAAACATTCACCTTTGTACAAAGAGACAGCACAGGCCTATGCATCCCTATACCCGCACTGGCACCTTCCTTCCCAAAAGCTGGAGTGAAACAAGTGGGCCTTGCAGCACAACTCAGACTCCCCACTGAACAGCACGTCCCACATTCCCGCAGGGCATTCTTCCTATCGGAGGCCTTCTGGGTCCCTTGAGCTACAGCACTGATGTAATCACTGGATGTACACAAAAGGCTTCCTTTTCCCCAGGGGCGGCTCTAGGCACCAGCAAAGCAAGCAGGTGCTTGGGGCAGCCCATTTGCAGGGGCGGCAACTGGCAGAAATCCAGCCTGGGAGATGAGATCCAACAGGGGGCCCTGAGAGCTGGAGTTCCTTGGTTAGCTCCCTGCCTATAGAGCCAGCCCTGGAGCAAGGAAAGAACTACATTTCTCGGCATTCCCTTGGTTGCTATCAACAGGACAGCGGGGGGAGTATGGTAGCTGAAACCCCATGCTGCAGCTTGCTGTGAATGGAGCACTCACTGCTAGAGCAGGGTGGCACTGTGAATGGGGACCAAGTGTGCCCAAGGAGTAGAAGGCTTTGGCCCAGATATTCCCTTCAGAAGACATCCCCAGACTGGCTTAGGGATACTGGTGTGACCTCACCTTGCAGCCCACAAAGAAGGAATTAGGTGGACAAAATGGACAGTGCCCCTCTCTGTCTGAAGCCTCGCAAGGGAGGTACGTGGATCCCACTAGAATTTAAAATGAAAAGTAAGGGAGGGGAGGTTCTGGACTTGGGCAGCTTTAGATACAGTACCAGGCATGTAGGAGGATTTCCACTTCTGAGCCACGGAAGCAGAAATTGACTTTTCCTTTCCAGATGTAGTTAATATTCAGAAAGGGAATCTAGTACCTGCCTTCCAGATTTGAACACCTCAAAATTCAGGAGTGCTCAAGCTCAATTTGAGCAGCTCTTACTTCATTTCTCCCAAATCAAATATACTGATCCACTGTAACTTGCTGTAGAATAAAATTGAGCAAGAAATGCTTCCCAGTGGTTTTTAGGACTGGAACTGCTATTTTCAACAGCCATTGCCTTTTTTTTTTAAGTTGTATTTGTTTAAAAGGAAGACAGTGATATTGCATTGGCAAATTCCCCACAGAAACAAAGAGTGGAACAAAAGAATAATAAAGGCACCTCAACTTTTCCTCATTTATGGAGGACAGTCTTATAATATGCATCCAGATATCCTCCGATCACACAAGCTGAAAATTGTTCCACTTTACTGCAGTTCTGTAACCATATGGGAGCCAATCCTGTCTGTGTTCTGTGCACATCCAAAATTCCTGCTGAATGACCCACCCTGGGAGCAAGTTACCAGTGACCAGGGCTGGGGCGGAAGGAGAGTGCAGGTGTGGGGAGGAGAGCCCAGGGCTGGGACAGCAGGGGGTGTGGGTGGAGGAGGCAGAGCCCAGGGGTGGTGTGCCAGGGGGTACGGGTGGGCGGAGGCCCAGAGTTGGGTCAGCAGGAGGTGCAGAGGGGAGCTGGGGGGCGAGGGGACAGCCAAAAACTTTTTTGCTTGGGGTAGCAAAAAAACCTAGAGCCCTTCTTTTCCCTCAGGACACAGCGGATTTGCTCTGATGAAGCAGACCCATTCAAACCACCACATACGTTAAAAGCCAGGCTGGGGAGAATCTTTCAACGACTCCTACAGGCCTAACAACTTTACAAGGCACTAGCAGAACTCAGGGTTGCCCTGCTAGGGTTATCGCCTCGATATCCTGCTAACACAGCGCTCTAACTACAACAATGTTGGCACTTAACATGGCCCTCCTTCCATCTCTGTAGAATTCCTGAAACCTGCAAGTAGGCCTGAAAAGGGAGGCCCAGACACGATGCAGATCATGTTCCCAAGTCAGTCTACAGAACCACAGGCCTCCCTCTCAAGAAAGGCTACTTCTCCGTCTGGCATCTCTAAGTGACTCCACAGACGATAAACGGGGCCTCAAGTTCCCTTAGGGCACACGTGTTCATTTTCAGGGAATCCGTAAAGCTGTCAAAGCTTGTCATTTATTCATGGAGCAGCAAATGTCATGGGGGCCGGAGCAGAGAAGGAGCTTCAGAAAAATGGCATCATTTCCATGGTTCTCTCCCAACACGTATTACCAAAACACAATAGAAAACCAGAAAAGTGGCCGTTATGGTGCCCAAGGTAGGATCTAAGAGGTGTTTCTCCAAGTCAGACAAATGGCCCAGATGCCCACACTTCACTGGACAAGTCATCACCTTATTCAAAATGATGGTGCTGCACAGGGGCGCCGGAACAGGAGGGACCGGGGGGCCATGGCCCTTCCACTTTTTACAGGCTGTTAAGGGCAAGTGATGGGGGGAAGGGGGCGGAGAGAAGCAAGTGGGGAGCAGGGCCTCGGGGGAAGAGGCAGGGTGAGGGTGGGACCTCAGGAAAGGGGCAGGGACCTCTGTACAGTAGGATTGCCAATTTTGCTTGGACATATTCCTGGATGTTTCATCACATGACAAAATCTTTGATGAAAAATTAATCTTTAATTCCTGGAGACTTCAAGACAATCCTGGAGACTTGGAAACCCTAGGCCTCAGGGAGAATAGGCAGGGCGGTGGCAGGACCTTGACTGGGCCACCAGTGACACACACAAACTTTTAAGGACCTTGCCCCTTTTAAAGTATTTAGGTGTTGCTGCACTCGGCATTGCAAACCCTAACTGATTTAGGAGCCTACGGGTATGTATCTATACCCCAAATGCTACAGTGGTATAGCTGCAGTGTAGACAATTGCTACAGCAATGGAAGGGGATGTTCCATCGCTGTATAAATCCACCCCCTTGAGAACCGGTCGTTTCCATCAACCTAGCAGTATGTACAATGGAGGTAGGTCAACCTAACTATATCGCACAGGTGCACATTTTATCACAGTCCTGAGCAACCTAGCTTAGGTAAACCCAAGTTTTAAGCATAGACCAGGCCTATGTCTCATTTTCAAAAGGGACTTAACCACTTCAGAACCTAAACCCCATTGATTATCAATGGGATTAAAGCTCCTAAATGCTTAAATTCCTTTTGAAAATGAGATTTAGGCTCCTAAATCAGTTAACCATTGCCACACAGCGTAGCAAAGCCTAAATACCTTTACAAATCTGGGCCAAAGCATCCGGATGCTGCATCCAGAAACAACAAACATGGAGCCAAAAACCCCACTCCACCAGTACTGCTCTAATGCTAATGATACACAGATCTGGTGAGAGCAGGTTTCTCTCCTATAGCCCTAACAAGCTTTGCGTATTGAGAATCTGTCATATATGTTTCTTTATTCTTCAGTACAAGAGAAAAAGTACTCGTTAGGAGTGGAATGAGTAAAGCTAATTTTAAGCTTTTAAAATTAATGACAGATCAGAGTAAAATGCTTCTATTATTAAATAGTCATTAAGGACCCGGTTTAAACCTACCAAAGAGTAAAGATTCAGCTCTAAAATTTAATTCTACCGTGGCCCATTCCACTGTGCCCAAGAATTACGGTGACCTGCAAACATTGGCTAATTGCATCACTTTTACGCTACAGACCGCAATGCCTCAGCACGCCACAGTGGGAGGGGGTCCCATCTGTCCATGTTTTATTTCAATGTCTCTTTTTACAAATTCATCTACTTTCATAATTAAATGTAAGATTATGAATTGCTAAATTGATTTTGCATCAGCGGTAAAAGTCACGTAAGTGAGTAACAGACCTGAGGCGACCCAGTTTGTTAGAAAGAATCTGAAACCATGGCATATTGACAGTTTAACTGGCTCGGCGAGAGTCCATATCACTTGGTGAAATGCATCATTGGCCTTTTTATTGCTATGTCTTATTGCAGCTTGAAAAGTGAAGTAGATGACAATGTAGTGGGATGTTTCCTTTCCACATGCTGCCTCCTGTCCTTGACTTTATTGCTGGGTCTAGGGGTTTTTTTCCTCCTCTTCCTCCCCCCTGCTTCCAAAGCAATGTTTACACACTGGCTCCTCTCTGCATTTTGAATACTTAGCGCAGTGGGAGAATTTATCTCCTTCCTTAATCCTTTCAGGCCAGGCAATGAAGAACTCTTGCACATCCATTTTTGTATTGGGGATACCAAAAATTACAGCCCCGTGGAGTTCCATAAATACCATGCTGGATGGTAGTGTGACATTTACAGCTGCCTAGTGCAAACTGGAAGACATAATTTGACTATTTTATAGCATTATGGGGGGGAATTAGATGTGTTAATACTTGAACTATCCACGATAACTCCTGACTCAAGACGTAATTACAGAAAACAAGACAGTTAACTGAGCTTGTAAATGCTCCAAAAAGCAGAAAGCTCAAACGAATGTACAATGCTCCCTCTCTCTGGTTATATTGCAATCACCACCTAGCAATTCATTTTCTGATGGAGGAGCATGTGCAGAAGGCGTTTTGCCAGAAAGCTGCTAGAAGCAGCACATTATCCAGGGAGTGATATGCTTGCCTCACACCCCAACAGAACACAAGAGAAGTGGAGATGTAGAAGGCCGGGGCTCTATCTGGGAGATTTGAATTACACCTCTACCCTGCTATAACGTGACCCAATATAACACGGGTTTGCGTATAGCATTGCAGCAGCGCGGCTCCAGCGGTGCTTTAAAGGGTCTGGGGCTCCGATTGCTGCGGGGACCCCCGGACCCTTTAAATCCCGCTGGAGCCCTGCCACTGTTACCCCAGGGCTGCAGCAGCGGGGCTCACCAGCGATTTAAGGGCCTGGGCTCCCTGCATCAGCTGGAGCCCAGAGGACTTTAAATCACTGCCAGAGTCTTGCCGCCCCTACCCCGATATAACGGAGTTTCAGCTATAACACAGTAGGAATTTTTAGCTCCCCATAACCGCATTATAGCGGAGTAGAGGTATACTGCCCTCAGCCAGCATTATGCTCCCTTCTATTGCTGACTGTCCCACAGAGCCCGAAAACCTTCTCACAGAAAAACACTCAAAGTTTTTGGCAAATTTGTTTCACATGATTTCACTCCCCTCCAAATTCAGGCTGCCCCCAGTGCTGGGAATTATTCGCAGCAATGCATGCAAAATAAATGCTCACAGCAGCATTTTCACAGGAAACACTGCATCTATGAAGTCTGCAAGTGCTGCCGAAAGAGAATCAGTCCACAAGTGCCACCCAGGGCTTGTCTGCACTATGGAGACCACACTAGCCTAGCTTCCTCGACATAACTGTGGTGACCTAACCCCCTAGTGTAGACGCAGCCTACAGTGACAGAAGTGGCTTTTCTGTCACTGTAAGAAAACCGCCGTCCTGAGCAAAAAGGTGCCGTCCCTCAATGGAAGCACCTTCCGCCACCTAGCCTACAGTGAGGGTTAGTTTGTAGGGTTGCCAACCCCCCCCGGGTTTGGCCTGGAGTCTCCCAGAACTGGCATTGATCTCCCTGTGACTACTGAAAGCACTCCATGAGGTTTTAAGAGGATATTTTAAGAAAATTACATTACATCAAGTTGGGGGGGGGGGGGAACTCCTGGAATAGCTTCAGTCAGAGTTGGCAACCTAAATAGTTCTGTCACTCCAGGGGGTGGATTTTTCACACCCTGAGTACTGTAGCTATGTCAACCAACCTTTAAGTATAGGCCATGCCTTAGCCAAGAGGATTAAGCCCAGGGATGGGAGCCAGGCCTATCTCCTCCTCATCAGCCACTGACAGGCCTCAATGCCAAACTCCAGCTAGGCCTTGCCATGTCCCTCTGGATTCTCTCTTTTTAACTCTAGTCCTTTCTTAGCGAAGTTCTTCCTTTAATTGCTGTATTAGTTCACTACTGGAATCTTTATTTCTTTGCTCTAATTCTAGGGACAGCTTTTGAGCCTCCCAGGAAGAGGTTATAGCTAAGGTGAAGGCAGATGCTCGGTGAGATCTTTGGGATGATCTCGTAAACACTCAACAAGAGACCACAGGTCACTAGGACTGAACTCTTCCTATGATTTCATCCATTCATACACTTCTGCCTCTTTACCATGCAGGCCTTGGTGCAGCAGGCTAAGGACCTGTCTTTCTTGGCAGGGAGGCTCATTTTCTTGCAATCCACGGAAGACAAGGTTTCCCAGCAAGGAAAGTAGCAGCACACAAGAGACAGGGGACATGCTTAAGGTGGCAGCAAGTCAGTGACAGAAACATGAGCAGAACCCAGGCACTTGTTTAGTCCACTCTCTGTCCAGCCAAGTCGGTGAACCTCAAAGTCTCAATCTCTCCAGCTGTGAAATGGAGTCAGCGATATTTAACCTCAGGGGAAATCCAGAGATGCAGCAGATTTAAAGGGGCAGTACTCTGCCATTAGTCTATGCGGGACTCCACTGTGACTGCAACAGGGAGTTGAGCTGTACATGTTACCCCTGGTCTGAGAAGCCAGGCTCATTTTGTCTTTCTCCCTACGTTGCCTTGGGACCCCTCCAATATCAAGGGTAACCTCTTAAGCTAATTTTTCACCCTCTGGATATTCATATTCCCTTTTCCAATATCCCTACCCTCCTCCCCCAGGACTAGCCTTTAGGAGCCACAAAACCTATGGCAACAGGCCCCTGGGGGGAGCATTGGAGAGCGTCCCAGACTGATTTGGGTCAGTGGGGGCAGAGCAATCTAATCTGTTTGTGATTAGCGGGGAATCTGTAGGAGCCCAGCCCAGTCAGCTATCTCCCCTGCTAAGCACCCAGTGCGGCCTCTGGCCACAGGAGCCATGTCTACAAGGGAAACGTAAAGAGCTAAACACATTCGGTTTCCCTCCCCACAGAAGAGAACAGCAGCAGCAGAGGATGACGTGTTGGAAGCTATGGAAAGTGGGAGCCTTTCCACCTTATCTGCAGAGTACCAAAGAGGAAACCCCTCCAAAACAATGACATTAGGGCCCTGCCTTTTCAGCCCTCATGGATCCTACCACATCCAGTTTTGCAGAAAGACTCCCAGGACGTATGTCAGTCATGTTCGACTGCCCATACCTTTGCTATCTGGGTAGCAATGGAGAGCTGCAATTTAAACTCCAGGCAGAGAAAATGCTAAACAAATACCTTTAAAATCTTCTTTGCTAGTAGTGAACATTGTCATGCAATACATCCAATATTAAGTTTTGTGTGACTCAGGAGGGCAATTACACAGCCTTAACTCCCAATGATGGATTTTACAATTTGTTAAAGAAGCTCATCAATTCTCAGCAGTCATTTCTTAAAGCCCAAGGCTTCAACAAAGTTCTGCATTTTGCTGAGCCCCAAAATTTCAAATCATTTGACACTGCTGTTACAATTCCGGCTCTGCTTCTAATTCAAAGCATTAGGGTGCTTTTCAGACTCTACTAGACTTGTAAAAAACAGGTTACCTTTGATTTATGAACAAGGAGTTCCAGTTATTGGAAGGAATGGTGACATTTCCCCCCAAGGAATCTTATAATTAGAGTTATATATATTTATACAAACAAATCTACACCTATACATATATATATTTTTGAACACAATCAATAATCTGTGGAACCCGTCACCATAGTTAACCACTACCAAGTTTCTTGCACCTTTTCCTGAAGCATCTGGCACAAGATATTGGGCCGTCCAGGCCAGTATTCTGACAATGATCTGATCAAATCTAGCCATTCCTATGCTTTATATACACATCACACACACACACCCCTCAAATAGGAGGGTTCGTTTCAGAGACGTACCTCAAAACTGATGAGATGAGGAGATACTGAGGCATCGAGAGTTTAAATTCCTTTCTAAACTAATAAGAAGGGCCACGGCAAAGGTATACAAATCAGTGGATGATCTAGAGGATGAAATCACAATGCTTATATATTTGTATGCACAAGTTTGAGACTTAAACACTCATCTAAAAAAAATAAACTTCATTCGGTTTCTCCCCTCTCCACCTGAAGATGACCTAAATCACTATTTGACTGTACATAAGTGAGAATTTGATATTTTCTACAGAAGCCGGACATGCTCTGTAAAGACTCAAGAGGGATAGCGGTTAGACAGCCCTCTCACCATTCACAACACAGCTGTGTTTCTGACCCCTACAAACCCACCCCTACTATTGTTTGATTATAACTAAGAGCTTTTTTATTTATTTTTTTAGGTTAGTGCTTATCCTTTAACAATCCCCTACTCTTCTGACTACAGACATTATATTACGTTTACATAGCAGCCATGTCAAGCAGCCAGGTCTGCTAATCAATTACAACCTTCTCAGTCTTCTCAGGGGTAACGAAGTTTTGCAACATTTGTCTTAGATATTGATGTTCTCTTGCCCTGGGCAGAGGCAATGTCATGGTGAGATCCAGGTGGAAAAGGAAATAGCATTTGACGGTAACTGTTCCATTCTATGACCAATTCTTTCCCTTGTTCACCATTGTCAAAATCAGAACCACCATCCCCTTCGCTGGGAATGAAATTCAACCCTCCCTACACACTGGAAACCAAGGAGTAGATCAGAGAGTGGGGCAGGGGCACAATCCACACCCAACAGCAGCCACTGCATGGGGTTGCATAGCCCCTCCATGGTTGATGTTCCAGCAGAGACTGGAGCAACGGCCCCAGGCCCACCACAACCCAGGACTATTGATTACAATATTACATATGTACAGCATATAGCACAGAGGGACCGCAACTTCAGTTGGGACCACTAGGTGCTGCTGTAATACAAATAATCAATTCCCACCAACTCCTCCTCCTCCTCAGCTCTGTATCCACATGGCTGGAGAAGCCAACAGGTTCTCAAAGCATTTGTAGACTAAGCATCTTTAGCACAGCTTTCCCAAATGGCTTCAAAACAGCAGTGCAGCCAGGTGAAATTTTTCAGTTGAAAAACTCTTTTAGAGAAAAAAAAAAATGCAGATTTGGCAACACTATAAGGTTTGTGCATTTGTATTGGTTTCATCACATTGTTCATCAGGGGAGGGGAGGGAGAAAAGAGACTCCTAACAACGTTAGGTATTTCAATTTCAACTCTTTGAAAACCAAATATTTCTTTCATTGTTGTCTGAAGTGTCTTTTTGTTTCAAATTTTTAAAAATTCATACACATTTCAAAGTGCTCAAAGCTGAAACAAAGCCCCAGACTGATTCTATTGACGCAAAATGTTTCCTTTGACCTGAAATTATTTACATATTTGACTTTTCAGAAGTGCCAACCAATCAAAAATTCCGTTGGATGCTCAACTCTAGCTGTCAGCATCTCACAAACTGCTCAAGAGACTGGGATCTCCTAAGCACAAAGGTCCCATGTACACCACAGGACACTCCCTTGCAGCACGGTAAATGCAGTCACTTTGTAACATCAGCTCAGGATTAAACAAAGACTGTGAATGGCTAGCCAACTACAAAAGCAGTTTTGCCTCCCTTGGTGTTCACACCTCAACTGCTAGAAGAGCCTCACCCTCCCTGATTGAACTAACCTCATTATCTCCAGACTGATTCTTGCCTGCATATTTATATCTGCCTCTGGAAATGTCCACTACATGCATCTGAGGAAGTGGGTAATCACCCACGAAAGCTTATGCTCCAATACATCTGTTAGGCTATAAGGTGCCACAGATCTCTTTTGTCGCTTTTTACAGATCCAGGCTAATGGCTACCCCTCTGATACTTTGTAACACAGGTTAGTTTTGCATGGCTATCAGAGTTTGGTCCCAATTGTAAAAGAACCAGACTACAACCTTGACCTTCCTAGTTCGGGACTAATTCAGATTCCTGGTCTTTCACATTCTCTGGGATTGTCACCTCTGTTATGTTTCACTTTAAATTCTTCTGTTCTTCTTCCTTGTTTTCAGGCAATGCCTCCCCCCGCCACCCTTCCCCCTTTCAACCTCAACAATCTTGAAGAGTTTCAACATTTAAGTACAGTAAATATGGTGCTAAAGCACACGCGAGTCTTCCTACTGCCAACACCTGAAACACCCTCCTGTATTGTCAAACTTAATTGGTTTTAAAGTGTTGGAGTATTAAATTATACCAAATCATGAGCTGTGACTTTTACATAGCAGCCCTGATACCAATGATTTCATTCTGCAGTGATTGACTAGAATACTTAAAACTCCCTAAGGCACATCCAGCCTGATCGCTTCTTACCTAATTGATGCTGCAGATATCTTAGATTTACCAGTAAAAGGCATAATTAGTAAAGATAAGAGTTTTTCGTATAGTTAATGTTTTTTTTGGTTTTTTTTTGTTTTTTTAATTCTAGAGGCTTAACTCTCTCACCTTGACTTTAAAGTAGCAACAGCAGCTTGTGACAAATTAAAAGCTTTGGAGGAGACAGAAGAAGAATCTTGGAGAGACAATCACTGATCTTTTATCTTCCAGACTTCAGGCAGAATCAACTTCTTCAAAGAAAACCCAATAAAGCCTAGACATTTTCATCATAACAAAATAAATAATTCAGTCATACTTGAGAGGGCTCCGACAATAGGATTGGCTATTCGATATGTGTGTGTGTCTTAGGCACTGCTAAACCGATAAAAGATAACCTGATAGAAGCTTGCAATGTCAAAGCTGCTTTCAGCCCTGACAGATACGAATGGTTATAGCGTAAATAACTATAAGTAACCAAAATATCTGCATTTATGTCTAATGGAAAATTTACAGCCCTCTGGGCCGCCTGATAGGACTAAGAATTACAGCTCTCTGATATCCTACTGCAGTGCAAAGAGGAATAAGTCTGATCCCTCTTTATAGCAGCTGTTTAGCCACAATCTAGAGAGATTACAGGTCTGGGAGTGAGAAAATATTCTTCTTCCTTTATTACAAATCCTGAATTATCTGGTTGAGTCAGTCGTCATTTTAAAGAGAGACTAGAGACCCAAGTACACTCAAACATCTCCAAAGCCTGCAGTCCTTACTCAGGCAAAATCCCCTTTGAAACCAGTTGGAGGGGGGTCTGAGTCTAGACCAGCAGTTCTGTTACGACTAAGGATAGTGAGGTTATTGCTGCTGACTTTAATGGGAGCCGGGCGAGGCCGCACGTCAAGACTGACGGATTTGGCCTAAAAGAAGTTAACTGCAGCACCCTGGCCAGGTTCCAATTCAGATAATTGCGTTCTGCATCCCTGTGCCTCCACTGCCGTTCCAGTTGAATGCCACATTTTATACTCACTGTCCTCTCGGCCGTGCAGTGTTGCGACATGTGACTGAACAGCTGCCACATCTCACCATCGGACGCTTGTATTTTGGGAGCGGGTTGAAGGGAAGCAGAGCTATATATCAGTTTACATTTGTAAAGCAGTTTCAGCTTCTGCAAGATAAAGGGAGCTGAAGAAACACAAGCTAACCTCGCTTGTTAATCTTTCTGCGTGGAAGTCTGTGCTCTGGAAGATAAATTCCTCCCCCATTCTGGGCCTGAATTTTCAGAAGCCAGCTCTTGCAAGAAACTGCGGTATCCACCCATAGCCAGGTCCACGTCGTCCACCACATTGCAGGGAGCCAGACAGGGCCTGGGTGGCGACCACCAGCTAATAATCCCCACCCACCCAGACACAGAGCACAAAGAAAAACAAGAAATGCAGCTGGTGCTTGGATGGGCATGGCCAACCCCTGACACAGACAGCGGTTGCTCCAAGAACTTGTCAACGTCCCAGCCAAGAGGCCAGCCCTTCAGCCACACCCCAGCCTTGTACCCTGGGAGCACTCAGCACCCAAACCTCTTAGGGGACCTGGATATGACTGACCATTTGCTCAGAAAATCCTCTCGTCATCCAAACACACTCCATACGTGGTCCACCAGAGCTCAGTGGAGCAGACCACTCACGCCAGCGTGGGAAACATTCTGGTCCATGCATTTACAGAAAGAGAGACCACATAATGTTTTTACCATGGATACAGAGATCCCAATGCATGTGGGCCTCTCTAGAGCCAAACGTTCAAGCCCATTAGGAAGCTAATATCTAGTGCATGAGAATGTGCAGAAATAGAACAGTTTCCCATGCCCAGGTGTTCAAAAGCCACAACCCAGCTTTCCCAAAAATCATGAGATGGTCTTAAAAATCGTGTGACTTTTTTGAATAATAAATGTTGGGTTCTTTGTCATTGACTTCAGGTTTCTGAGCCTTTTGGGTGCATTCAGGTCACATTTTCAAACTTTTCTTGGCAACCATGATGGCTAGGAACTCTCTTTTAAAAACAAATAAAAGCACGCTAAGAGTCTCATGTAATCACATGATTCCAGGAGCTGGGGCTTTAAGGAAGATACCAAATATCCCAAGAGTAGACAATATGGCAAGAGGAAGCATCTAGGACAGTATCATCATTACTGCCTCTCGCATCCAGATTTGGATTCCCGCCTTGGCCACCTGGCTGGATTGGTTGGCATTCCACACGGGCTGCACGGCGGTCTCTTCCCCACACATTTGGCAAGATGCCTACTGGATTGAAGATTTTCTGTTTCTTTGGCTGGAGCATGGTAGGGAGATAAGAGTTTCCATAGCAGGATGAGACCCTTCGTGTTGGTTACTAGGCTACTGATGTAAGAACTCCTAGAGCACAGGATGAGGCGCCTGTTGGTGGCATCTTATAAATCTAAATTAAAATAATGGTGTGAGTGATCATTTCTGTCAAAAAAAATTTTAAATGCCACTTATAGCCATAGCTTTAAGAACTGTGTGCAACCGTATAATGCAGCAGGTATATACACTACATTAGTGTAAGAATTAAAGGGTAAATAAACTAGAAATGAGAATATGGAGGTTAGAGAGGATGGAATCCCAACCCCATTCAAGCCAATGAGGGTTTTGCTATTCATCTTACTGGGGACAAAATTTCATCCCGAGCGAAAAATCCAAATTTCAATTCAGATTGATTAAAACGCGTAGGGAACATCCCAGGATGCATTCGGTTCGCGGTAAACAAGCTAGAGCAGGTCATCACCACGACTGTCTCCAAGAGGAAATCGTGGTCCAGCAACTGGCATGTGGTTACAACCGACCTTTTACGCTGCTTCACCGGCATAGAGCAAGACCTGAACATGACCCTCTGCTCTCTGATTAGTATTAGCTGAGGGGGGTAGAGAATGAGCAGTCATTTCAAATCACGAAAGCAACTTTTTCCCCAAGTGCACTGCATTAGCAGTCCTCTCTGCTGCTAGCCACAGCACTGTGGGGCGAGCAGCCCTGCTGCAGTTAGAACTACCAGCCCCACTTATGCCATAGGGCTTGCTGGGGGCCAAGATTTCTAGCAAGACTTATGGAGCAAGGAGGAGGGGGTTCTACCCTGCCTAACGGTCAGTGCAAGAAAAGAAAGTCCATTTGTGCATCTACAGAGTATTTTAAAAACCTCAAAAGATATTTCACATTCAAAAAACTACATTAGAAATCTGAGGTTTCCCCTCACCTGATTTTTTCTTTTCCTTTTTTTTTTTTTTTTTTTCCTTGTTTTGCTGGAAAACTCATGGGAGTACATCACAAGAGACTGATATGGGAGCACTTGAGTTAGGGTGACCAGACGTCCCGATTTTATAGGGACAGTCCCAATATTTGGGGATCTCTCTTATATAGGCTCCTATTACCCCCCCCCCACACCTCTGTCCCGATTTTTCACACTCGCTGTATGATCACTGTAACTTGAGTGGCTATGACATTTCGAGTTTGTTTTTGTTCACTCCTGTGTAACTCAGACTCCTAGCCAACATCTTGGAGAAAAGTTTCTTTGTGCAAAGCCTAAATCACCTGCCTCTGCTTTCAGAGAAAGATGTCACCCCCACCCCTAATCAAAAATAGGGCAGATAACACAAGGGGTTACTAATGTAAAAAAAATCAGCAAGAAGTTGTTCACAGCTCTTTTTTTTTTTTTTAACACATTATAAACAAACAAAAAAAAGATACCATTCTTTGCCTTCCCGTTCACCTTTAAGGTCGCTTTTAAAATTATATTTATATTTTGTTATTTAGAGGATGGGAGGATTTTAAGAAAGGTCTGGGTAGGGTTGTCAGGATTGACCTGGAGTCTCCCGGAATTGAAGATTCATGTTTAATTAAGATTACATCATGTGATGAAACCTCCAGAAATACATCCAACCAAAACTGGCAAACTTAGACTCTGCGGGGAACCTGAAACCCCAAGGCAGGGATTGGATCCAAAAGCCAGAGGAGAGGGAAAGCACCAAGCATCACAGGACCATCATGGCATTAGCCATCAGAGCTAGGATATGGAGGTCATAGTGCGACAAGAAAAGCAGCCTGAAACACCCTTGCCCAGCACTGAGCTAGTGTGTGTTAGCACTGCTCCCTTCACTACAGTGGAGCAACAATGACTTGCACCAGCTGAGGACCTGAACCACAGGGTCTACGTGTGCTTGGTAACAGGTAACACAGCACAATCCTGCTATGTACGTAACCTGCCATCACAAATATACCACAGTGGATGCTAGCTCCGTTCCATTTTAAAACAGTCATATTAGCAAGTTTCTAAGGTAACAAACACTGTTTAAACCACCTCCATAATTTTAAAAAATGCCTGTAAGACAAACCAGGGCCTCAATGTACCACTTTAATTTTGTGAAGATTGTTTTTTTGCTGTGTTTTCTTAAAACTGCAATAAAGGAAGAGCTCAAGGGTCTAAAACTCTAATAATCTAATAAACTTTGCTAAGTGAACACTGTAATAGATATGCCTGGATGAGATTTTTGTGAATGCCAGACAATTTCCCCTGATCTTTATCAGCAGAGAGGCCGCTAGAGCTTCGGCAGGAAGAAATTACATTTAGTGAAAAAATAACAACATCTGGGCTAGATACTGGTTGTCAGGCTAATGGTCCCTTCAGATGTCAGGCTACAAATATTAAAATCAACTCTGAAGGGTTTCTTCTTTTTTGTGAGTGGGCAGGATATGTTCCCACACCAACATATTACACCGCTTGAGGCAGCAGCACAATTATTTCCTCCCAGCAAACCACTCCCAGGAGACATGCAGGTCAGACCCATGGAATCGGTGACATTTTGTCAAAGTAACTGATGAGGACAAGGGACAGTTTTTCAAAATAACTTTTTAAAAAAAAAAACATCTCTACACATTACTTGAGCTTTTCCTTTTAACTATGTTGCCAACTCTCACAATTGTATTGCAAATCTCATAGTGTTGGGTTTTTTCTTGAAGCCCCCAGGTTGTAGAGTCATGGAACCCTCCACTTCCCACGCATCGAGTCCATTTTGGACAAAGCGGATACAAAGGGATTGTAGATACAGATTTTAAAGAGGTATTTAGATGCCTAAAGATGCAGAGAAGCATCCTCATGGATTTTACAGAGCCCCTAAAGACATATCTGCATCTTCAGGTGCCTAAACACCACCAAAAAATCAGGCCCAAAGCCCTCTGCCAGTAGAGTAACCAACACCAGGAGCAGGACAACCCATCTCTGTTCTTTCACACCCATCCCACGACAGATTCTCCAGAATCTGTAAGACACATTGCACAGCTGTAACTGGGAATCATGTGGTGAGAAGGGTTAAGAAAACTCTTGCACTAAGCACTACAACTCTAAAAAAGACTCTTCCCCATCACCTCGACAGCTTCCTGCCTATGAGAGAGTCGGCCTTTTTGTGGCTTCTTTGGCCTTCATCATCTCTTCCCAAGTCCATATGTAGGATCAAGGCCCACTTTTTGCAGCTCTCACAGCCTTTGGTGCGTCACCAGCCAAAATATTTTTAAAAGAATGGAGACCCATATTCTACTTTAAAAAAATAAATAAAATATACACCAGCTTTTAATTCCAAAGATAAGTAAAGAACCCAATTTTGAACATTTGTAATCAGTCTTCTTTGAGTCCAAAATAATTTATACAGAGCTAATTGAACTGAGTTGCTCTTGGATTCCAGCTAGAAATACACTCTTTGATAAAGGTATCACCAGATCTCTGCTCCAGCAGTGATTAGTTTCATTAGTCGAGCTAGTTGGGAATTTTTCAGCAAAACATTTTCTCATCAGGAAATGTTGATTCGTTGAAATTAAAAAACTTTTTATGGATCCATGTCAATTTCAGCTGAACCTTCTTCATGACTGTTTTGCAGGTCCAGGATGAAATTTCTGGTCCAGATTGAAGAGAGAGACACCTCCCTCAACAGCCAATAGCACAGCGGTTAAGGAAATAACCTAGAACCCGGGTCTCACACACCCAAGTCCCTACTCTGCCTGATCCAGAGGCAGACCTTCCACATGGCCAGATGAACCCGCTGGCGGCTGGCCTGTTGCCTTTTCTTGGAGGAGGTGAGGAGAAGGAAGGTCAGTCTCTCTCTCTCTCGCTTGCTCTTTTTCTCTCTGTGCAAATTGTTTTGAAAGATCTTGGTTCCATTCCAACCTGGAATGAAAGCAGATTCTAAAATCTCAAAATTTTTCACGAGAGGAAATACTTGTTTTCCAGCCAGTCCTATTCATTAGCTATGCACCATTTCTGACTATGCCTCGCGTTCCTCCTGTACACGTCATCTCATCCTCCCAGGAGGTTTACCTTATTCTGTTTAGCACTCATAAAATACATTCTCATTTAAAAGGCTCCAAAAACCCTTCTATCCATTTAGTTTTTTCAGAGAAATAAAATGTGCAGCACACGTGCCGACAAGCTGAGTACTGGCTGCTTTTGTTAGGGTCTGATCAGAAGTTCATTACAGACTCTCATTGACTTCAGTAAGCTTTGAATCTGGCCCTTAGCAAGACGTGGTCAAAAATAAACAAGATGCCTGTCCTTAGCAGGTTACTCTGCAAAGAATACTAGCATGCTGGGAAAATGCTTGATTGCTTGTGCCTTTTTTTTTTTTTTTTTAAACAGAGCACAAAAGTTATTCAGTTAGAATGACTGAATCCCAGTACTATGTTGGTCAACATTCACGCAATCATTTCATCTCACATTAGCTGTGGAAGAAAAGATTTTGCTTGAGGACAGTCCATGAAGAGCAATTGCAAGCACAAGTGACTATACCAATTGCCATACTCCAGCAATGAAATGTGTTTATCAAAAGGTCAGTTTTGCTGAGAAAACAACATATCATCAAATTAAAGAGGGGGGAAAACCACGGGTAACTGAACAGAGCAACACGCTACTCCCATGGGCAGAGACAGTATTTAGCTACCTCAGTGAGACTTTCATTCTGGACTGCAGCCTGCAGTAGGTATTGGCAAAATTATTACACACACACATTTTAATGGTGGGTTTATGAAGTCTGATACTGAAGGAATTGTACAAGTATCAGCTTGGTTAATTCTAAACAAAGGGATTTTTAACGTACTTGCACATCACAAAAAATGTGTGGTCTTAGAATTTATATCCACTGTTTCTATTAGAGGGATGCTCAAATCTCTCTTTACTCCTTCGAAATGACTGACTGTTAGTGGTTCAGTCCAGAGACTGTGCATCAGGAATAACAGCCTTGCTACTGACTTGCTTTGTGATCTTGGGCAAATTGTGTCTGCTCCGTGCGCCTCAGTTTACCCATCTGTCAGGTCAGAATAATACAGTACTTATTTGCACAGGGTCAGAGGAGCATTGTTTAGTGTTAGTAGTTAGAGCTGTTGAAGTACGCTGGGACCTTCAGAGGAAAGTTATTATGAAAGTGTCAAACAGGGCCATTCTGGCTGATGCACCTCCATCATCATCCAAACACAGTTTTAGAAACAAACCTGGTTAGAGGGCTTGTGCACAGGTCAGAAATCCTTGCCACAAGAGCCACAGGCAATACGAGAACCAAAGAAACACCTGGGATAGTCTCCTCCCATCAACTTGATCCAGGGGCAGCTTCTATATTAGCCACAGAAGAGCCCTTATGCTTTTCAAACTAGAGGCTATTTATAATTTTACCAAGGTTCGGAAGCGAAAACCGGATCTAGTACGGAGCAGCCCCTTTGGATTGGAAAGTGGAGAAGATGTGCCTTAGAGAAGCAGTTTCTAGCCATTCTTCCTAACCCCCTCTCCACATCCCACAGGGATTAGCGACAAAGAAAACTTCCATTACTCTTCCGTAATGCCCCAGGACACCGAGAACGACCTCACAGAGATATCTCCTCAGCCCACTCACACCTAGGTTTAACCAGCTCTTTTTCTTTTCCAGCTGGTCCACAGTACTCCCCACCCCATCTCCCACCAAAATCTGCTCCGACACTGCCCAATTCTTCCTCCAGCACCAGCAGGGGGGGTGGGGAGGCTCGGCTGCTTGCCCCTCTAACCCTATCCTGCCTACAGATCAGAAGTGCATCGAGTCGCCTTTCCTATGGAAGGGGCAGGAACCAGGGGGCATAAAGCATCTGACAAAGGGGATTTAAAACAAAATTCAGACACACTGGCAAGGAACCCCCATTCACAGCTTTTTGGGGCTCAAAATGCTGTTCATCTGCAAGCTACACAACACTTCCTCCACTAAGCCAACAGCAACAGAGCACAGAAACCTGTAGCTCTTTCAGATATCAGCTACTGGGCCTTGTCATTTCTTACTGGCAATGGTGAATTATTCCACATGTGGTAACTGTCACATCTGGGGCCTGAGCTGCTTGATCATTAGAGACCTCACGCCATGAAAGTTCAGAAAGAAACTAAGTGCTTCCACAGCAGATTGTCACAATGAATTAATTAGCCAGGCATTGAAACCCTACAGTGCCGCGACCACGTAGCTACTGCAGCTCGGCAACAAGGCATGGCCCAGACTGAGCTGCGTGAGCATTTATTTAATGCTTCAGTCGCTATCAAAGAGAGACCCCTGAACACAGCTGCAAAGCCTCAGAAGCCCTACACGCTTCACCACAAATCTTTCCCTAGTAGCACTGAGAGGAACTATATCAGTAAGGTCTGCTAATTAGGTAAGAGTTACACGGCTTGTCCTCCATTGGCACTAAAGGGGGGGTGGGAAAGAGAGGGAGGCACGAGGACCCCCTTCTCTCAGCCCATACCCCAAGCAGAATGCCGCAGCTAGCACGCCCCAAGCTGCAGGCAGGGGCCAGGGCCGGCTCTACAGTTTTTGTCGCCCCAAGCAGCCCGCCGAATTGCCGCCCTGGGCGGCGGGGGCAGTCCGTGTGCCCTTAGGGTGGCAGGCGCATTTCCGCGGTGGCGGCAATTCGGCGGCAGCTTCCATGTTTAGCTCTCCGGGGCGGCTTCAGCTAAACATAGAAGCTGCAGCCAAATTGCCGCCACCGTGGAAACAAGCCTGCCGCCCTAAGGGCACACAGACTGCTCCCCCTGCCCGCGGCGGCAATTCGGCGGGCTGCTTGGGGGCAAAACAAGGGGGACTGCCATCCCTTGCAGAATGCCGCCCCAAGCACCAGCTTGGAATGCTGGTGCCTGGAGCCGGCCCTGGCAGGGGCAGTCCCAGGTCAGGGGAGTGGCTAGTGCCCCACTGATACCCTGAAGGAGGATGCAGGGGATAAGACACTGCACTTTCCTGATGTAGCAAGGGCTGCTTCCAGCAGAGCTCAGAGGGGAAAAGTCCCATTCAGCCTTAATCCTTATTCCCGAAGCCGAGCATCTGGGACACCATAACACTCCCTGATGGCCGTGCAAGGGAAAGTCGTTCCAAACGCTTACCTTGGAAGACGGCGGCATTTTGAATTATGAGGAACTTCAGCTCTATGCTGGCAGACTGCAGGAGCTGCTCCATGGTCAAACGAGCCGTTGCTTGATACTTCTCCTCCATTTTCCTCGAGCAGCAGGTTGAGCCCTTCGGGACACACACTTGCAGATCTGCCCCTGCATATAGAGATGAGCGCGTTAGAAGATGACCTTAGCATATAGAAAAAGAAAGCAGCTCCAGAGTCTCGTACCATCGCAATAATTGCATCAGGCAGATCCATTCAGTCTCCTGATTTAACTGCAACACTCTGGATTTTGTGCATCCCCTACTGTGCTTCCAAGCAGATGCACAGCTGAGGGAAGAGGCATTCTAGGCAACATGGATAAAGTTGGAGGGGAACCATCCCGCCCCCACCATCTGAGGATAGTAGTCACCAAAACCCTGCTTAAAGCACAGGCCCCCATCCTGCTTTGCCCTAGAGATATAGCTAAGCTGTGTTGGGCAACGTGATGTTAGAGCATCATTCTGCTCACATCCCTATGGCTGTGGGCACGCTGGGAGCACGCAGTAGGCGAGAGAGGGCCAGAGGTAGGAAAGAACCAGATCGGGGTCGAGGATGTGGGTAAAATGAGGTGTTTGACAGGAAAGAGGAGCAAAGATTTGATGGAGGGGAGTTTGTGACACTGGGGTAATGCATGCCACTGAATATACAATTCACAGCATTACCGTATTTGCATATGCTCTCCAGCCTTCCAAACCCACAGCCTTAACTGGAATGGGCTTAGAACAAACCAATTATTTTTCAGTTTTTAATGTCAGCTAAGCGAAGTCTATTCAAATACACAGGGCAGGCTCCAGGCACCAGCTTATCAAGCAGGTGCTTGGGGCAGCCACTCCAGAGTGGGGCGGCATGTTCAGGTATTCAGTGGCAATTTGGCAGAGGGTCCCTCACTCCTGCTTGGAGTGAAGGACCTCTCGCTGAATTGCCACAGATCGCAAACGCGGCTTTTTTTTTTTTTTGGGGGGGGGGGGGGGCTGCTTGGGGCAGCAAAACCCCTGGAGCCGGCCCTGCAAATACAGTGTTTCTCCGACTGTGTGAGCATTACTACAGGCCAAATCCTGTTACCTTCATGGGGCTGGCATGAGCTAGACAAGCAGGATGTGTGTGGATGGACCCTTACGCCTACATGGAGCACCATACGAGTCAGTGGGCGTCACATACCCAACTGCAGGATCAGGGACTATTTGCAGAAGTCTGGGCGGAACTGCACATACAATACAGTCTATGAAAAACAGTACTCACACACTGGGCAGCCTTGTACTGAAATGTCCGGAGCAGAAAAACATCTAATAGATGCCCAAGGTTTTCTAAACAACAAGTCTTTTTAGCTACCTCACTTTTTAGTAGGTGCCTGATCTTTAGAAATTGCTGAGCTCCTGCTCTCTAGAAGTAAGGCCCCTTATGGTATTGCCAACTGAATATTCAGAACACTAGTCCTTGGTGTTGCTAAGTCTCCTGGTTTAATTGTGAGTCTCATGTGATTTGGGCATTCTGGAAAAGCCCCAGCTCCTAGAGGCACGTGATGAGCTGAGATCTCCTGAACTTTCACATTTAAAAAAAAATAAACTGAAATAAGTTTGTAGCCCTCATAGTTTCAAATAGAAACTGGAAAACATTAACTCTGATAGCTCAAACACCAGATGGCAAACAAAAAGAACCCAACATTTTTTAGGGTATTAAATCATTGGAGGGGGAGAGGTTAAGTCTCATGATCCTATGACTGCTTGAGGTGGCAAAACCAAGTCACTTTTGTAGGTCTTGGACTCATTTATTTATTTTTTTAATATAAAGTGTGTGTGTGTGCGCGCGCATGCATGCACACTAATATGTATAATATTGTATAATAAACAGCGCATATCAGAATCAAAAGCCTTGATCATAAAAATAATCTAATCCACTGCTGCAGTTTATAATACTGGGTGGGTACACAGTACTTAATGGTCCATTAAAAAGGAACTTGAGGTGCAGAGACCCAAATCCAACCACCACTGAAGTCAATGAGAACCTTTGACTTCATCTCCTAGAACTGTCTTACTTATTAATTACTTGTACTGCAGTAGTGTCTAGAGGCTGTCAAGCAAGGATTAGATTCCCATTGTGCTACGCACTTGACGAACACAGTACCAAGATGCATTCCATGGCCCAAAGATTGTGCAATCTTAACAAAGTCGTACATAGCAATTCCACTAGTTTCACAAGAGTAGTTTCAAGTTTAGTCTGTAGGATGTGTTTTTTAAATGGAAATGAAGCAAGTTCTGATTGATTTTGACATTACTCCAGTAAATTATCACTCTGATCTGAGGATTAATCATCCTTATATTTGTTAGGTTCTTCCTTTAATATCTCTACTATATTCACTTTTCAACTAATCACAAAAAAGTGTCAAAAATCACTTTTGAAAAAAAATGAACATTAAAGAACAAAATAAATAATGTAAACCTTGATCTTCCACTTTCCTAAGAGGAGATTAAAAAAAAAATTTAAATTGTCAGGGCTCAGGAACAACGAAAATTCAAACATTTTCCCCACTATAAAAGGTGATCTGACACACTTCATTGCCAACACATGTTTTATGCACAGGGAAAATTTTTTACTAACAAGATATTACACGTTATATTAAAACTGAGGCTGATTAAAGTGGTAAAGTGTATTAATGACATGTAGGATTGATTACTTCATAGGAGCATGGTGATACTGTATGTGAGAAAAACTAACAAAGGCAGTAAAATTGCCTAAAGCACTAAAATATTAAGAAATAAAATATTTGAATGAAATATGAAAAAATATACGACTAACACAAGCTGTTACATAAAGGCACTTTTATAAAGGTGGTTTAGAATTAAATCCCAGTGAATTTGCAACCCAAGGTACATAGCACAATATGCTTAACTCTACTGCATAGCTTTCAATGTCCTGCTACTCCAGGGTGCTAGTAAGTGCTCTAATTTCAAACAAAACACAGAGTTGATACCGATACAGAAAAATCTCTAAAATCTAGCACTGAAGAGAATTGAGCGAGAGAGAGACAGAGAAATGAATGGAAAACAGCAATGTCATCTAGGCACCTCCCTCCCTCACTGTGATCAGCTGAGCTATTTCATATCTCAAATTGGTTTTTTACTTTTACGCAAATGACACATATGTATCCCAAGCAAACATAAAAGGGGAAAGGCTGGGAGTTAATTTGAATGGCCCAAAAATTTGTATGGTGGGAGCCAACAACATTAACTATCCTGGAGGTCAATAAGGGCAGGCCAGAAATTTCAGAGTGAGATGCTGAAGGTTTAGGGCGTTGCTGTTTACAGCCCAAAGGGTGGGGGTACAGGTCAGTGGCTACAGTACAGGACAGAGTTAGGCACTCTCGGGCACTGTTCTTGACTGGCACAGTCTTGCTGTGTAACATGGAACAAGTCAATTGGGGGAAGGGGCGTTAGACTCTGAGTCAATGGGAACTGAGCATTTAACTGCTTTCTGTGCCATTGAAAACTCTTCTGTCGACTTTCTTATTATCCCCATTTTCTAGGTGAACAAACTGCTTTGCCACCCCCTAGCTGTTAAGGCTTGTTTGTGAAGAGCTTGGAGAGCCTCTCTTATTTGTATCGCCATTCACCAGAGTTCCATTGTGGGAGGTGCTGTACAAATCATGTGCGCTATGGAAGAACAATGTATTATTGATGTTGCACAAAATGCTGTATATACAAGTCTGGATTGTGACAGACCCAGGCCAGTGGGGTACAGAAGCCTGGTAGAGGGCAAATATACTGGTTACTGGATGAGTAGTTTTCTGTTCCCTGAGTGACCAGAGCAGGGGCTGCACTACAGTAATCAGGAACCTGCTAGAACCAATTCAGGCAGACAAGCTGATTAGATCACCTGCAGCCACTCAAGGCAGGCTAATCAGGGCACCTGGGTTTAAAAAGGAGCTCACTCCAGTCAGGGAGGGGGGATCCAGAGGAGAGGAAGTGTGTGTGAGGAGCTGGGAGCAAGAGGTGCAAGGAGCTGAGAGTGAGAGGGTGTGCTGCTGGAGGACTAAGGAGTACAAGCGTTATCAGACACCAGGAGGAAGATCCTGCGGTGAGGATAAAGAAGGTGTTTGGAGGAGGCCATGGGGAAGTAGCCCAGGGAGGTGTAGCTGTCATGCAGCTGTTGCAGGAGGTACTATAGACAGCTGCAATCCACAGGGCCCTGGGCTGGAACCCAAAGTAGAGGGCCAGCCCGGGTTCCCCCCAAACCTCCCAACTCCTGATCAGACACAGGAGGAGTTGACCCAGACTGTGGGGAAGATCACTGAGGTGAGCAAATCTGCCAATAAGCGCAGGACCCACCAAGGCAGAGGAGGAACTTTGTCACAGGATCAAGAACCGCTCATCCAGCAATGTACTGATGTGAGGGAACAGGGTGACCTGATAGCAACTGTGAAAAACCAGGATGGGGCGAGGGGGACGCAATAATTGCCTAGATAAGAAAAAGTCCCAAAAAACAGGACTGTCCCTTTAAAAACAGGACATTTGGTCACCCTTGAGGGGATGAACATCTGGCAACATATGACAAGCATAAGGTCAACCCAGATATGCATTTATTACTGCATATTCCTGGAGTCCTACATGAGAGGGAGTACAAAGTCCCATGGGTCATCCAACCCAACCCCCTACAAATTTGCTACTGCGAGTATTTTATCTAACCCTTAAATATCTCCAGTGATGGCTCCTGACTGGGGAGATAGTTAAGATCATTCCATGCTTAATGGTCCTTACCGTTCCGATTGTTTTATCTTCCAACCGACATTTTTCCTTTTTTTAGTTTCAAACCACTGCACCTTGTAATGCCATTCTCAGCCACCGCAAATGAGCTCTTCCCTTTGTTATAGATCATTACAATTTCGTTGTGGAGAGAAAAATCTCTAGGAAGTTACCCTGACAGGTTTATTTAAAAACACATTTAGATGTTCATGTATTGATCTTCTTTTCATCTTTTTCCATTTCTAGCTGGACAATATTAGGCGTGCACACCTGACCCTGCAGAACACTATTCCTGCGGCTAAGGGGCTGCAGGATCTGGCCCCGTAGGTAGATATGTACAGATGAAGGAATGTTACAGTGCTGGGGCATTTATGCCATCTTGGGGAATAGGAGTGTAAATGCTCCAGTAATTTTGCACACATTCACGGCAAACAGAACTACGGCATTTCTAGAACTGCAGCCATCTCCACTACTACTTTTCCCCACTTTGACACAGGAATTTTAAACTTCATTCTTCAATCAACTGCTGCTCAGCACGTCATTCAAATTCTCGCCGAGAGAAAACTGCAGCCATGGAGAAGCATTTAGTAGAGCAGGGGCTATCGCAGCCACATCATCTCCATGCAGTTGATGTCAAATTCTTATTAAGGGCTTAAGGACCAAATTCTGATCTCGGTCACACCAGAGCATGGCCCCAATCCTGCCATCAGAGACAGGCAGACAGCCACTAATTTCAGCAGGGCCCTCCAGGGGCACCAACGTCCATCTGTCCATCCACATCAAATTGCACACGGTGGCCTAGAGTTACAGTAAGCACACTGATGTTACTGCAGGTTTACACACAGGCTATAAGATGAGCATCTGGCTCTAAAAGCTGAGCAACGTCACACTGCAACAGCTTTCATAGACAACAGGTCAAGGAGGGTTCTTTGGACAGAGCTTCAGGGGCACTGCACCAAGTCCTGCTGCTCAGGAATTCCTTCATGGGTCTTGTTTCTACTACCAACACTGCACAAAAGGAGAACATTCTTCTTCTGAATACTTTAGGGTGACTAGTCAGAGAGACAAACCTGGCTCACACTTTTAACAACTTATGTTTGGATATTTTTTCCCTTGCTAGTGCAATATTTTGTTTAATAAAAAGTTATTTAAACCGCATGAGAAAGGGAGTCAGCATCTGTCACTGAATATTAATGCTTGACATTGTGAGGAGAAGGGAAATGCAGCTGTTCAGAAAACAGGTCAAGTGCCCATTTACCTGGTGTGTTTTTTTAAACCTTATTAAAAAGATATAAATTATAAACCAACCTCACTGAACAGGTGATTAAGGTCGGAACAATATGGGTACCACATGGGATATTTATTATCCCTTACTCTCTGCACCATCTCCTCTTTCACAGGACTGTCTGACGCTGGATTCTTATTCAAGTCTTGCAAAGTTGGGCACACAATTGCCACAATATGACAGTGCTATAAAAAGCATTTTAATGAGAGGTTATAAAGAAGACACAAGTAAATTGATTTTATGTTTCTCTACTCAACAGTAGCCCATGCTCATTTTAAATTACACCTTCAAGAATATGGAGTTTGACTTACAGACATGTGTACACAACATATGTATTTTAATTACACAAACACACAGAGTCCTAGAGGCATCAGAAGGTCCCAGAACAACACTATTCAGGATGTTGTTAAAATTTCCCCCCCGGGGTTAATGATTTCACTACAAAATTATTGCCTTAGGAGGTGACTAAATTCTAGGGTTCTCATCCTGCTCTTTACTATCCAGAGAGCAACTTGCAGGCCTGAAATAATTAAGAACAGAAACTCAATTCTCCAGTAAACTAAGATCTTAAAAGATTGTGCTAGGCTAAATGGAAAAGCAGCCTGGATGAAAGCATCATTAATCCTACTCAGATTTTTAAAAAAAAAGAGACACAAGGTACAAAGCAAGCACTCCCTTGAGCGATGGTGCGGGAGGCCAACAGGAAATGTTTGTTTAAAGCTGTTCCCCGGCTCCGTTCCAGTGCCCACAAACCCAGGCTTTCCACTCAGTGCACCACTTTTAATACCTTACTCCAGGAAGCCAGGTGTTAATCTCCTCGGAGTTCCTCTGTGCTTGCCTCTCTCAAAGGGACGGACCTAGGAGCACTGGAAACTGAATTCCATGAAGGGAGGGGAAGACAATGTAATCACTCATGAATATTTCTAGCCAGACAGATATTCCTCAGCCTTTTCATGGAACAAGACAGAGACTCTCCGACTTCCTCACTCTTAGGAAGGTGTTGATTCCACCCTTCTATCCCACTTCACAGCATACTGAGGAGGAAAGGGAAGTTGAGCAAAAATCCCACTCTTATGGCCCTAAAACCATCAGAGTTATGGGAAGGGGGCCCAATGCGACTCCATCCCCTTCCCACAGAGCTCACCCAAGGTCTCCCTAACATCTGAGCTCTGTTGCTTTAGGAGGATGCCTAAGGAGAGCGCCTCCATGAGACAACCATTGTTAAAGCTACAAGAGAACACCCAATGAGTTACTGCTGACTCCATCACAGGGGACTTGATGGAGAGGTCAGGGGCTGGCCGAGGCCCACTAGGGGATACATTGGCAGCATCGCTTGTGCCAGGATGGCCAAAGCAAAGGGATCCCAGGAAAGAGGACCCATTCCCCTGCACAATTTTGAGAAGCTGTGCCCCTGAGATGCATATGGCTGAAAATTCCCCCTCTTTCCACTGAGCACCCACCAAGGGATGATAACTAGGAAAGTTCACAAGCTGCACCAGAACTGGGATAAGATTTGGGCCATTACATTTTTAGGAAGCCACATTCTGTTTTCTAACTAACAGGCTTAACCTCCCACATCTTGTGTCTGTGCTAAGATTGCCAGCAGCACTCAGGGAAAGACAAGATTCCCAAGCAAATTTCACAGGAGTCAGAAAAGGTTATTTCTACAGGAGGCAGGAAGCAGACCTCTCTCTGCCTGGAAAGATCAAATGAGTTCTGTGGTTTTGCAGAAAGTGAGTCTAAACCAGGGGCGGCTCCAGGCACCAGCGCACCAAGCACGTGCCTGAGGTGGCAAGCCGCGGGGGGCAGCCTGCCGGTCGCAGTGAGAGTGGTAGTCAGGCTGCCTTCAGCGGCTTGCCTGTGGGAGGTCCGCCGGTAATTAGGCAGCGGGCACGCCGAAGGCGCAGGACTGGTGGACCTCCCGCAGGCACACCGCCGAAGGCAACCTGACTGCTGTGCTTGCGGCAGCAAAATACATAGAGCTGCCCCTGGTCTAAACACTCAGACCCAACTGGGTGAAACATGCAGATTCAGCCATTTACGTCATTTACTAAGCAGGCACAGCTCCTGTGGATGGCTACAGGATGATGTTCTAATACGGCATTAGTTACCAAGGCAAAGCTTTCTAACCTGGGGACCCACAGCTAAAGGCATATTTAGGCAGCTATATAAAGATGGTTTGACTTAGGCACCCACAAATCCCAGTGATGTAACTAGGAGCTATGGGTGCTTAGCACTTTAAAAAACAAAATCAGACCACTTCTATTTAGGTGCCTGCATATAGCTTTAGGAGTCTAACTTCAGACACCCACACTGGAAAACTTTGGCATAAGTTTCCAATCTACCAACCTATCCACAAACTGACCTGAAAGGTTAAAAAAAAAAAAAAAAAAACCTGCAAAAAACAGAATCCAAGTAGCTATTGGAAGAGAGAGAGATAAATTGACACAAAAATGGCAAAGGAAGAGATAAACAAAGATAGTAGAAGAAAATACAAGAATGACAATTAATTTACTTATTACTGTTTTATGTAGTGATATAAGTTATCCCAGCATAGAATTCCACATCAGCTCATGCTTTTGCATTCGATGTTTGTTTCAAAAAGATCTTTAAAAATATCTGTACATCAGAGGAAAACTCATTTGGCATCTTAAGATCTTCGTGAAGAGGCCCCAGTGTTCAATGTTTACCCCTCACTCCCCAATACGTAAAAAGAATTTCTTCTCTAAATCAAATCTAAATTCTAGCATAAATTACTCCATGCTGCTCCCTTGAGTAATAAACTCTCTTTGATGGTAGCAAGGTCAGGAGGTCTCTAAGTGCTATCAACTATGCCATCACATGCTCTGGCATCACAGAAAACATAATGCCATTCGGAAGCTTAGTCCACCTTTCTGCTCTCTAATGGATTCCTTCAATTAATATTGCTTCTGTTTCCTGAGAGGTATTAAAGTACAATGGGTAACTTACTTACATTTCCAGAGTGTGATCCTGGAACCAGAGCTATGTGCATGGATGCCTGTACCTTCAAGGCACTCCTCCAAAGTGACAATGGATCCAGAGACCCGGGCCTGTAACACTAAGTACCCTGAAGTACTAACACCACACTATTTCTTCTATGTCTGCCATGAGATACAACTGCTCATAAAGCAAAGCGAAGTTCCTAGAAATCATTGTGTCTGGTTTGCTTTAAAAATGTGTTTTAGGTAAGTTATTTAAATACTCAATTTCTCTAAGTTGATATTGAATGTAAATTGACAGTTTCTGGTGACTTGTGAGGGGGAATTTCAGAACTTGTGTTGTTGGTTTTTTTAATTGACAGATGTACGAAGGGGAAAAAAGCAATAAACAGAAGGCTAGAAAATACTACTTGAGTGATGTTTCCCCTATTACAGAGATTTATGCAGCTGGCACTAGAAGCAGAGGATGCTCTGAAGTGTCATTACTCTTACAGAGGCATCCAATATGGGTCAGATCCAAAGTCTAGGCAAATAGTCATTACTTGAATTATGATCCAGTTTCTGTACTTTGGCATACAGAAAATCCATTTTACAGCTGATAAGTTGTAACTTTGTGATTGTAAGAAGTGGGCAGTGTTTCAGGTAAACACCCACTCTGTTAGCAGTTACTGGTACAGCTAGTAAAGAGTTAAGCAGATTCTGCAGACTCGCCAAGGTAAATGGCTTCTAACTCCGCCTGAAAATAAGAGATGGAAGGGGCTCTTAGGGGAAAGAGGATCTAGTGTCAGGGCCGAGCAGTCTGCAGTGAGGAACTCTAGGAGCAGCCAAGCCTCAGGAGCATGAAAGACTTGAACTTACTTTATTGATTGATTTCATCATTAACAAATTCAACCTCCAGAAAGGGGGCAAGTTTAGACTCTATAAGCATGTAAACTGTGTTTGCAGAGCAGGCGGGGGAGAATGCCTGCTCACCGAGCAGTATATATAGGAAGAACTTTATGAACCAATTTTGCATCCATATCTGTGGCTTAAGGCTTCGAAGTCATGGCTACCAGTACATGAAAGCCAACTTGTCCAGGGAAAGTTCATCCTGCTGCAGAAGAACAAAATACAACCCAGCTCTGCAGTGGGAAGTGAGGGAACTGCAGGGGATAGTAAACATCCATCTCCTGGCATTCAACCACTCCTGAGACTGGGTTTGGTCCTTTCCTCTTCCCACACCACTAGGGTCACACAGCTGATTGGAATCCCATGCAACACAATGCCCCAGTGGAAAGAGGGCCAGATGGGAGTCCTCTCTCATCTCCTGCTAGAAAGGGGAGGTTTCTTCAGGCTGCTGAAAGCTCCCCCAGGAGATTTGCCGCAATGAATTTTCCTTTGCGGAAGCTCCTATGCAGTTGCCAGATTTTTATAGCACCAGGCAGTCATCTTTGGGGCCACATAACTTATTTCCCTGACGGAGACCATTTGGAGCTACAACTTATCACTCCCTTCAACATTTCTTTCCTGGCTGACTGGTCTTTCACTTGCCAAGAGGTGGGGAGGGGGGGAATAAATCTGCCCACTGCATGACAAAGTCAGGGTTGGACAGTGTGGGAGGGAAGGGGGAACCCTCAGCCACTCCCCATCAATTCCCAAGCATCTGATTGGTTTCAGACAGCAGCCTAACACCTAAGAGCCAAATTCCACAAACAAAACTCCCACTGACTTCAAACGCAAACTTTGAGGTAGAGTTTTCCTCTTTAACAGACTTTGCTTCTCTGCCCAGTCTTAGCTGCTGCAGCCTATTCTATGTTATCTGTCTACCCACCACATGTTTGTTATCTCTATAAACTTACTTTAGCACACTTCAGAGAGTTCACTGGATGTGCAAAGCCCTGCCTGTCAGCCAGATTACACTTACTGGATGCAGATAATTAACTTTAAGTACTTGGAGGAAAGTGCCATTCAAACAAATATGGTTTCTGACTAGAAAATATAAAAAGAGGTCCTAAATTCATTTATAGTCATGGCATATAAACACACTCCCTCAAAAGGTGCAACTGCATGAAAAAGCTAGGGAGGCAGGCAGCTGTTCTGAAGGGAACATAACAGGACAGCACAAAAATCTGGGAAAGGGGGAAAGTAGGAGAGGGGGACAGGAGAGAAAACATGTCCTGACCCCACCAGTATTTGGGTCTATGTTCTCCCCAACGACTATCACTCATTTAAGGCATTGCTGAAAAATGACAAAGTTCTATCTCGCTAAGGATTCAGAACTCACAGAGGTTAAGACCAATACTCTGAAGTCTCAAACTAGACACACACGTATTCTTCTCCACTTCCTGTCCCAAACGCTTGTGAAGTATTCTGCATCTCAGAGATTGGTGAAGCCATTCTTGTATCTATAGTATGGCCAGTGCTATGAGACTCTCAATGAAAGGTGCTATATAAACATAAGACAGCATTTTTACTTGTGACCACTGCTTATCATGCTGCTCATGATCACCCCATTGTTCCTTTGCTGATTACTGTTTGCACCTGGAGTCTCTTGTCTTTTATGCTTAGATTGTAAACTCTTCAGGGCAGGGACTGTCTCTTTGCCATATGTTTGTATGCAGCCTAGCACAAGAGCACTACTGTAATACAATAATATTTTAGCTCCAGTATTTTATGGTCCACTATTATACGGTTCCCCAAAACACAGGCAGCAAACCTTATGGGCGGACAGGTAGAGAGCTGGACTGGTTTTGAGAGAGAGAAAGTGGGACTTTAAAGAGTGTGAATTTCAGTTTTTTTCCCCCATGTACATTTTTGTTAAAAGGTAAAAAAATTGGAGAGAGACTTCTCACAGTGCAAGAGTTGAGAGGAAGAGTAACATGCCCTCTGCAGCCATTATCTGTAACTAATACCCAGGCAATTTTGCAAATGTACGGTGTACCCTGTGGGTTGTACGTATAAACGTCTATCACATACTAATGCATGTCCAGACAAAGGTATGCTACAGCCCTTCTACTTTAGGCCGGCACTGATCTGATTGTGTAGATCTGTACATAAGCACTAAAATGCATCTGTAGCTCCTCGTGTGCAGCTTCACACGCTTTACAATTTCCCTTGCCGGTCTGGCCTGCAAACTGCACAGCAAGAGTCCATAGGAAGTGCTTTGAGAAGGAGTTCCCCATGCATTCATAGTAGCCACCTCGAAGACGTAAAAGTTCTGGGTTTAGGCCCCTCTTGTGGGTGCCCCTAACTTTAAGGGCCCACTGACCTCAGTGGGACAATTCACACCCTCGACGTCAGGCATGTACGTAAGCATATCACTGAACTGGGGCCTGAATCCTGATGCTAACCGAAGCCAGTGGCGAAACTCTTACTGCTTTCAACAAGCCCCGGATCAAGAGGCCCCCTTCTCCATTAGCTCTTCTTATCCATTTGAAGTATCAGAAATCATTAGGTCACATTATAACCTGACCATTTGCTAAGTCTCATTTTTCAAAACTGAGCTCTGCCTACAGCTTAAAGAAGGGATGATGGGGCTAATCTTACTGATGCTTTGCAAGTAACGATTTCCTCCCCGGTACTGATTGTATGTCCCAAGCTGCCACCTAGCAAACATTCTGATAGACAAAGCATGACGACAGGTTCCATACCCCTGGAGATGTGACTGGGTACTGCTAAGATACAGGGTGCCCCAGGTTACCACAAGAAAACTAGATCTTGTGACTTGTAACTGTTCTGTTCACTCTGTTGGAGCCCAGTGTCGCTTTCTGGTTGCAGCAAGTTACTCTGCCAGGGGACTAATTTCACACCCGGTATTAATGCTGTTCAGTGTTTGTATAAAGGACATCAAATAGATTTGGGTAAAGAAGAGATGAATAGCCATCCTTAACAGTGAATCCAAATCTTCCCTAAATAAAAGAGCTTAAAAAAAAAAAAACCTCATCACTAATTCCGTTTTATGACAATTATTGAAAGTCTTTCTTTTGACCCAGCTCAGCATAATTAGGAATGCATTTTTAGCGTGCTGTTGCATATGAGCCATAAGAGCCAAGTGGTCACCGCTGTTTAAAAACTAGCATGCAACTCGCAGCTCTGGTTTTCTGCTATTAAATAACAGCAACAAACTATACACCGGTTATTCCATTTGAAGTTACACAAGAGAATTCATTATACCCTGGCTAAGATATAATTTTGCAAGATCACTGAACTCGGAAATACTGATGAACCCTTTCTGCACGTTTTCCTTCTTTTTCTCCTCTTCCTGTCTGTTACCAACACACTTGACACTGGCTTTTCCTCCGGTGCTTGTCCAAAACGGATGTTGTATAAATTGTAGGTACAGTGAAGAAAGCTTTTCAAGAGTCTGTTTTTCCCCGCAGAGTTTGTGAACCGCAGCAGGGAAATCAAAGCGATCTCTTCTCCATCCCAATACGCTGCTCCGCACAGAAAGGGATGTCGCAGAGGAGGCAGGACACTGCAGAAAGCCACAGACAATGAACGCAATTCTTCACTGTCTCCAGTCCTCCCGCCACGGCCCAGTAAGAACGTGGGGAGCTGGGTGTCCCCGTTTTCTGTAAGTGTCAGAGATCCGCTGCTGGAGGCGCATTCACGCTACAAAAGTGGCGGCGGTGGCTGCCCACGTGAAGCGAACTGGCAATTCCTCAGCTCCGGCTTCTCGTGCACTTGTACCCGAGACATTTCCTAGAGCGGGGCACCCGTTTTCCGCTCCCCGCGCTCTCTAGTCAACCCCAAAACTGGAAAGCAAAAGCTCGGCTGGCAAACGGCCTGGAGACCCCCGTGCCACCGAAGAGTCTGAGCCGCTCAGGGAGACCGGGAGAGATGGACTCGGGTGGGAGTGAGCGTGGCAGGTTCCCAACACTGAAGCCGGGGCTGGAGGGCTGCAAGGTGCCGGGGGAGCTCGGGGCACGCTGCGCCGCTCCGGGTCCGGTCTGTCCCCAGTTCGCTCTTCCAGCGGGAGCGCTCCGCCTGCCCGAGCCCCCGGCGCGGTGTGACTCCGGGGTAAGCAGCTAGCCAGGGCAGGGGCACCGGGCTGCGGTGCGGGGCTGAGCGCACGCGGCGAAACCCTTCTCCTTCCACCTCCCCCTGCACCGAATTCACTCCCGCCGCGACGCGTTTTCTCCGAGCAGCCCAGCGCTGGCCGGGACCAGCAGCGCCTTTGCCGCCGCCAGTGCGGGAACGGGACTGGTCCCCGCACCGCGACCAGCGGCCGGAGAGCCACGCACCCGGCCCGAGAGCCAACCCCGCAGCTGGCAGCCCCGAGCCCCCGGCTCCAGGAACCCAAAGCGTCTGCCCCCAGTCAGAGAGCCCTGAGCCGAGCCGGGAACACGGACACTGGCCCGACCCAGCAGCGCTGCGAGCCCGCGGGAAGGGATCGGAGACTTCCACCAACTTTCCCCGGAGCCGGGGAAGCGGCCGCAGGCCCGAGGGGACGTGGATGGCCAGGCTGCTCCCCGAGCTCTCCGGGGCCGCTACCGCCGCCCCCCTGGGGCCGCTTCTCTCCTTCCACAGCCCCCCGCGGGGCGAACCAGGCACCCGCCTGCCCCCGTCGGGGCTCGCTGGCTGCAGCCGCCTCTGGGGGGCTCCGGGGCCGCTCGC
This sequence comes from Chelonoidis abingdonii, assembly GCF_003597395.2. NCBI lineage: Eukaryota > Metazoa > Chordata > Testudines > Testudinidae > Chelonoidis > Chelonoidis abingdonii. The sequence goes on along the minus strand of NC_133776.1, from coordinate 101,797,358 downwards.
ACCTGTCACCCCCCCCCCCCGGCTTGGCTCCGGCTTCACCTGCCACCGGGCTCTTCGGGCACCCCCTTGGCTCCCGGTGCAGCAGCTGGAGGCGGGCGGACCGCGCTGGCAGGGGGCGTCGGGCTGGCCCCAGCCCGCAGGCAGAGCGGGCAGCAGGGCCAGGCGCCCCGGCCAGGCCCCCCCGCCGAATCCCTCTCTACAGCCGCCCGCCGGGCGCTCATGCGCTCCTCCCGCCCGGGCCCAGCTCCTCCCCGCCAGCGCTCGGCCGGCTGCCCGGTCCCCGGCTGGCGCAGGCAGGCGGCCGTCCGGGCCGCCAGCCGGGCTGCCCCGCTCTGATTGGCCCGGCCGGCTGGCGCCGCCACTGGCTCCCGGCAAACTTTTCCCGGCCCGCCCCCTCCGCCAAGCTCATTGGCCGCCGCGCCGGGGACTTCGCCAGGTTGCGGCCGCCCTGGCCCCGGCACCACCCCCAGGGCTCCAGGCTCGCTCCGAGCCCCTACGGGCAGCGCAGCCCTGGCCAGGTGCTGGCAGAGCTAGGGCGGTGGAGCTGCACCTGGGGGGTATGACCTGCCTCCCCTTCCCAGCACCTGCCTGCAGCGGCCAGGTGGAGGGCGCCTGCGAGCCGCAGCGGGTTTCTGCAGCCCAGCGGGACGGGGAACAGCAGAGACCTTACCCTGTCCCCCGCCCTCCGCTCCTTTTGCGATAAAAACTCCGCGGCCGGGCTAGAGGAGAGGCGGTGGGGGGAGGCGCTGGCAGCCGGGGGAAGCTGCGTTTGGAAAGATGGCTTCGGGGCAGGGGGAAGGCCTGAAATCTGTACCCTAAAAATCCACGGGACCCCAGCCAGCGTCTCCCTTCGCTCAGCTCCGCGATGGCCAGGAAAACCGAGCCCCGTCGCAGAGACAGAACTGATTACAACTGATCCAATGGGAGCAAAAAGCAGCGCCGATCACCTTGTTTCCAGCCAGGCAGGGCTGGCGGGGGCAAGTGGGGCAATTTGCCCCAGGTCCCACAGGGTCCCCCGCAAGAATATAGGATTCTATAGTATTGCTGCTTTTTTTTTTTATGGAAGGGGCCACGGAAACTGCTTTGCCCCAGGGCCCCTGAATCCTCTGGGCAGCCCTGCAGCCAGGCAGTGGTGGCTTTCTGCTCCGAGCTCCGGCCAGCAGGAGGGAGTGGGGGGCAGGAGAGGACTAGGACTGTAAGGGGAGAGAGGGGACCAGGGTAAGTCTTCCAAAAACAAAGGAGTGTTGGGAACAGAAAGGCTGGTTTGAAAATGTCCAGTGAATGTGAGTGACCCTTCCCTAAAGGCTGGCTGCTGTCATTGGACGGGTGTGCAACAAATCCTCCCACAGAATAATTTTGAACAATAACCCCTCTCTCCATCTTTATCAAGGAGTCTGTCAATTCTTTGCTTTGTCATTAGCCACCCCTTAGCTTATTACAGCCGAGCTTTTCAAATCCAAGCTCCTCTGCAGCACTGAGAGACTGTTAACTTGGTTCACATTTCACTCTCCGGTCAAACAATGACATGGGGCAATTTTGCTTTTAATGGTAGCGACTTTCTAGTCAGTTTTTCCTTCTGGCCCTAGTATAATGGTGTTGTTCCTGTTCACACCATTTCAGAAGGATGTGTTAAATCCAAACAGAACCGTTTCCTTTGCCATTTAAAAGATACATGCAAACATCCCTTTTCATATTAGGTAGGCTTGCATAAATATATAAAGTTTACATAAATATACACCTCTACCTCGATATAATGCTGTTCTCGGGAGCCAAAAAATCTTACTGCGTTATAGGTGAAACCACGTTATATCCAACTTGCTTTGATCCACGGGAGTGCGCAGCCTGCCGCCCCCCCCCCCCCCCCCCCCGCACTGCTTTACCGCGTTATATCCACATATATGTTATATCGGGTCGAGTTATATCGATGTAGAGGTGTATGATAAATAAGTCCTAACAGTCATTTCTGTTCTCTGTACTCTGTGTACAGACTGTCCTACATGATGCACTATAGGGAATAACCATTTCTTATCAAAAATACATTGATGGCTCTTAAACAGTTCATTTATTATTTTTAAATCTATTTAAAATTTCTACCATTGGGAAATGATCCTGAAATAGGTATTGATATTAGAATCCAGTTCCCACAAAAGTGAGTAATTTGCACAGGTAAATGACCAGCTGCATTGTTTCTGCACTACTGAATTGTGTATGTAAATGTTCTAGTTGCGCACACAACTTAGGTACACACACATTTAAAAATCTGGATCCAGAACTTTTAGCTATAGAGGTAACAATGTAGAATGGAATGTAAAATGAGGGCCCATCATAAACTGAACAGCCAGCTGAGACAGGATGAGAGAAGGTTTTTCTGGAACCTGCAAAACTGAGAACAGAATTTGAAGAATAAATATTTTCTTGTTTGCACTTACACACACATCTCGCCAATCAAGCCTTTGCTTTCTTGTGTCCTTTATTTCAGAAACATTTTTTCTCCTTGCTTCTGCATCTCCTTCTGAGCCCTCAGGCGCTCCTTGTTTACTGTCTCCTGTTTGATTTGCATATAGAAACTTTCCACACACCCACACACTGCGCCTTTGGCCTGTAATCTTTTTATCTTCAGACTTAAGTGAGATTTGTGACATCTCTGGCACTTTTATGGACTTTACTATTCTGTAAGGTAGGCAAGGATCCTTGTATTATCAGTGGGGGAACTGAAGCAGAGAAGTTTAATGACTTGCCCAAGGCCACCAAGGAATCTATATCAAAGCCAGGGCTGAAACCCCAGGAGTTCCTCACTCTTTGGCCTATTTATCATTATTTATATTATAATAGCATAGAGGCCCCAGCTGACCTCAGGGCCCCGTTGTGCTAGCCCTGTACAAACAATATGAGACAGACCCCGCTCTGAAGAACTTACAGTCTAAATAGACAAGAGAGAAACAACGGTGGGAGAGGAAACAGAGAGAGGTGACTCGCCCCCAAGTCACACAGTAGGTCAATGGAGGAACCAAGGATAGAATCCAGACCCCCTAACCAATCTAACGCCACATCACCTAGAAGACCATAGCTCTTATCATTCTAGGACCACTAACCAGCATCCCTCTCATTGTAGATGAGTCTTTGAGAGCATTCAACAGTATTAGAGAAATTTAGAACTGCAGTCAACTGAGGGGCCCAGGGTTCCTTGTAAAAATGATCATTGCAAATTTGCACAGACAGCCTCTGAGTAAGGACTCAGAAACATATCCTGCTAGTTATGTAAAGCCATGGTTTTCAACCTTTTTTTGATTTGTGGACCCCCTAAAACTTTTCGAAGGTAGGTGAGGACCTCTTTGGAAATCTGAGACATACGGGTCTGTAGACCGCAGGTTGAAAATCATTGATGTAAAGTATGAACATATTGGATCAAGCCCTTTTGGAGAGAGAATCTGACACAAGAAAATATATGGTAGATTTGGGAACAAGAAAACAAAACCTTATCCCAGCAACATATTGAAAGGAGAGGTGGGGAATCAATTATTACCCAGAAGCCAGCTGGTGTGGAGCAGTCAGCCCTGAAATTTTCACCTTATGGGCATGCTGGTAGCCCTTCCCAAAGGAAGCAAATGCAGGAGATTGACGTGACCTCTCAGACCCCTAAACCCTTGTTATGAACTAACAGAATTCCATCCTTAGGTAGTCTCAAACATGACCCTGCTCTAGCTGTGCTTACAGTTTGTTAAAGGGTGCTTGAGAAAAGGTGTCTGTCAACACTCCTCTTTGCCAGCTCTTCTCAGCTGGTGGTGGAGAGGGTCAAGTGCACTCAACACCTGGGCTAGCAAACCATGGTGGAATGAGGTTTCTGGGACACTGTTTCACCAGTTGAGGAATTACCAGAGGTGTCGGAGGGCACTTTAAGAGAATATTTTCACTGCAGATAAAAGGTGTGCTCTTAAGTCAGGTTAGCTGACCTTTATTAGCTAACTGAGGTTACAATAGCAGACCTCAAAGTCGCAATACTCCAACAAAAAAACTTCAAAAATAGACTCTAATGAGAAACTGCAGAATTGGAATTAATCTGCAAACTTGACACCATTAAATTAGTCTTGAATAAAGACTGGGCATGGATGGATCATTACACAAAGTAAAACCTATTTCCCCATGATAATTTTTTCCCTGCTGTTACTCACACCTTCTTGTCAACTGTTGGAAATGGGCCATCCTGATTATTACTACAAAGATTTTTTTTCCTCCTGTTGATAATAGCCCACCTTAACTGATTACCCTCCTTATAGTTAGTATGGCAACATCCATTTTTTCATGTCCTCTGTGTATATGTAACTTTCTACTATATCTTCCACGGCATGTGTCCGATGAAGTGGGTTTTAGCCCATGAAACCTTATGCTCAAATAAATTTGTCAGTCTCTAAGGTGCCACAAGTACTCCTGCTCTAATAGCAGCAAAGACATTATGATTCTGGCTTTAATGGAGGTTAGGAGCTCAAGTTCAAATCCAGCCACCCCTCCTGGCTTTAACTCAAGCTGCTAACCCCACTTAAAAGGCGAGTTGCCATGTCTTCACTACTGTTTTAACTCAATTTAGCTAACATGAGTTAGATAACCCCTGCTAAGATCATACCTCTTTTGCAGCAAAGACATACCTTTGGTCATGCACCTGAAAGTCCAATACTGGGGAGAAACTGGTTCTGAGGCCATTTTAAAGCCTGAAGGTTTGATGTTACTTGCTTTCATGACTGACAGATCAGACACTCCGGTGCTCTGTTAGACTCCTGGTGAGCCAAGATCAGGACTCAAACTGGGGGCACACCGGGAAACAGCATTTGCAAATATGTCTATGGGCAGGAAAATCTATTTTGAGCACCTCGGGTTTTGTTCACTTTTTGCAAAAATTCGTATGGGCAAAGGTTTGTTCCTGTGAAAGTTCAAATAAGTGAAGGTTGGGCCCATTGCTGAAATTAATAGGTGCTGAAGCTAAATTTATTTTGGGCAGAAGAAGTTTGAAAAGCTAGGTTATCCACTCAGTGATCCCAACCAATCCTACATGCCTTTAGTGATCAACCACACAGCTCAGGTAGCAAATTCCAAGTGGCAGATCACCAAATGTAAACTCGACAGAAACAGTACACGTGCACTCCACTGACTGACATGTGGTCGTATCAAATAGTCAAACAATTTGCAATAAATAACACATTTGTAAAAATCATAATCTGTGTGTGGACAATTTGCAATCAGTTGAATTGCAGATTTCACCACATGCATTTTTTTTACAACAAGTAGTCTGACTGGCTTTGTCTGTGATATTCCTGAACTTGCAAAATCCTAAAGAACTAGTTGTGTTCTTTTCTGCAGGGTGCTGTGTTCCTTTCCAGTTAACGAATATTCCATTGTAAAACAGAAGTGTGCACATTAAGGATACGTACAAATTGAGACTGGATTTTTTTTCACCTCCGTTAGTGGGACTTCCACCGAGATCTCCTCCTCATGTGAGCAAACTCACCTCAATCCCTAACCCTGCTGCCATTAAGCAGAGAGAAGAACAATTAGGGTCTGAATGTAAGTGGGTGAACAGAGAAAATCCATTTAAAATTTTCCACTGCAGATATAGAGTCAAATTATTGCTAGTGGCTGCCCAGCAGCTTTTATTTTTTATTCGCAGATTTTCAAAAGAAATGAAAAATGAAAGTCGGCTCTGCACGTTTGTTCCTGGGAAACGCCTGGTTAGGGAGAGGTTGTTAAAATGTTTTATGGATATAAGACTAATAAACCAGAATGAGCTGCTTTTTTCATTGGTTAATGGATTGTCTCTCTCTGCTTCTGTCTAGAGACTGCACTCTTTTCTGTACATTCACTGCATCTACTAAACATGCCTAACAAGACCTGTTAGTCATGCAGGTAAAAATACAACACTTGCAGGATCTTAGAGCTTGGGAACTTCATTTAAAGTCTGATGTAAATTAACATAGCTCCATCGACTTCAACTGGCAACATCAGATGAGAATCAGCTCCCTCCTGATTCTCAGGCAAGAGCAAATCTAATACTGTATATGCCTTGGTTTGCATGAGGCTGTACTGATTTAGATGCGAAAGATATTTACTCTACTTCTAGCACAATGATATGTTGTTTGAGATTAATATTATGTTTACATCATATATTGCTTTTCAAAATATCCACGGGTTTTGGTTTGATGAGGAACCAGCTAGACTGAAATGTAAAATGCAAAAATGCAAAGATTGGTATTTAAAGGATTGCTTAATATGCAATATTGCAATCCATATCATATTTATGGTGTGAATTATAGTTGTCTATAAAGTGTTCAGGCATATCAAGTATTTATTTTCATGCCTGATGCGTACATTTAATGTAGCCTGCTTATGCTGGTTCATATACGTAAATTGCTATTGTGAAGCATGCTATTATAATAAGGGATTCTATATAGTACACAATATACAGTATTTTGGTAGCTATTGAGACTCTGTAGTGCTGTAATATTTCAAACCAAGCAGAATAAAGATTATTATTGTTCTTTACAGGACCTGACTTTATAGACTCAGAGTTTCAGGCCCGAAGGGACCATCATGATCATTTAGTCTGACCTCCTGCACGTTGCAGGACACAAAACCTTACTTATCCACTCCTGTAATAGACCCCTAAACTCTGACTGAGTTACTGAAGTCTTCAGATCATGGTTTAAAGAGTTTCAAGTTACAGAGACTCCACCACTTACGCTAGTTCAAACCAGCAAGTGACCCATACCCCACACTGCAGAGGAAGACAAACAAACAAAAACAAACAAAAAATCCTGGATCTCTGCCAATCTGACATGGGGACAATTTCTCCCCGCCACTATATATGGCAATGTTAGACCCTGCGCATTTGGGGGAGACCCCCACCCTCCCAGCCAGACCCCTGGGAAAAAATTCTCCATCGTAACTCAGAGCTCTCCTTATCCAGTGTCCCATCACTGGCCATTGGGGATATTTGCAGACCCCTGGGGGACACGACTATTTACCTCTCTCTATCAACAAGCATTCCTCCCTTGGCCTTTGTTAGGTTCAGCTAAACAAGCCAAGCTCTTTAAATCTCATCTCCTAAGATCATCCTAGTAGCCCTTCTCTGCACATGCTCCAGTTTGCATTCATCTTTCTTAAAACACAGAGGACCAGAACTGCACACAGAATTCCAGATGAGGTCTCATCAGTCATAACTTCTATAATGGTACTAAGACTTCCCTAAATCTCCTGGAAATGCTTCACCTGATGCATTCAAGGATTGTGTTAACCTTTTCCATGGCCGCATCACATTGGTGGCTGATAATCATCCTGTGATCAACCAATACACCCCAGTCTTTCTTAGCCTCTGTCACTTCCAACTTATAAGGCCCCACCTTATAGTGAAAATTCTTCTTCTTAGTCCCTAAGTGTATGACCTTGCACTTTACACTGTTAAATTTCATCCCATTTCTATTACTCCAGTTTTCAAGGTTGTCCAGATTCTCTCGTATGATATTCTGGCCTTCTTCATTTTGGCAATACCTCTAAACTTTGGGTCATCTGCAAATTATATTAGCACACACCCGCTTTTTGTGCCAAGGTCATGAATAAAAAATGTTAAATAAGATCAGTCCCAACGCTAATCCCTGAGGAACTCCACTAGTAACCTCCCTCCAGCCTGATAGTTCACCTTTCAGTATGACCCACTGTAGCCTCCCCTTTAACCAGTTCCTGGTCCACCTTTCAATTCTCATTAATCCCCATCTTCTCCAATTTAACTCCATGTGGAACTGTATCAAATGCCTTATTAAAAGCCACATAGATAAGATCTACTGCATTTCCTTTGTCTGCAAAAATGAGTTAATCTTCTCAAAGAAATCAGATTGGTCCGGCATGATCTACCTTTCATAAAACCATGCTGATTTTATCCCAATTACCATTTACCTCCATGTCTTTGACTACTTTCTCTTTCAAAATTTGTCCTAAGACCTTGCCTACAATTGAGTAAAGTAATAGGCCTGTAGTTTCCTGGATATTGTCTTGACAATGGAACTTTCTCCACAAAAATAAAAGCTTATTTATCAACAAAAATTTGTGTTAGAAATGAGTTAAATAAAAACGGATAAAAACATACAATGAAACCTCTGGTTAAGAGCACTCCCTAAAGGCAACTTCTTACCTTGAACAATTATTTTCCAGTATCTCCAAAGTTTGTTATAAAAGTTTGTTCAACTTTTAGCTAAAAGTTCCTTCTTAGGCAACTGATTTTTGCTCATTGCTTCAGACATGTTTTCACCATCATGTTATTGACTTATCCTGGGAGTAGTAAGATCAATAGGCTGATTGTAGGAAATTGTTTGTTTGGGGCTTCTCATGACTTATCCTGGGCACTTCCTTGCCCATCCATTCTTAATCTAGGCAGATTAATAGTGCTATATATTTTAGCCCATCAATGACACGGTGACTCAAATAGATAGTAGTGTGCTTCAGGCCCCAAAGGAGTCAGTCACACATGCCCTTGTATTCAGTGTCCTTTTGCCATCTCCCGGTACCAAGCCACTCTTTTATTATCTATATTTATATTGCAATACCACATAGACACCCCATCAAAGGTTGGGACCCCATTGTGGTAGGTTCCTCATGGCACATACTCATAGTGAGAGACAGTTCCTGCCCTGACGAGTTATCAGTCTAACTAGACAAGACAGACAAAGGAGGTATTATTATTATCATCCTCATGTTGTAACTGGAGAATTGAAGCACAAAGACATTTTAAAGACTATGATCCAAAGCCTACTCATAAGGGAGTCTCTCCACTGACTTCAGTGGATTTTGGATCAAACCTGAAGTGATACACCCAAGGGGTAGATGTCAGAGCTAGATGAACCCAGATCTCTGGAGTTCCCATCCCGCGCCTTAGCCACAAAACCAATTTGCTTTCCAAAAAGCGTGTCTTTCTTTTCATTTGTCATTGTGGTGAGTGCAAGTTTATCCTGATGAAAAAGGTAGATAATTTCCTCCAAGATCAGAGAAAAAGTCACGCTGTCAAATGCCTGCCGGTGGTTGCTATAAGAGCAATTCTTTATCTCACATCTGGGATGGTAATTTTCCTTGTCATAACTGCTCGCACGATAAGAATTTCCTTTAATCGTCTACCTGCCGCCAGACTCCTGCTAACAAGAGGCAGGATCATGTGTAGATGATCTGATCTTACTGAGGTCTCTGTTGGGAAAACATTAGAGAAAATTCAAGAGCAAAATGAAAGAACGGAGAAGAAGGCATTCATGGTGCCACAGAGTGTTTCACCAAAACATTCCATTTTCTCTTTCATTTCTACAGAGACTGACTAGCTCTGGCCCCTGAGGTGCAGAAAGCACAGGCCCGGCTGCCTTCCACAAAGGAAGTCCTTTTGTGGTCGTGCTGGGAGAGGAGCTTGTGAAAGTTGTTAAGAGCTATGGTTCTCACCGTTGTGACAGCTGGACAGCAGACAATCCCTGCGCTATATTTTTAGCATTGTGTTCCAAAAGTGCTGATGCTTCTAAGAGGTGGGAGTGTTTTGTTTTGGCTTTCTCACCCCTATAATAATCTTGTTGCATTAACTGTGGCCTTGATGCCAAGTATTGCTGAGCTCCTACTGAAATTAGCGCATTGTTCTCAGGGTCAGGTTTTACGCCAAAATGTCAGTCTTATTTTAAATCCTTTGGAAAGTGGGAGTTGCGGTGGTTCATAGATGCTCATGACCCCTACTGTAACTGTGGGGGAGAAAAACAACAGATCTTCAGCATAAAACACAGCGTACAACACACATTGATGTAAAACACAACTGTCCTAGGGCACTGAGAGAAATAATTGATTGATATGCAGCAAACATTCCCTCCTCATTTTGGCAGGTCAGTATACATGTTAGCCTGGGGTAACTGACAGATCCTTATGACAGTAGCTGCTCCTTCACTCAGAAAAAGCTCCTGGTGAGCCAAGGAATCATTAGCTTTCACCGGGTGTAATGGGGATCAGTTCACATGTAGCAGAGACACCTTCAGAATGGGACATAGCATGAAGGGACAGTTGCTTTTCATGATCACACTGAAGATGTGGATAAGACACCATGAAATTGACAAAAGGGGGATATACAATCGGAAAGCCCCTCACCCACACTCAAAACTAAAATCAATTCCTCAGAGAAGGAAAGCCAGAGTTATGGCCAAATGTACAGAAGTCTATGTAGTTTTATGATCTATCCTTTGCAAATTAAAAAAGCCCACCAACTACAGCAGTACTAGTTAGAAAAGCTCTTTTCCTGTTCACTTCATGTTTGTGTAGGAATCTAAAGTGCAGCAGTGATGCTATTTCTCTAATCTAAAGAGCCTACTCTCAGACACCTACTTAATGAAATTTGTGCTGGCAGCTGTGGGGTTGGACAGACTACACAGCAGCTCTTCAGGAGACTTATTAGTGCTAAGTAAAAGGTTGGAGGGGTTACAGGGGTGGGAGAGGAATGAGACTTGGCACACGTACACTGGGAACCTAGACTTTGACCAGGGGGGAAGTGAGGAAGACAACCTACCTTGTATACTATGGATGTGCACTTCCGACTGCTGGGAACGCAGAGCGGAAACTCATCAAGCTGCTATTCTTCATTTGTCACCTACAAGTGATTATTCAAGAGATAAGACTTCATTGCTGGGTCGTTCCAAAAGTGATACACAGAGAGCAGCCACTGCCCAGATCAAGCATCTCCAGAAATCACAAGGTGAGTGAGGCCAATTCATGTGGACTCAACTCTCAGCAGCTTAGTGCAAACAACGGCTAGGCAAAGAGCTAAGTGATCTTTACAAATCATGGGACTGTGTGAATGCAGAAAAAAGTGATACTAGAAATGCCTATCTGAGTGAGAAGTCTTGTCTGGAGGTTTTTTGGACAACATGGAAGTTTTGAGATAAGACTTGGAAGTGAACTGAAAAACAATGGAAATTGTTCTCATTCCAAATGGTGCCAGCATTGATGCTAGTTCTTCATTGGGAATGTCTTTTTCCTCTGCGGAGATACCACACTAAGTCCTGATTACATCTTACTTAGTGATTTGAATACTTATTATATCTCCCCAGAGTATATGCATACATTACAGAGGTTTTTCTGAGGCAAGATGGGGGAGATAATATCTTTTATTGGACCAACTTCTGTTGAGAGAGATGCTTTCAAGCCCCACAGAGCTCTTTGCACGTAGCCCGTCTCCAGTTGGTTAGTAATGAAGTTTACCATATTTATGCTTGTGGAGCGATCAGCCGGGTTAATGAGACCTTGTGAAAAGTTCCCAGCGTACCCCACTGCTCTTCGATGAAGAAGATTTGTCTGACATGCAGAAACCCAGGGTTTGCATAGATGCCTTTAAGAACCTGACTCTCCTCTCACCTTTCAGGGTAAATCAAGAATAATGCCACCAAAGCCAGTGACTTTGCACCAATGTAAAATTAGTGTCAGTGAGTGCAAAATTATCAGGCCCTGACACATGAAAAGAAGAGAATGTGGCACAAAGCAAAGCAGCATAGGGAGAGGACAGCAGTTTGAGAAGTCCGCTAACCTAATAAAGGTCCTGCTCCTCGTGAAGGGCAAACAGCAGCTAGCACAAATATACGCACAGTTCTTGCAGTGGTGTTGGTCCCAGGATATTAGAGAGACAAGGTGGGTACATTTCCCAGGCCTGGAGAAGAGTTCCGCATAAACCTGAAAGCTTGTCACTCTCACGAACAGAAGTTGGTCTATAAAAAGATAGCACCTTGTCTCTCAGCTAGCACAAACCCAGGGCAGTGGGTCTTGGACCTGCTATAGACCAACCTTGCTGCTCCAATCGATTTCCTATAGTGCAGTGATACTGCAGTGAGGGCCATGTGAGATGTGTTTCGAGAAGGTCAAGACCAAGAGGTAATGTGTGTTGCACCTGCTGGTGACAGTTATGGGGGAAAGGGCAGGGCTATTGAATCCCAGCATCACTTAAGCAACTTGAGTATGCAAGAGGCTGGTAACTACAACAAGGAGAGGTACAACAGCAGGTGCTCACCTCAGTAGCCACACTGATTGTCTGGTGCCACATTATCAAAGCTTGCTGAGGGGTCACTTTCTGCATATCGTCAAGTTATCGACAGAAAGGAGGGAGAGAAATTCCATTGTGCCAGATCAATAACAGCATCGGATGGGCATCCCCGCGGGCCACTTGCTGTGAGGCAAAGAAGTTCAGCTACATGAAGCAGATAAAAAAATAAATCCATACCAGGTTTCAAACATTTGATGTTAACAGCCCTCTGCTGTTAACAGGGTGTTAACAGCCCTCTGCTGGGAGATTCTACTAGCCCCAGAGCAGAGAGGACAATTGAGGGGCCAGTGCCTGGGTTAGCTCTGAGTCACACATCCACATAGAATTAAAACCAATTTAGTTGTTTCAGAGCCTGTGTGGATGTTTTTTCTGAAATGAGGGTTTGGACACAGAGAGACTGGCACTGCTATAACTAAATTGGTGTCAGTTTGTGTGTCAACCAGCACTGACACGAATATGAGAAACCTGGGGAAAGAAGAATTGCAGTGATTTACACAAGTGATTAGAGCAGGTGGAAAAGGATGGAATTTGGGCTGGATTTCTTTTTTTAATTTCCCACCAAGCTGTCATGCAAAACAGCTTTATTTTTTTAAATCAAATGTGGGGGATTGTTCTCATCAAACACTTTTTTTTGCCGAAAAAATGTTGGTTTGTTTTTTTAATCAAACTGAAAATTTTTTAGTAGAAATTTTCAGGGTGGTCAAAGTTTTTTATTTTTTGTTTCCTGTGCCCTCCTTTACCCCCCCAAAAAAATTTTTTTAAAGGAAGGTGGGGAGAAATAACAAGCAAAAATATTTAAAAATTCCGTGAATTTGTTTTAACAAAATAAAGTTTATTTCAAAATGTCTGCAAAAGATACTTTCTGTTTTGAGATCTATTGTTAAGGTGGCCCTGCTAGAGACAAAAAATCTTTGGAGCATGTACAAATATTTTTACAATGGGAGCTGCAGTGCTCAGCACCAGTGGAAATCAGGCCCCTGAAAGATGCACTTACCACTATTAGAATGGCCCAGATTGCACCGTGTGGCAAATATTTTCAAGATGCTTTCCTGGGGAGAAAACTCCTACACATCAACATTTGCCAGCAGGTAACAGTGTAATTAAAGAAGAAAGGGAAGGATAGCTGCTGGCCAATCACCGGAGATAGTGCAGCCAGCCGGTGCGTAACAGGACAGGTGTCTTGCTTGCTCAGGTACTCAGCAAAAAGAACATGAAAAATGCATGACTGCAAACCCTCCGAATGGTAGATCCAAAGAAGAACTGTAGTGTAAACTCATCACCAACCCAGCACGCTCAGTACTTGGCTAAAACTCCCATTTAATATGAAGGAGTGTAGGCTTGAGTCTTCCACAGGAGTTGAGGGAACTAACTATTTCTGTCCTTTAGAGATGCCAGCTCAACTTCCTGTGCAGAATCTGCTCCCTACCTTTTTCTCAGCAGCAATGGAGAAGCCACCCACCAGATGCCCGAAGAGACAGGGCCACATTCTCATTCTGGCACCTGGAAAAGAACTGCTTTCACCAAGTGCACGCTCACTGCCGCTTTGGCTCCTGCTCTTCGTGCAGCTGACCCCTCTCCGAACGTTCAAGAGGCAACATGCCACGGCACGAGGAGGAAGTTTAATTGCCACGACAAAGACCCAGAATGGTTCTTCGGCAACACAGTAGCAGTAAAAGGGAAGCCTGCACAAAGGATTGCCCCAGCACTAGGAGATAAACATAACCACTAATTGTCTGTGGGGCCTGAGTGTGGGGCCTGACGTGTCCCAGAGCCTGTGCTGGAGGGTTTCTGAATGAATGTAGCCAAGTGCCAGTGTCTGGCAGTGTCATGTAGAGGGATGATGATCAATTTCTATTGTATCTGTTTCTCCATACAGGCTGTCTGCCTCTTTCCCATGTGCTGTTCAAAAACCCCAGCAACAAGTGTTACTGTTAGTTCTACTTAGTTGCTGACAGCTGGGCCAGGACACATATCTCACAGCAGAGTTGGTTAGTTTCATTCCAGTATTCAATCCCAGATGCTGTGTCTGATAGACAAACACACACAAGGATAGTTTTACTTTAAAAAACACCAACACTTGGGAGTGTATCTGCTATGGATCCCACTCTATCTGAGCTCCCCAGAGTCAGTCTGAGCAGCCACGGAGCAGATCAGCGCTTCCTCTTTTAGGCCAGGCTGATGACAGTTATTGGCTGCTTTATTTTTATTAGGTAGAATCATAGGACAGGACAGGACCTCAAGAGGTCTTCTAGTCCCATCTCCCGCACTCAAGGCAGGACTAAGTATTATCTAGACATATTTCAGAGTGGTAGCCATGTTAGTCTGTATCAGTAAAAACAATGAGGAGTCCTTGTGGCACCCTAGAGACTAACACATTTATTTGGGCATAAGCTTTTGTGGGCTAGAACCCACTTCATCAAATGCATGAGTGAAAAATACAGTAAGCAGGAAAGATAGATAGATAGATAGATAGATCTTTTCATGTGCTGTATATATATTCTGCTTACTGTATTTTTCACTCCATGCATCTGATGAAGTGGGTTTTAGCCCATGAAAGCTTATGCCCAAATAAATTTTTTTAGTCTCTAAGGTGCCAGAAGGACTCCTCGTTGTTTGATCTTGATGTACTTAGTTTATTTTGTTGCAAAGCAGCATCATCCACTCCTAACCAGTTTCACCTTGCGTTAATCTACTCATCCCGTGTATGAACTCAGGCTCAGCTCCTGAGAGACACTGGCTTGAGTGGGAGTCACAAGGCAGTCAGCACCAGGCCCTGGAAATGTGGGTCAAGATTCAGGAAGAGGGAGAGAATCAAATGCTGCTGCAGAGTAATTAGCTTTTCTCTCCGTAAGGCAGTTCGCTATCAGGGAGGACGCTCTCCTGCCTGGGGAGTTTTGCTAGTGAAGATTCACTGATTGATAGATGCAATTACTTGTGGAAGTGCTAATGGGGCAATTTCAGCAGCAGGGAGCACAGGGGCCCCAGATCCTCTCCACTGCTTCAGAGAGAGTAGAGGGAGCTACCCCATCCTTTCCGACCATCTCTCAAACTATCCGTCCCCAGCCCACCAGCTAGAAGATTCAGTTGGCCAGCACAGCCCTTGCCTGAGTTTGGATGAGGCCTCACATAAATCTGAGTGTGCAGCCTCTTCCAGGATATCAGTGATGAGAGGAATGAAAACAAACACAGACAGCAGGCTAGAGTGAACCGAAACCCTGCAGAGCATTTCCATCGGAGCATGTTAGTGTCTTGCCGGAGGCTGCCGGCTGGTTCCTCACGAAGTCTGCTCAGGCCCTCGCTTCAAATACAAAATTCAAAGTTATTCCTGTAATCATGGTAGGTTGCTGGGCCCCAGAGGCCTGTCCCTTTGCATCTCCCCCTCACCTTCCAGGACAGCTGCAGGAGCCAACCATCTTCCTGCAGCTTCCTCCAAATGAGCTCTCCCAGTCCTTTGTAGCCATCTCTGATCATTGATCAGGGCTGGCCTCAGAGTGCCCTGGTCTTAAAGGGGCAAACTACCCTGTTACAGGTGGCTGTGATTGCCATCTGGTCTCTCCAACAGAAGCTGAAGGGCTCATGCCGAAACGCTACCTGCATTCACTGAATGTCCCAGGAAGCCTGAAATGCATTGTGTCTCTCATGGTCTCTCTCAGGAACCCCACAATCAGGATGGTTATCCACAGTTTCCAGCTAAGCCAAGTGGAGCCCAACAGGTGGGCGCACAAGGGGAGAATTTGGCCCTATGGTTTCAATCAAATTGACAATGAAGGGTATTTTTATAGTCAGGATGTTCTCTGTGTGACAAGGCTGTTTTTAAAATGCAAGTTCCCTTGCTCCACTTTATTTGTCAGGTCAACCTCCAGCCTTTTCATGTATGCCCAGCAGCCCCCGCCTTCAGAGGACAGCACCTGGTTTTCGTTTCCTTCAATGCTGGCATGCCAGGCTTTTTTGACACTGGTAAATTGCACTCTCCAGATCCTGCTTTTGAAATACAAAGGCTGGCTGTGCAACAGCTAATCAGTCATCCCTAAGCACCTACGTTGGGCCTACGGAAGTCAGCAGCTCTGGCACTAGTCCTCAGAAGTAGCTTTGAGTTTTGAACAGTCCTCTTGCTCCAGTTATTACCGATTATCTCTATCACAGTAGTACCCAATAGCCCAGTCAAACCCATTGTACTAAGCTCTCTACAAACAGACAGGAACACAGCCATCACTCTGACCAGGTGGATTAGAGCATATTAAAACCTTATCTTCCCAATGGACTCTATCCCTCCGAATAGCACATTTAGACAATGCTTTGAAAAGCCGAGCATAGCTCAGCCATGGGGGGGGTCTGCATCCCCACTATCTCATTTACATCTGTGCTAAGTGCTTCCAGATCACCCTGAGTGTTTTGCACACATTTTGCAGGGGTGTAAATGGTAGTGCAAGATGCAAGGCAGGGGGGAAAATCAGGTCCGGAGAATCTTGAGTTTTTCAAATGTAGATTTGAGTGAGCCAAGCTTGCAAGTACTAACCAGTGGACAATGCTGCAGCAATTCACAGAGTTGGTGTCTGCCCTCAGTGGATACCCAGTAACTCATTGGTGCCCTGACACAATGTGCGTCCCGTCACGTTCTAAAGCCATGACCTTCGCCTTCTGAATTTTTTTAGTGGCAAGTAAGTCCTATCAAGCTGCAGTTATGCCCTGACCTTTCTCCAAGGTGATCTGAGTGCCAGCTAAGTAATGAGCTGCTACAGTATCTTCCTCATGGCCAGTCAGATGCACATATGCTGAAAGTTGTCTTTGGAGTGCCTGTTATTAGTATCCTGCTTTTATCTGGAAGGCCACTAACAGATCTCAAAGGGTTTGGTTAAGATTATTTGGTTTGGGTGATAAGAAAACAAGCTCATAAGATAAACAATAAGATTTAGCATGTGTGCTTTTTTGAAAGTGCTTTCCAAACATACACTAATTACTGCAGTATCCTATTAGCTATAATTTCAGAGGCATGTCTGAACTTTATCCCCCAATGGAGGAGGACAGCCTATCACCACAAGGGGAGTTTTAAAAGGAACCTCATTAAACTCTCAGACGAGTCTCATCTTCACACAGCAATATCAACAGAGAACACACAAAGGTTTAGGTGGTTTTTAAATACTACAGTTTTTCAATCCACCACCCACAAATGTTGGGTTTGGCAAACAGAAGGCATTTAAAAATAATTCCAAGTTAAGCTCAGATTGGGAAGCAGATGAGAGATGAGTCTGAAGCAGAAACCATTCCTGTCTCCACCCCTCGCCTCCCTCAAAAGCGATTTTGAAAAGGTTTGGCTCCAAACCCAGATCCAAGTTCCACAGCCAACTCCATCCTAACAGCCAATGCGTGTCTGGGACAGAAATTCTGACTGCTTGCAGAAGAATCCTTCTGCACTATTAGCTTCATCACAGACTTCCCACAAGTCACGGACCATAGATAAGTGCTGTATTTATTTGAATCCCCTTCGAGATGGAGGTCTTTGGCTATTGACAGTGGTCCTAGTAGGATAAAAAGACTAATTCACATGCTGGCAAGCTCGTATATTGCATTCACTTCCAGGCATGCTCTGTGCTGACTGCCAATCCCACATGATAGGAACTTCCAGATTATATATATTATTCTTTTCACCTGCCAAGATCTCAAAGCACTTTACAAGAGAGGTAAAATATCATTATTCCCCTTTTGCCGATGGGGAACAGAATCACAGAGAGAAGTGACTTACCCTAGTTCACACAGTAGGTTATTGGCAGAGCTGGGAACAGAATCTACATCTCCGGACTCCTAGGCCAGCGCTCCATCCATTAGACAGCTTGTTTTCTTTGTTCAGTGCTTGCCTGGCGCAGCTGGCAGGAAAGGAATGTGTGCAGGTAGCAGAGACTGAGGACAGTGGCTATCATATAGATACGGTGTGTGAAACACCTGCACGAGTTGCCCTGCCTTAAAGGGGGTTCACACACTGGATCTCGCTCATCAGACAGGAAATTCAGCAGGAAAAGACCAAAGGGCAGGTATCAATGGGGGTTGAGCACCTCCTGGTGCCCAGCACCTCACAGTAACTGGCCCAGACAGAGCAACAAGTCTGAACTGCATTGGCAGGGAGGGGGCTGGATCGTCTGTCAGGGCTTTTCCATCTCCAGAGCCCATGGGCTTAGCAGAGTTACTCCTGGGTGCCAGCAGCGTGAGAGGTGACCAGGCCCTGGATTCCAACAGGGAAATGGTCTCTGGGTATTTTTGTTGTCCTGTCCAGTGCTTCTGTCCTGCCCATCTTCCTCCTGTTCCCTTCACTGCATCCTGCACAGAGACATGCTCACTACACACAGATATTTCTTCCAAGAGGCTTCTTGCAGCAGATTCTCCCACGTGGCCAACCTGCTTCCCTCGATCAACGTCTTCCCTACACACAGAGCAGATTGCGCTGCTCCTGCCGTCTTTGGATCAGGAGAGACAAACATCTCATGCCAGGGACATTCTTCCCCCAGCCGACTACTTCTCATTCGTAAATAGCACACAGGAACTTGCACCAACTCAAGCCAACTTGCCTTGGTGCTGGTGCCACCCAGGGCTTGAGGGGTCTTTGTTCTTCAGCCAAAGCTTGTTCCTTCTGCGAAGGGGCACCTGCCCCTCAATCTCCTGGGGTGAACCCATGGCCTCAGTGAAGACAATGGCCAAACTCCCATTAACGTCAATGGAATCGGGATTACAGCGTTGAGCTTGCTTTCCTGCAACGTCTTTGGCTGGCAGGCACCAAGGACTGGATCTGAACACCACTCAAGTCAATCGGAATCTTTCTAATGGTCTTCCACGGGCTTTGGATCAGGCTCCATGCCAATCCCGTGTGTTACTGTAGCCCAAATCAGAGGGTTCCACGTCCACCCTGCACTGGTGTGAATGACTAGACATGGTGCAGGGCAATGGAGGCCTCTATAAACCTAAATACCTTCCTCAATAGAGAGATACCCAGGGTCTGATCTGGCATCATGCTGAATGCCTCCTTCAAGGAGCCAAGTGCCCTCTGCTGCCATGGCCTTTGTTGGGAGCAGAGAGCTCTGCGCGTTTCAGGATGGGGCTCTCAGTGTAACGAAGGGCCTGTTTACACTGCAATGGGAGGTGTGAATGCAGCTCGGGTAGGCGTACCCACACTAGCTTTAATCTAGCTAGCGCTGCTAAAAAGAGCAGTGAAGACCCAGGATCACAGGCATCAATGCAGGCTGCCATATCCTTGCAGAACCCAGGGCCACATTCCTGGTCCACTGCACGGCCTGCACAGTCATGTCTTCATCACTCCTTTTAGCTGTGCTAACTCGAGTCAAGCCAGCATGAGCAGCAGCCGCAGCTGTGACTGCTGTGTAAATGCACCCAAACAGCCCTGTGTGACCAGTCTATATTACAGCTCCCCCCCCGCCCAGCCCGAGCCTCAGTGCTGCCCAGAATCCCATGGCATGCCCTCGGACATGCCCCTCCTGCCCCCACGGCTTGCAAAGGGGGTCCTTCTTGGCAGCCTTATGGCTGTTATCTGCAGCCGCTGTGCCCAGACCATCCTCCCTGGGCCAGATCCAGGCCTTTTAGAGCTTCTTTACTCCATCCAGCCTTTACATCCAGCACAGAGAGAGCAGGGGCAGGAGGAGGATTGGTGGAGCTTCTGTGGCCAGAACCACGGTCTTGCCACCTGTTGCAATTTTATTCCAAGTTGCATGATATTTGGTGTTTTATTAAAGCCCCAGAGCCATGTGATTATGGTGACTGTCCTAGCTTTTATTGAACACAGAAGTGTTTCTAGCTGTCCTAACTGAAAGCAGCATTCCTGAGAGCTCAAACACCAGAAGGCAACTATCAAACACCACATTTTGGATTCTTTTCATCTCATGATTTTGGGAAGGGATCAGCTCATGACTTTTGAACACTTGGGGTTGGCAACCCAAAATATGTTTAAAATCTATAGCCTTAAAATGCGTGTGGGGTTTTTTTGGTTTGTTTGTTTGTTTTTTTGCGGCTGAGAGGGGAGAGGGGGTAGTTGCTTAGATCAGGGAAGTACTGGGCACATCCTTAAAGGCAGTACCACAAATGAGTAGCACCCTAAATGAGTGGCCCCAGCCTTCTTTTCAATTTCAGTTTAACTGCAAGCATTTGGACTGAAAGGAAATACAATGCATTATTCAAGTGGTTGCTTTAACAGAAGTCTGAATAATTTAAGCCACACACGCTTAAAATCAAAGTGAACTTTTTTCCTCCGCTGTCTTATCGGTCCCACTCCTCTTGAGGTCAGTGGCAAAACTGCCACTGACTTCAGCAGAGCAGACCTAGCCATGCGAGTCCTCACACAGGTCAGGCTTATTTATTCAAGTCATCTCATTGGCTTCAGTCAGACAACTCACCTGAGTACGTGTCACAGGCCTGGCCTCCCACAGCGCCCCCTGGGGGTGTTACCAGCCTCTGTGCTCACCCATCCTCAGTCTCCGGGCAGTTGGCAGCATAGGTCTGGGGACGGCAGACTCAGCCCTCTGAGACAGGAGGACTGAAGGTCTGTTCTGCTAGCCTGGCCACTAATTGATCTGGGTTTCCCCTCTCATAGGCCATTCTCCAGGTGTGGCAGGCCATGGCTTCTTGAGCCCATCGCGGTTCCTCAACCCTCACCAGGCTGGTGCAGGGTTTGTACAGCCCATCATTGTAAGGATTGAAACATTACAGGGAAATATGTTTTGCTGTAGTAAAAGCTGCTCTCACAAAGAAAATTGCTGGATACTGCATGACAAGGAAGCCCTTGTTACTGTCCTGCTGCTGACAATTACGAATATTTAGTAGTGGCTGGGAGAACGCTGATTATTCTGATCTGTCCTCCACCAGAAAGTAAGTGTCAGGGTCTTGCTTTATCATGGCTAAGAAACAGGCAGTTACTTTTCCCTGTCAGAGTGCATGACACTCCTGGCTTATGGAAGGCGCATTACTGGAGCCTTTGTTCTAGTGAGTTGAATGCTAACAGCCTTATTGGGACTGTAATGTCACCAGGAAACATTTTAGCAAGGAAATAGATTATCACTCAATCCTAATGGGAAAATAAATGGCTAGTAGGAAATATATCTAGTTACTTTCTCAACACAAACCATTTATCTGGAGTGAAAAACCCGTTCTGGATCAGTCCTTGGAAATTCTCCAGACTCTCTCCCCAACCCTAGCAGATTGACAATTTGCGTGACTCACAACAACAGGGATGCTCAAAGCGGAGGGAGCACTCCACAGCTCTCGCTTGCAGTGCATGGCGGTGAACAGAAATCAGTGCATTCACGCTCCACAGAGATGTCAACAGCTTCCTCTCTTCCCCTTCCCCGTCTGACAGAGCACAGGACCCAGCACTGCTACATCAGTGCATTCTGAGCAATGGAACGCAAATGACCCTAAGTGTCCCACTTGAGGCCTCAGTGCAGCAAGGGACTTAAGCACGTGCTTAACTCCAAGCAGGTGAGTAATCCTATTAAAGTTAGGCATGCACATAAGGGTGTTGCTGAACTAAAGCCTGATTCTTGAAGGTCCAGCACTGTATCAAGATCATCCTTCAGTGTCCTCCCCTCCCCGCCCCCAACCACAGGAATGCACATAACCCTGCTTTGCCCACTGAAGGCCCCTAGTGTTCTCAGTAAGATCAGCCATTTCCCCACTGACTTTTCCAATTCCAACCTCCAATAACTACCGTGAAGAGGGTGACAGAATTACTTACATCAATGACAATCCAACTGCAACATACCAGTTATGTCCCCTTCTACTTACTAACGCAGATAAATCAGATCATCATTTAGCAGCAGTCTGACAATTGAGAGTCAGATTCTGATACATTAAAAAGGTTTAGATAAAGCTATGAACATGCCAGCTAATGCTGCAGATTCGCTCAGAAGACAGGATATTCTGTTTGGGTGCATTCAGGTTGCAACTGGAAGCCAGGAAAAATTGCTTGGGGTTTTGAAAACAGTAAGCAGAAGGCCCTTGTTTCCAAAATGGCTTTCTAAATGTATTAAGTATTCCTGATAGAAATACTTGCCAGATATGACCAGAGTAACATAGATCAAACCAGTGTACCTATTGCCTGGCATTATGAAATGGGGCCCTGCTAGCGGAGCATCAGTGTTGTGAGAGAAAGCGCGGCCATCAAACTGAAAATGTAATTTAGCAATTTCAAATGAAATGGACAAAGCCTCTGAGAAAACTCTAGCTTTTTACCAGGTAATATAAGCTCACCCATCTAGCATGGAAAAACACCTCAAGCGCTAAGGCGGCAACTAAGAAGTTTAGTAACAAAAAAAATTTAAAATTCTCATCTCCTCATCAATGTTTTTAAACACACGTCACACTCCAAAAAGAGAAAACATCGGTGTGTCTGACCAGGTCTCACCCCAAACTCCCACTGACAGGCAGGAGAGTTTCTGGCTGAGATAGGAACACCCACAGGGCTGAGCTCTTCACTGGTATAACTGGCACAGTTCCATTGCAGTGACACCAGCTCCCAGCCACAGAAGACACGTCTCTTTTCCTGAAGTATTTATGAGTAAGAACCTCAGGCTTATATCGCTACACTGCAAAGAAATGCATTTAATGAATAGATTTTAAAGCCAGAAGGGACCATTAGATCATCTAGTCTGAACTCCTGCATCTCAGAGGCAAGAGAATTTCAACCAGTTACACCTGGACTGAGTCCAGTAACTTGTGCTTGACTAAAGCAGATCTTCCAGAGAGAAATCCAGTCCTTATTTGACGATATCAAGAGATGGAGAATCCACCCCTTGACAGTTCGCTCCAATGGTTAATGGCTCTCACTGAAAAATATGTGCTTCATTTCTAATTTGACTTTGCCTGGCTTTAACTGCCAGCCATTGGTCCTTGTTCTGCTTTCTCTGCTAGATTAAAGAGCCCTTAGCATTGGGTATTTCCTCCCTGTGAAGGTGCATGACACAGAGGAGCTGAGCCAAACTGAGGAAGGGAATTACATTCAGAATAAAATTTCTCTCTCACATCTGTTAAGATTTTTTTGTAAAATCTGCTGTCAGGACTGTTGAATGAATCACAAAATCCGATGGACTGCTCCACACAAACAAAGCAACGATCCAATAGAAGGTCTTGATAAAAACAAATATATCAGTAGATCTCAAGGTGCTTTACAAAGGAGGTCAGTGTCCATTATCCCCATTGCACAGATGGGGAAACTGAGGCACAAAACACTGAGTCCCGGTCCCATGTTCTATCCACTCCGCTCCCTGAGCCTATGCCAGCCTGACCCTGGCACATTAGAGAACCTAGGAGCTGCAGTAACATATAATGTTGATCTAAGGGCCGTAAAAGAGTAGAGGACCGATGTAAGGGAACAGAGCTCTGACATGGCCCCTCTGTCCCCTGCCATGCACCTATGCTGAGGATGTGGGGCAGCTGGCTGCACCAAGTGAAATTAGGAATCTAGTCCACTGGAAAGAGACTCTTGAAAGGCCATACCCTTCCTCTATGCCCCAGCTCATATGGAAAACACAGGAGGGTTTCCCCATTGCTTTCCACTTGTAGCTCCTCTTTCATCGGACAGCAAGTGGGGACTGAAAGAGGATGAGACAATAAGAAGGTTAATTTCTCCAGGAACTGAAGATTTGATTCCCCACAGAAAACATATGAAGTGAGCCAGGCTACCCGATTACCCTCAGGTATTGTATTAATTTCAAGGATACCCAGCAGGAGCTTTACGCTGGTGTCAGCTTCGTAGGGACAGAAGGAATAGTGAGATGTTAAGATGAGGCTGATATTGTATCAAGAGGAAGCATCTGTCGTGCAAAGTTTTACTGCCCAAGGAACTGATGCTTCACCCTGCTGGGATAAGTGATCCCAGCGAAACGTGCCCCCTCTCAAAGCCAATTCCTGCCATTACATCCCAGAGGGGTGTTCCCCCAAGACAACAGCTCTGGCAGCATGCCTCTTTTAAATAGGGTGACCAGATATCCTGATTTTATAGGGGCAGTCCCGATATTTGGGGCTTTTTTTTATATGGGCTTCTATTACCCTTCACCTACGTCCCGATTTTTCACACTTGCTATCTGATCACCTTATGTTTAAAGGAATCAGGTGTCCTAGCACAGAAAAACTGGGAAAGCAAAGCGGATCGATTTCCCCAGGCACCGCCTCCAAAGAGCGGTAGCTTCTGAGCTCCCATCACACGTCCCCAGCAGGGGGCAGGACTAAACCTTCAGCCTTATTTGAATCCACAAGTGGCACTTTGGTGGTACACGTCTGAGAACAGTGGTAGCATCCCTGGCAACACATGGTGCATGAGGCAAAGTTCTGTATCTGGGGCCTGGACTAGGAATAAGCACCCTGTATCATTGGCTTCCCCTTTTCTCCTTCCAATCACTGCCCAACACCTCCCTCTTCCCGGTAGATTTCACTTGCTAGCCTGTATTCCAAGAGTGGCCAAATGGGAGCTTGAGAGCCACATGCAGCTATTTTATAGTTAAAGTGCGACTCCCGCTCCCCCCCACCTTCTCCACCCGTCACACTAGAGGGGCAAGGAGCTCAGGGCTTCTGCTTGGAGGTGGGGTGGTGGGGCTAGGGGCTTCTGCCAGAGGCGACTGGTGCCTACTGAAAGTGGGGGAGCAGAATTTAAAGGTTTGGGACCCCAGGCACACACCCCCTCTTACCTTATGTGGTCCCTCCCTGCAGCTCCCAGGTGTTAGCTCCACCTGGAGAGACAGCTGCAAACAGCTGGGAGCTGTAGGGAAGGGCCACTGCTTTAGCTGCATGGGAAGAGGCAGAAGCAAAAGCAGCAGCACTCCCTGCAGCTCCCAGGTGTTTGCTGCTGCCTCTCCCCATGGCCGCAGCTCCTACCTTGCTGGCTCCAGCAGCTGCCGTGCAGAGAGGGGGCCTGGTAGCATCATGTGACTGAGTGAGGCCAGGAAACCCTGCCAACAATCTGGGGGGGGTTCATCCCCCCATTTCTCCCCATGTGTTGCCTCTGGCTTCTGCCCAGCAGGGAGGGGAGTCTCAGGGCGTCAGCCCCACAGAGCATTCCCACTGGGCCTCGGAGCTTCAGCAGGAGTGTGGCTGAATCTCTAAGCCAGGGCAGGCACCTCCTATGGGGCTGATGCTTTAGAACTTAAGAACGGCCGTACCGGGTCAGACCAAAGGTCCATCTAGCCCAGTATCCATCTACCAACAGTGGCCAATGCCAGGTGCCCCAGAGGGAGTGAAGCTAACAGGCAATGATCAAGTGATCTCTCTCCTGCCATCCATCTCCATCCTCTGATGAACAGAGGCTAGGGACACCCATTGCGTTCACCCTTTCCTGGCTATAGCCATTATGGACTTAGCCACCATGAATTTATTCAGTTTCCCTTTTTAACATTGTTTAGTCCAGCCTTCACAACTCCCTCAGGTAAGGAGTTGCCACAAGTTGACTGTGTGCGCGCTTGGAAAACTTCCTTTTTTTGTTTTAAAACTGCTACCTATTATTTCATTGCTGACCTAGTTTGTTGTATTGGAATAAGTAATACACATTCCTTATCCACTTTTCCCACATCACTATGATTATTTAACCTCTATCAATCCCCCTTTGTCTCCTCTTTTCCAAGCTGAAGGCCTAGACTTCTCATTAATCTTTCCTCAGCTAATTGGACCCCTCTGCAAAGCCCCTAATCTTTTAGTTCCATGCGTTTTCTAACCTTCAGACAACCTCTTTCTAGTGCGAAATATCTTCTTTAGGTGGGGAGACACATCTGTACACAGTATCGAGTCGTTGGGCGTACCATGGATTTAATGGGCAATAAATATATTCTCAGTCTTTTCTCTATCCTCCTTTTTAATGATTCCAAATCCTGGTTTGCTTTTTTGACTGCCTCTGGGCACTGCGTGGGAGATCTCACAGAACTATCCACGGGGGTCAACGTGGGTGTGAGCCCGCGGCAGGTACGCCCAATATCTTTTTCCTGACTCGTTGTAGCTAAATTAGCCCCCATCATATTGTATGTATAGTTGGGGTTATTTTTTCCAATGTGCATTACTTTACATTTATCCACATTAAATTTCATTTGCCATTTTGTTGCCCAATCACTTAGTTTTGTGAGATCTTTTTGAAGTTCTTCACAATCTGCTTTGGTGTTAACTATGTTGAGTAGTTTAGTATCATCTGCTAACTTTGCCACCTCACTGTTTACCCCTTTCTCCAGATCATTTATGAATAAATTGAAATCCCGCTCCCCACAGGGCTGAAGCCTCAAGCCCTGGCAGGTGCTCTCAGACTTCTGAAGATTCATATGTGACTCAGAGTGTCAGTAAGTTTGCTCTGTTCTCTCTCCTTACCCAAACCACTCACTGACATTTTCTCCACTGCCGAGGAAAAGGATGAAGTCTCCTGAAAAGTTCCAGGCTGGGAGCAAAGAGCATGTGTCTGACGTCATGTGCCATGGTGACTGAGCAGGCCCAAACACAATCCTGGGAAAGCATTCACCAGTGCAGCTCAGGCCATTTGCAGCAGTAAGGCATTCTGTCGTAGAGTGAATGCTGAGTACATTACATTTCCACCTGCCAGATGAGCCATCGAGCTATTTACCTGATCTCTCAACTGGAAGTAAGTGCTGCAATAGCAGTACAGGGCACAGAAACGTTTCAGAGAAATCGCTGGAGATTAAAATAACGTAATGAGTGAAAAGAAGAAACAAAATTAAAAGCTGTGCCAGGCGTTTATGAATAGCATTTGGAAAGAACTATAACTTGCCGCAAATTAATCATGGACACGTATTGTTTAGATCTTTAAACTCTCCACTACCAGCTTTTCCTTGCTCAGCCTCTCTACACTTCGCTTTCTCACTGTGTGAAGGAAGCCTCCCATGGCACTGAATCCATAGGTCTCAGTGCATCCGAGTGCAGTGGTAGGCAGAAAACCAAACTTGATCCCAGAATGCATGTAATTACTGATTTCAAAGAAAACATTGCCCTCCAGCTGGCCTACTTGTGTAGGTTATAATGTCTGGAAATGGAATTAATTAACCGAGGCAGGTCTCTAATGCATGTATAACCCACTGCAACCCATTTACAAACCTGCTTAGCAATGCTGTTTTTGCAAACAGCCAGTCAACTCTAAATACAGCTGCAGATGGACTCTTTGAAAACTTAAATGGTAGATTTTGGATGGGAATAACTTGACATTTAATTCTGGAACAATAGCAAAATGTCAACATCTGTTGTTGCACTATAGAATAATGATTAATGCCACTGAGTTTATTAAACTGCAGGAGCATGAGAATTTACTGGGCAACAACATTCTGCACTTTGAGAAAACTGAGCATTTAATTAACTTAAATTACAGAGACCAGTGACTTGATTTGAAGTTCTGCAGACTCCAACCCCAGTTCTGCAAGTGACAATGCATGGGCAGAGCCCAGTGGGCTGCTGGATCAGGGCCTTGAACTGTACTGATATCAAATATTAAAATAGATTATTCACAACCTTTACAGCAGCAAAAGTCAATAACTATCCTGACTTGGTCTGCCTCTTATGACCTGTAGCAGTCGGACTGTGATACATCCAAACAAACCTAGGCTGTGTACACATTTTACTATTACCTTTTATAGACCTAAATGCCTTTAAAAATTACTCAGAAGGTTCTGCTTTCATTTTCTCTCTCTTTCAAGTTTCCTGAATTGCCTGACCTAAAATGTGGTGGTCCCTGAGTGATGACTTATCAGTGGAATATCTGCCCATGTTACGATGGAGATTCAGGGAAACCACACTGAAGTGGGTGGGTGAGACAGCTGCCCTTAGTTCAGGATAAATGTAAGAAGCAGTTAAGCTCCTTTTTGAAGCAAATTTTGTGAGTATTGTTGGATAGAGGGGTATGTCTGTCTGTGAGAAGCAGCAGCCAAAGAACAGGCAGAGAAAAGCAGCCAAAAAAGCCAAAAGCAGACAGCAAAAGAAGCACTGGAAATGCAGCCCTAAGAGAAAGTGAAAAGAGGAAGTTTTAGGGCAGAGTACTGGCTGGAAAGAGGCTTGGAACTGCGAGAAAAGAAACTGTCTCCTGTATGGTTCCTTTGGGCTCAGAGAAACAGGACTTTGCACATTCATTGTAAACAAAGCAGATTGCATCAATGATAAATTGATGTTGGAGTCAAGTGTATCTTCTTAACAGAAACAACCTGCAAGACCCAAAGTATTGGCTAACCGGAATGGTCCAGCCGCGTTACACCAAGGGTGGTCAATAGGCAGACCGCAAGCCAAATCCGGACCACCAAGGGCTTTTGAATGGACCCCAAAATCTTTTTATTTACTTTTTTATTATTATTATTATTATTTGCTCTGGAGTCTGGACCATGACTATACCTTGACTAAGAAATTTGGACCTTGATAAAAAGTAATTGACAACTCCTGGGTTACACCAACAATAAGATATTAAATGACCTTGTAACAACACTTACTTGCATTGGATACAATAAAGCACATAGATGATGTTGGATTTTAACTCTGAACCTGAGGCCTTGACCTACATTTTATCAATCAATTCTGTGTGAGGGGCAAAAATATATACCGTACTCAGTTAAAAATTCCTCATTGATTCCATATCAGTTCCATGGATATTCTGCCTCAGTGAAGACTACAAACAGGCAAACACTACGCGATTAAGAATATTTCCACATTTTACTTCTTATAGATTTTTGTTTTCTGAAGTCAACGAAGTACAGCCTGAGTAGGGTCAGAACATTAGCAGTGCTATTGTGTTTGGCTAGCAATCTCTGCATAGAGTGCATTGAACATTCAACCCCCCCAGTTTTTACCTCAAGTGACAGTAAATCCAGGAAAACCCACAGCAGCTAAACCATGGATTTCTTTTTAGACTTTGTATAGTTCCCATTTCCCTGCCGATTTTAGTAAATTTGGAGAGAAAGCACAACTGGTCACTCATAGTTCTGTCACAAGCCACAGAAACAAGGGGAAAATAAACTTGAATTTATGTTCTGTCCCAGGCTAAAATCCTCCCCTTGGAAAAGAGCCTGTGCGCCATGCACATCCCATGTGGGTTGTATGTTGGGGACTAACACAGCATAGATATTTTGCTATGGGGAAGATTTCACCATTTAAGGATTGTTATTAAGAACTTGGCCATAATTTAAGTAATAACATTTACAGCGGTGAAAACACACACACACTGACATAGTCTTTATTTCCTTTAATCGTCCACAGAGGACACTGTTAACTCTTTCCCTGCCCTTTTCTTTCACCTCCAAAATATTTACATTTGACAAATGTGTTTATAAGCCACAGCCATATTCAAGACCCCTCCTCTTCCCGTTTTGCTTATGCAGCCAGTTGTTTATATGGAGTGCTTTTGCTTGGAAGGAGAGAAGTGCATCTGTCAGGTCAGAAGGTGCTGTCCCTTTTTTAACTCTGATCAAAAACGAAGTAGCTGCTATATGAGGACGGGTGAGTTTATCTCCCTAGAATCTTTTCCCCTGTTCTTTTACTCCATATAAATAGCTAGTCTTTTTCTAACTCCTGCCAAGCTCTTGGCTACAATAAAATCTTGTTGCAATGAGTTCCACAGGCTATAGCCATATTGCTGTCCACTTAGATTTGCATACTCACATCTCTAAAAATGTGTGATGGTCCTATATCCTTGCATAGGAGAGTGGTACTTATTTGCCTGCCTAGATTTGGTTTTCAGGCACATGCCAGTTTCTCAGCATTTTGAGGATCTTGTTTTTTGTATCCAACCTATTCCTACCCGAGGGAGGGCCTCAGCTGAGCACACACAACTCTCGTTGAATTCAGTAGGAGTTGCATGTGGAGAATAGATCTTAAATTGGGTTTAAACTCTTAAAAGCTTTTGTACGTTGCCTGGAAGGTATTCACCTACCATGGCGCTGGGAGCAGCATTAGAGCCTACATAGAAGAGAAGAGTTAGATTTAATGTGGCTAAATCTGGTTTTATTTCTTGCAATTGAGCATCAGTTCTGAGGAGTTCAGATCTGAATATCAACGGGCTCAGCCGGCTTCTGGTTCAGAGTTTAAATCCACTCGGCTGAACACAGCTTTACCCTGGATGAAATCTTGGCCCTGGTGAAGTCAATGGAAATTATGTCATTGGTGTCAGGGAGGCCAGAATTTTCCCCAAAGCAATCCATGGAAAGTATTCCTCCACTTGTACAGAGGTCACTCAGCTATGTTTGAGTTCCTACTTAATTTTGTTCTTATTACTTCTTTAGATTGTAAATCTTAGCTATC
Organism: Chelonoidis abingdonii; assembly: GCF_003597395.2. Lineage (NCBI taxonomy): Eukaryota > Metazoa > Chordata > Testudines > Testudinidae > Chelonoidis > Chelonoidis abingdonii. The sequence goes on along the minus strand of NC_133776.1, from coordinate 101,767,033 downwards.
AGGCTCAAAAGACCTTAACAATATATCAGACTAATAGGAAACTCAGTATATCAAACTATTAACAAAAACCAGCACACATACAGCTATTATACTGTAAGCCCCTGGAAGAGTCATCGTTAGCAACAGTGATTGCAACGCAGGTGTTCACACCAAACAGTCCCACTTGTTTATTGCAATATGAATAACTTCATTTCCACACACGCTGCTACATGATTATATATTTTACAGAAGTTTGTTTGTTGTAATAATGGTGCTTCTTTTAAAATTACTATTGGAAACGTCAAATTACTATTGCTGTTTATTTGTTAGTAGACCCAATGTATTTGCAAGGGGGCTTTCCTTCCAAGAGTTATTTGAAGAAGTTATTTATATTGATGGGGAAGGAGGAAAACAAAAAGTTTTAACAGTTTCAGTCTGTTAATGGTAAAGCAGAGCGTACTGTGGAGTTCCACATACTGAATAATACTCAGTGGTGTGGGACTCCACTGAAGAAAAGCTACAGTTGTGTTACAACCTGTCACTTCCAGCTGTCACTGCTGCTAACATGCGTGTTCAGAGAGTGACAGGTTGTGGTGAAATTAAAAATAAAATCTTGACTCTCAAAAGCAAACATTCAGCATAACTTGGCCTTTTCCCCTCTGCCACTCTTCTGATAAGATTGTAACTGAATTTTTCAGATGTCATTCTTAAACTCTAGCAAGATAAGACAACTGTTTACCACCATAAATCTACAGGAGCGATTGAGGGAGAGACTAATTACCTTTAAAAAAAAAAATTCTACTACCCCTGCTGGAGGGACTGTATCCTGTCCTGGTAGAGAGATGAAATTGACTAGCTGATCATTTCAGTCTATTATCCTACTGAATCGATTGCACACAAAGTAGAGAGCTAAAGCAGTCACAGGGGTAGTGACAGCACATCAGTCCCATGACAAAGGAGAAGACACTTCAAAATATTAGCAGTTGAGGAGCATTATTGTTCAGAATAGATGGGGGGGGGGGGATGTTAAAAAACTGAAATGCTTCAGAGAGGATGAGATGGCCAGAGTGGAGAAACTGGCACAGCTAAAGAAAGAGAGTCAGATTCTCCTCTCACTCCCACCAATATCACCTCACTGGCTTCAGTGAAATAAATCCTACTTTACACCAGCGTGAGGATTTACTCCGCTGGAGCCACGGGAGTCACTTCACTGTAAATGAGAAGAGAAAGACCAAGCTACCTAGTGCGAGACAAAACAACCCTGGAATTACACATCCCATTATTTCTCCCATAATAAAGTTTATGGGAAATCTCCATGGTACTCGTTCTTCACCCTGGATGCCATGATATTCTGGTCCCACAGATGTGATTGCAAACATTCCATTGACTTCAATGGGGCTGGGACTTCCCCACAAGTGGTTAGCACAGTGGAATCTGGGAACGAGGTCATTTCTTTTCAGAGAGTAAATTTCTTGCCAGCAAATCTAGGATTAATGGATTATGGTAATCTACTTGGATTTATCAAATTAAACTCCAGCAGATCCTTCAGATGCAGTCAGCTTTAGATTAGAAGTTGCATTTTAAACTGCGAAAGCACCCAAGTCAAGCTTCCACAGCCAGACTGATATCAAGGTATTAAAGTCCAAGGGCTTCTCCTTCCAACAGATCCCAGTTACTTCCTCCAAACAGCTCAGTTTAGAGTTTTCTTTTACTCATAGCTCCAATTCTGTGTTTGAAACAGCCCACCCCAAAACACAATTCAAAGCCAGATGGGCTCTGCATATCAGAATTAAGTTCTTGTAACAGAGTTGTAAGGAAAGACTAACCAAGTAAACTTTATAAGACACATGTAGTTCTGAGGCCAGAAACGGATAGACTCTAGGACTGGAAGGGACCTCAAGAGGTCATCGAGTCCAGTCCCCTGCCCTCATGGCAGGACCATGATAAACTCCTGATCATAATATTTGCCTGCCTAGAACTGAAATTGAGGTTTATCATTTTCCTTTTCTGTTCACAGTAAGTATCAGGAATGCCTGTTCTCATGCATGTGAAGATGGAGATGATGGAGAGGGAAGGAGAAATCACATGTATAATATTTGTTTACCAACATAGTGAATATAGAGGGACAAAAATAAGCATTTAAAGAAATCATTGTCTACAGCAGTGGCAGACGAAACCATTAGCTTAAACAACACAATAACCTTAGAGCAATCTAAGAATTGTAAACAATTTTATGTAATCTATTTCATTGCAAACAGGATACATCACCACACGTATCATCAGAAAGGGTGCATAACTGTGTACCTGATGTGAATCTTCACTCCACTGTATGACACTCTCCTTCTACCATCTGTGACTGGCAGGGTATAAACACTGCAAATCCAAAAGCTATACATATTCCCATAAGCCCTTTTCATGTATAACCCAGATTGCAAACAACATCCTATCTTACTACAAAGCAATCTTGGAGACTCTTACCAACTACCGCAGTATGTGTCTCCATATTTAACTAGAGAGACTCCAGAGTTTTACAGAAATCACCAAGGCAATGACTGTTTCTATTAGAGTTTCGTAGACTCCAAGGCCAGGAGGGAATTTTGTGATCATCTAGTCAGACCTCTTGTATAACACAGGCCAGAGAACTTCCCAAAAACAATCCCAAGAGTATAACATTCCTTAGCAAAACAGGGCACTGAAGGGCTCACTTCTGATCCAGGCCAGACTGCAAATTCTCAGCTCAGAAAAGATAGCAATTGACTCGAGTCGTCACATTGAGTCCATAGTCACCTGAGTAACTAAGGATTTCACAGCCTGTCCCTTTGGTATAGGGCTCCCCAAAGAGGGCCTGCTAAGTTGTCCCAGTGATTAGTTACCCTCCCATGGACTTCTGTGGACTTTAGATCAAACCCCTCCGGAGGCAGTCAGTGCAAGAGAAGACAAATTATCCCTTGGTGGAGGTAGGAGGAAAAGTTACCATGCCATGTGCTATTGGACACAAAAGCTGCTTAAGAGGCAAAAATTAAATGTTGCCTAATTGCATCTTGTATCTAAATATACTGAGGAGAATTGCTGACTGCATTTGATTTGTCAGGGTCTCCTCTCACCCTTTGCAGAGGGTATGACTACACTGCAATGAAAGACATGTGACACAGCCACTGCTGGCCTGGATCAGCTGACTGAGGCTCACAGGGCTTTGGCTGCAGAACTATAAAACTGCAGTATAGACCTGCAGGCTTGCCCTGGAACCCGGGTCCTGAGACCCTGCAAGAGGAGCTGGGAAAGAGTCCCAAAGCCCAGGCTCCAGCCTGAATCCGAACATCTTCATTGCTATCTTCAGCCCCAAGAGCCTGTGCCCTGAGACTCGGTGCCCCTGGTTCATCACTGCAGTGTAGACATACCCTAGGGGATTTACATCAGGTAAATGCCATTAGCATCACATCCCCCACACCCCAGCTGGAGAGAGAGATCCTAGCATAACTGGACGTGTCTACTGTAACTCCTATCAGGCCTGATAGGCACACTATCCCCAACATACTGTTCTAATATGTACCCAAGGGGGACCTTGTAAGGTATCGTATGTAAATTAGTGACCCGCTGGTCAGGAATATCACTGGGTAATGTATGTACAGGTTGTGTATAACGAATTACGTATGTACGCTAGAAATATGTTCGTAAAATGCAGTTTGGAGGCAGTGTGTGAATCAAGCCCACCCTAGGCAAAGGAATGTGGACATCTGGGTCTGACTGGGTTGACTACAGACAGCAGACAATAATGGTACATTTACATATAAGGTAAGCAAAGCCATCAACCTAACAAATGGTGGAGAAACCAGTTTAGTAAGCAGCACACCAGTGGACAGAGTCCACACCTCCAGGAGTCTTCCTGGTTCTGGAGGCAAAGACAATGGACTTTGGGAAATCTAAGGGGAGCAAAAAGACACTCTAGGGAACAGTACTCTCTGAGTCTGTGAAAAGTGGATCCTCTGACCTGAACACCTGGAATTTCTGGTAACTTGATGCAAGTAAAAAACGTGCTTAGGCAAAGATTGTAAGCTGCTAACATTAAGTTTTAGTCACCGGAAAGCCTGTATTGTTTTGTTTGTAACCAAGCTGTTGCTTTTTCTCTTAATTAATATCACTTAAATCTGTTCTTTATTACTAAACTTATTCTTGTTTTATTGCAAAACCATCTCACTGCTGAATTGTAGTCAAGTGTGAGTCCTCAGCTAAATTCACAAGGTGGGTACTAGTGTTGCTTTGGCACCAGTGATTAATTTGAGTGTCCAGTGAGAGGGTCTAGACACCGAGTTCACTGACTGTTACCTACAAGGCAAGACTAAGGTTAGCAGAGTCTTCAGGAGTTTGCTGGGAAGGTGGCCAGACTGCTGTGGCAGGAAGCAGAGACAAAGTATAAGTTCCAGGAAAGCTTTCTCTTGTTAAGGCAGAAAGGTAATACGATGGCTTCCAGTTCCGAGTGTTCTTAGGAGGGTGTCACAGTGATCCCTTGGTCAAATTTACAAAAGTGTTCTAAGGAAGAGAGGTGCCTGTATATACACGTAAACAGTGAGTTAATACCTAAGGTGGGTGTAGAAAGCACTCAAGAATATGCAGCATTGTTCCTGAGTTTTGTAGGACCAACAGAACTACTTCTTGTGCACCACAAATGTCTTCTCCTGCATTACTTTTTACACACATGCTACCGCCAACTGTCGTGATTCTGTTGCAAGTTTTGTGATATTTGAGTTTTTGTTTCTGATAGCTCCAGTAAGTGGAGTGAAGTGATTACATGAGAATCTAAGATTTCTTTTCTTCTCATTCCCGCTCCCCCATTTTTTTTTTAAACAGTAAGTTTCTAGCCCTCAGTTGTGGAGCAAAGTTTGAAAATGTGACCTACAGGCTCAGAAACTAAGCAAAAGAATTCCAGCTTTATTATTTTTATTTTAATTCTTTTTGTCTAATCTCATGGTTTCTTTGAGGCCTGACTCATGATTTTTAAACTCCTGTGGTTGACAATACTGCACCCAGCACGAAACAGTCACGAATAGAAAATCTTACTATGGATTTTTTTTAAAAAGTCACACACAAAAAGCCATCTCATATTTTGAATAAAAAGGTGAATAAAGATTTTCCCAGGTACTTGCACTCAGTTCTATCAGAGACGTGTTGCAGAGACAGGACTAAGAGTATCCCCATTTTTTGACTGTCCTGTAGCAACTTGCCTAGTGCATGCATGCCAGCTGTCATGAATCTAACCTTTGGAAAGATTATTTAAACAAATTGAATGTGTGGGATACCTTCAGTCCTCCCTGGTTGTAATCATTGTCACTAAAAACCATAGAACTTTTCCTTACGGAAGATAAGGATCAAATGTGAACAGTTTCTATAGTTATACGAAAACTACTCTGCTCCTAGAGACTTTACAGTGTGATAGTATTGAAATTATATTCCGTTTTTAAAGTGTTTTACAGATTTCAAGAGAACTCTGCTACCAGTTTCAACTTTACCAGACCACATGACAGACATTTAGAACCAGCTTTGCTTCTTCCATGAAACAGCTCATAAGCGTCTCCAGTTTCAGTTTTCAGCAAGGAGACAGACAATCAGCTACAGCTAAAGAGATTCATAATTCATCCGGAAGGAAGTGTACACCACCACAATGTATGCAAGAGTAAATATTTCTTTAATATATATATAGGGTGAGGTGACTCTTGGAAAAATTCTAAGCTGCTGTCCAGTGTTTATGACACTCCTGTGTTCCATTTGCTTGTCTTTAACTAACAATTTCTCAGCTCTGTTGCTGTTTTACGAAATAGACTCTAATTCTAAGCAAAGCCATGTGTCTGCTTATCCCATAGAGCCCCCAACCCCAAACACACTGAAGCTTCCTACAATTACAAAACCACACATAACTGAACCCCAGGAATGCGAGTGTAGAGCCCAATTTTGTTCAGCTCTTATCCCTTGGCCAAACCCTCAACTGTGGCCAAAATAACCTCAGTACAGCAGAGGTTTGTAGGGTGGATACTGTAAGCCACCTTTCCTTTCCCCTGATTCTGGGGCCAGTCCAATCCCCAGCATAGTAAAGGGCCTGATCCAAAGCCCATTGAAGTCAATAGAAAGACTCCTCTTTACTTCAATGGGCTTTAGATCAGGCCTTTAGAGCAGCCCAGCAGCTGCTCTAAATTACTGCCAACTCAAAAGGAGCACTCCAGTCTCCAGGCCTTCTTCCCTTTGCAGCAGGCCAAGCTCCAGATCTGCTTCCCAGTAGAAGCAGCCTTTGGGCATGGGAGAGTAGGGGGGTCGGGTAGGTTTATGGATGGAGTCAGGATTTTGAGTCTTTGATCTGACTTAAAGAGGAAGAAAGAAAACACCTATCTCCTGCAGTGGTGACTCCCTCCCCAGATGGGAGGGGATAGAGTTGGCCAGCTAGTGTCCTCTGGATTGCGGACAGCCATCCAGCTCCTTCTACCAGTGAGAGATGCCGTAGGTGGCAACAGCTTTCTAAGGCTGAGCACCAGCCTCTGCCAGGGTACACACATCTGGGTGGCACTATAGTCCTGCTGCATGGGCCCATGCTCTGTCCTGGAAACACGACAGGGACTTCTTATGCAAAACCAGTGGTTTTCTATTACAAAATACCTGCTACATTGAACATAGCTAATCTATAGGGAACACTTACCCCTTGCCTCCCCCCTTAAATTTGCTACAACACTTTCAGCTGAGGACTGCAACTCCCATGAGCCCTCACTTCAGGGAACTGCACCAGGACTTGCAGGATCCGCACTTCAGAGGACCCACAATGCACTGGTACAGTAGAAGGGAATGGTGAGTGTAGATGGACGGAACCTGTTCATAGGGGGCAGGCTGGATAGCGGGAGACTTTGAGCCTCCATTTCAGAGGCAAACACCCCAGTAACTAGCTATCAAACCATTTTGATTTGACTTGAGGCTCCCAGCACAGAGCATCCTTCAGCAGAGGAACAGCCTGGGTCTAACTGCAGTGATGTGACTAGTTTTAAAACAGTGATTCCTTCACCCTGAGGGGAAACTTTGGGATAGTTAATTAGTACTAGAACTGCAGTACTGAACATTCCCTGTGCATAGGATGCTATTAACCAAGTGGCAGGATGTCTGTTCTCAAGGATGCCACTGATCTCAGATCACTTGCCATGGAGAATTATTTTCCTTTACAGATGATTAAGCAGCAGCAGCAGCACTCAGACAAACTCAGGTTTAAAGCACAGATGTGCAGAAAGGAAAAGGCTGTTCCAGCAGCAAAACCCTAATGGTGAGAGAGCTGGTGGATTTTGTAAAAACCTGCACTACTTTGAGACTAGACAATCGTCATCACTTTGTGCCTCCATGCACGGCCCACTTCTGATTGGACACTAGTTCTGAGGCCAATGGAGTCACAGTGGGACCAGTTCCCCACTGCATCGCTCTTGGGAATTGTCATGTACTTTGATTCAAAGTGAATGTAAAATGCAGCCATTCTGATTGGTTCAGATCAGAATCCAGCCCAGAGTGTGTGTGAGAGTTTGACTGCAATTCCTTTGAGGCAGGGTCCACGGCTTCCTGTTTTCATAGCACCCTGATCACACTTTACAGACACTAGGGAATAATTTTAACAAATAAACATGAGAAACACTTCGCCTTGACCTGAACTTACTCTCTGATAAGTGACCAAGCAGGCAAAGCTACACTTGCTTTTGGTAATGGCAAAAATCTTTTGAATTAATGGTAATAAGGATGATAAAAACTTGAAGAAGAGCTGCTTGTTACACCAGTGGAAACTCCTAATGTAGACACACACAAACCAGTTTAGCGTGGTCTGGTATTGTACCCGTTTTATGTATTCAAAGCAAAACCAGTTTAAGCACATCTAACATTAAGGGTTTTATTTTATTTACATCAGTTCAAGTATTCCAGTGCAAACAAGGCCTTGAGCTCTGCTGTCAAGTTGGAAGCTGTGACTTCTTACCTCTGTTTAAAACTGGTGGGGACCTGTCTGACTCCAGGATCTGAACTATTGGGGTAACAGGGAAGATTACTAAGCATTTGCGACACAGAATCCAAATGAAACACTGAGTAAATGAACCCATCTGCCTTTTTCTTGGTCCAAACAGCAGACTATGTACATTGGCCAGAGTAGAGCTTAATGGCCATTTTATTTTGGCCTATTTCCCAGCACTCCGCTGAGGTCAGAGAAAGCAGGACAAAAACAACACAGGACATACCAGTGATATAAACAAGATGCCCCCAAGCTTGGTGGCTAATTCTGTGGAGGAATCTGGATCCCAGCGCTGCTATCCTGAGTCAGGAAGAGCTCCCACTGAAGTCAGTGAATGATGCCAATGAAAGTTTTGGCTGAGTGAGGATGGTAGGATGGGGGCCATCCTGAAGTTGAATTATTGAGTCCTTAGGAGCAAGATTTTCAAAGATCACTAAAGATTCAGAGGGCCCCAATTTTTAGGTGCCCAGCACGTCCTGAAAAGTCAGCCATTGCAGGTGTCAAGTGGGGCCCTCAAATCAGTGTCCTCTTTGGAAAATCTTGGCCTACACATCCACTGACTGAAGAAAAAGCTGTGATACAACCTAGTCCTATAACTCCAGCTTAGCGATGCGTAGGAGCCAAGAGGTAAATCCTTTTGTGATGAGTTGTTTACAAAGGGATGAATATTTCATCTTTCTCCTCTGAAGTGACGTTACAAAATTGTAAAAGGCAAAAGATTTATCCATGCTCTTGGAGAGCTGGACAAGTCAGTGGTGTTTGGGATTCCCATCTGTATCTGTTGACTGCACCATGCTCAAAGTAATTGATTGGGGCTTTTGTTTTATTCCAGCCACTATGTTGTGCATGCCATTTTTTCAAGCATAAAGCTATTTGCTAAACTTTTCTCCATGGGCTATAACATCACCCAGCCCTCGGGGTTTGGATTTGATCTTGATTTCTTGTTGGTCTATTGCTGTCATTTCTGCTCAAATGTTATCAGATCCCTGTCACCATATCATCCGATTGAGTTGAGGGATTTCCTATGCACTGTAAGTTGTACCCTGTCCCATCACAAAGTTCTTGCAGGGCTAAACATTTTGTCAGAGACCTAAGGAGGATTTTGGAGAGCTGCAAACAAATTCTTATTCAGCAGTTTATTACATTTGCACCCAGAGGCCCCACCCAATATCAGGGGCCTTTGCAGTAGGTGCTGCATAAACACAGAGGAAGAGGACAGTCTTTATCATGAGCATATGCAGTGATCACCCTTTTGGTTGAACCAGAAGCTCCAGAGCTAAGAGCTGGAGCTTCTACAGCATGAATTAAAGAGCCAAGGCTCTGTAACTGGGGCATGTAACTACTCACATCCCCTGTGGATCGTCACAGAGGGCGAGCTGTAACTCACACTCACCAGTGGGTTACAGTGACGGTCTGAATGGACAAGACAGACAGCAGATGGTGGGGAAAATGGAATTATCATCTCCCTTTTACAGATTGGGAATTAAGGCATAGCAAGATTAAGTGATTTGTCCTAAGTAACATAGGGAGTCTGTGGAAGAGGCAGGACCTGAAACTACATCCCCCAGTTCCAGTCCAGTGCATTATCCTTCCAGTCCCTTTTTACCTGAAGGTTTTTGCTTTTTTCAGCCTCCTAGCCTGTCAGCTGTTGTTCACTGCTCTGATAAGGCAGCACAGTTTCTCTAAGGCTACATCTACACTGGAACTGGAAGATAAAAATCCCTGCTTGCAGAGACATGCCTATGCTAGCTGTGCTTGGGCTAGCGTACTAAAAACAGAACTGTAGACAGGGTGGTGCAAGTGGCAAGAGGACCTAGCTGCACCAAGTACATACCTAGGGTCTAGGGTTGCCAGGTGTCTGGTTTTTGACTGGAACCACCCAGTCGAAAAGGGATCCTGGTGGCTCCAGTCAGCGCCGCCGACTGGGCCATTAAAAGTCCGGGCGGCAGCACAGCAGGGCTAAGGCAGGCTGCCTGTCTGCCATGGCTCTGCCAGCAGCAGCATTTCCTCCCTCTGGCTCCTACATGAAGGGGCAGCCAGGGGCCTCCACATGCAGCCCCTGCCCCAAGTGCCGCCTCCGCAGTTTCCATTGGCCGGGAAACACAGCCAATGGGAGCTGTGGGAGTGGCACCTGCGGATAGGGCAGCGCATAGAGCCGCCTGCCCGTGCCTCCGCATAGGAGCCAGAGGGTGGACATGCCGCTGCTACCAGAGCTGCTTGAGGTAAGCGCTGCCCAACCGTATCCCTCACTCTCTTCCCACACCCCAACCACCTGCCCCAGCCCTGATCCCACTCCAGCCCTCTGAACCCCTTGGTCCCAGCCCAGAGCACCCTCTTATACCCCAAATCCCTCATCCTCGGCCCCACCCTAGAGTCTGCACCCCCAGCCAGAGCACTCACCTCTCCCGCCCCCCAACCCCCTGTCCCAGCCTGGAGCCCCCTCCTGCACCCTAAACCCTTCATTTCTGACCCCACCCTGGAGCCTGCACCCCCAGAGCCCTCACCCCAACCCCCTGAGCCAGCCCAGTGAAAATGAGGGAGGTAGGGAAAGCAAGCAACAGAAGGAGGCGTGATGGAGTGAGCGGGGGCGAGGCCACAGAAGGGGCAGGGCATGGGTGGGGCCTCAGAGCAGGGGTGGGTGGGGTCTTCCAGGAGGGGCATGGCAAGGGTGTTTGGTTTTGTGCAAATAAAAAGTTGGCAGTCCTACTAGGGTCTCACATGGGATTGTGCTCAGGGCAGCTAACCCCTCCCACCACTCCGGCAACACTTCTATTTTTAGCATGCTAGCTCCATGAGAGCTAACAGGGGTATGTCTCCCTGAGCTGGAATTTACTTCTTCCAGCTCCAGTGTCAGTAAACCCTCAGTGACATATTCCCACCTGTAGGTTTACTGTTATTCCCCACAAGCTATGTTTCCACCCAAAAAGTAAGAGATTATTTAAAAAGGAAGAAAAAGACTCAAGTCAGGTGCAGAATATTTCTACAGTTGTCTTAACTTTTTGTACCAAATTTATCTGCGGCATAGAAAGACCCAACTTCCATTAACAGTTATCAGCCTTCCCCTTAAAAATCAAAGGAAGTTGTGTCTGCTTATACTAGGGCAGAATTTGGCTTAAGTGTACCAAATGTCAAATAAGTAAATCTATAGCTATCCACAGATGGAAAAGCTGCAGGCACGAGCTGGAAAGGAATCAATAGTCTTGGTTCATGCCAGAACCAAAGCCAAGACGAAAGGAGATTACAGACCCTGCAAACCATATTGTACAATGAGCAGGATGTAGAACCTATGTAGTATAAAAGATTGCCCTGTAAGCAGAAAGTATGCTTAAACAGAAAGACTTTAGGGCTGTATTAAAAATTTATGCCACCCTATAGGCTAGACTAATATACACCAATTAGAAACCTAAATGCACAAGTAAAATTCAGGTGCAAATATAGGACGGTTTGTAGGTTTGGGAACACTGAGGCTGTTTTTGGAACAGATGGCTGGGCAGCTACAGAACAAAGGGGAATCAATACTTGGGCTGAAGGGAAAGCCAGCTGTGATGCAAAGTTTAAACTAGCAGAAAGGGGGAAGGGAAACACACAGGAAGCAGCCTATAGGGCACCAGCAGGATGGAAAAAGCAAGCAATGGCAAGACAAATGGGGAGGCAAAGAAACCTTTGTGTTACGATACATTGTATAACAAACTATTATTCCCTTAACAGGAAGAAGGAAGGAGAAAATAATGTCAAGAATAGAGACAAATGTGGAGACTGAGAAGAAATTTCTAAGGTGCAGTGATAAATATTCAGTTATTTAGGAAGGACTTCTCCCACAATTGCCCTATGAGATTCCACTAGGCTCCAGGTTTCTCAAAGGAAGGCCTGGCTGGAGGCTACCTCCTCTCACCCAACCTGCCTGCTACTCCTCCCAGTGTTCCTGGCTGAATTCCATCCCCAGGGTCAATGTAGCTATGAAATCGCCATGCTAGGATTTTTAAGTGCGCTGCATCTTGGCATTTCTGAGAAATCAGCCTGTGGGCACAGACAGCAGCTGTTTTGCCTTTCGAATTGCCAGAGCCGGAGCAGAACACGGACACGGGCTGTGCGCCCTCCTGGAGACTTTACTTTTGTCCTTCTTGTTTTTCTGAGGCTAAACTGAATGTCTCCCCAACTGAAAGCACAGGGTTGCACTGACCTTGTGGCCTTCCAGCCAAACCCATGAAAGGCTCTTTGGAAGTTCTGCATTTTCACACTCTAGAGCAGGTGAGCGTTTTTCCAGTCAACTGGGCGCTGCAATGCGCCTTTGTGAAGGGAAAGCAGGGGCTCAGCATTATATCAGGAAGTGACCCCTCCTCAGCTGGAAGGAAGTTGACCCAATTAACACAGAGATTCACTGATCAGAATCAGGAATGCCCTGGGCAATGGTGAGTCTAACTAAATTCAGTGACCACAAGTGCTAATCATTTACAGCTGGCAAGGAGGACATGGGGCTGAATGGAGAGGAAGCTTTCCTAGATGTTTATTTTGAAGAGGGACCATTTAATGGGGTGATTCAAGGTCACCCCTCTCCCAAATTCTCCTAGCTGAGATAACCTCAAAAAGATGCATGTGATGGAAGCCTGATTAGCCAATGCCATGGGAAGGAAAAACCAGAGGTCTTTTAGAAGCTGTACATTTTTATCACTCAACTGCCAGGTAAGGTAATGGAGCTGAAACGCTCGTAAATTCCGTGCCAGGAAAGCACAGTGATGAAATTGCACACAGATCTGCCCTATAAAGCGTGTTGGATACAGCTTGCACTCCCTTTCCCACACAAGCTAGTCCTTGTTTTTGGGCTTCTTACCTCATAAAAGGGTCATAAATACTTTCTAAACCATCTGGCAGTCTTCATCTTGCCCTCACACGGAATGGCTCAGACTCACCCATCGCTCTGGTTCTGTAATTTCAGTTTGTAGCCAAGTGAGGGGGGAAATAAAGAACCAGAACACACACACACACACACGGCAGGCCTAGTCTCAGTCCTCACGCTACTGACATGCAAGCTCTAGTGGACTCTAATGCCAGCCGCAGCTCTAGAAAGCCTAGGGAGCAAGGACGAGCAGCATGAGGCATTCAGGCCTCTAGCACTCCCCAGGATCCTGTTTGCAGAAGCCGAGCCCACTGAAGCTAATGCAAGTCTCTTGCCCCATTGGCTTCACCAGGCTTTGGATCCAGCCCTGCAGAACCGTTTTAAGAAGAAAACTGCACCACTCAGTGTCCTTGTGTCATATGTCCTTTTGTTTTAATTACTGTCACTCATTCTGCAAGAGGGTTACGAAATTAAATCCTCCTCCTGACACTAAGTCCTCACTGTGAAATGGGGTGACATCGCTTTGCGAGAATTGCTGGGCCAGTAGCTTTACAAGAGGAGAATTGGGAAGGGTCTGCTAGCCATCTGAAAAAGCAGCTAAAGGGAAGAGAGTGCCACTGACGGTTCTGGTCTACACCACTAGCCTACAGTCTGTGAATACAATACATTATTATTTAAGTAGTGGCTAAATGAATGCATACAACCTGTGCTGCAACGTGATGCGAAAATTCATTTATTATGCATAAATAATACCATTAGGACATTTGCCCAGTGGAACAATGAAGCAGTATGACATTTACTAACAAAATCCTTGAGTGTTTTTCTTTTTGGGCCTTTCTGCCATTCATCTAACACTTTATACAAACATTTAATCTGCAGCAGCACTGTAGTCACAATTCGGCAGTGTGCTACACGCCAGCTTGACCTGTGTGGGCCTGCTGCTGAAATCCTGAGGGAACACTCCAGTTCATTTCAGCAGGGCTTTGCCCTGAGTCAGGGTAGGTTGTGGCTTCACAGCTTTTCTTATACAAAATAGACAGGCTTTTTAGTGGATTTTATTTAGAAACAGCCTGCCCTCATGTGGTGGGAAAAAACAAGAGCATAAGAAGAAACTGATGGCTTTTTATCCAGAGGAAATGTACATCAAATGTGTTACAGCGTAAGGCATTCTGCATAAACTATAGGTTAGGCATCTGAATGCATGTTTGGGCACAGTAATGGTTTGCAGTAGAAAGAAATCACCCGAGTCCATCTACTATTTGTATCTTGTGCCCTTTCCTTGGTTCCAAGGGGCTTCCCTAATTCTTTTATAATACGCATTTGTTGTAGCATCTATTGCAGTCTTTGAGCCATAAATGCCCGGTTGAAATCAGTGAAAGTTCTGCCTAAAAATGTGTAAGCCTCTGGAGGAACGTAAGCTGGTACTAACCCTGCCATCTCTATTTAGGCCAAATTCCCACTATCCTCACTGGGAATTCCCCATGTCAAGATCAGGTCCCTCTGCACACAGAAAATTCTCTTTAAGTCAAGGGATGCCTAATGTTTGTAGGAGCGTTAGCTTCTGCCCTCTTGTTTTTGACCCTATTCCCCATCCCAACTGGGTTTCTGGCACCTACCTTTCCTCTATGCCTCTGAGTGACAGTCAAGCACCCTCTTTTGGATAATGAAGATAAGCCTGGGGGTTTTTTTAAACGTCTCAGAGAATCCCTACTTCTTGGCATGGATTCCCAAGCACTCAGGTTTGGAGTTCCACCTTCACACAGCGGTGAGCAGAGCAAAAGACTCTCCCCTTTCTATGCGCTTCTCAAAATTGGGTGCAGACATCTGCCTTCTTCCTTCAAAGGGCCTGAGGGAGCTCTGGTGGGCCCAAGCTGCCAGCTCTTGGAAAGACATCAATTACCCATAACTGACTGTTAAAATAATGGGCCAGATCCTCATTTGAGGTAAATGGGCATAGCTCCATTGACGTGCGTGTCTATGGTCATAATACACTGCGTTCATGTACGTAAAGGAAACAGACCTTGTCCAGCACCGTTTTAGTTTAGATTACGAGTGGGTTAAGAAGAACTCTAATAGATTAGCAAAACATGATTTCCCTTTACAGAAACCATGTTGACTTTTGCCCAACAATTAATGTTCTTCTATGTGTCTGACAACTTTATTCTTTACTATTGTTTCAACTAATTTGCCCGGTGTTGACGTTAGACTTATCAGTCTGTAATTGCTGGACACACTTACACAACTACACAGCAGTCAGTGTGGTGTCTTACCATCCAAAGTGCAAAATGGAGCCAGACTAGATTTCTGGACTTACTCTTAGGCAAGTCTACATTCAGAATGTTGCAGTGGCAAAGCTGCACCAATGCTGCTGGCTGCACTGTGTTGATGAAGATGCTCTCCACCACCTCCATTGGCTTAATCACCTAAGGAGGTGGTGGAATCTCCTTCCTTAGAGGTTTTTAAGGTCAGGCTGACAATGCCCTGGCTGGGATGATTTAGTTGGGAATTGGTCCTACTTTGAGCAGGGGGTTGGACTAGATGATCTCCTGAGGTCCCTTCCAACTCTGAGATTCTATGATTCTAAGGTAACTGTGTTGATGTAGTTTCACTTACGTAGGACGTTTGACTTAGTCTCACATGACATTCTGATAAAAACAATGTAGCCCATATTAAATAGATTAAAAACTGGTTAAGTGATAGATCTCACTGAGTAATTGTAAATGAGGCACAATCTTCCTAGGGGGTATTTCTAGCGGGGTTCTGCAGGGAGCTGGTTTTGGCCCAATGTCATACAACATCTTTATCAACAATCCAGAAGAAAATATAAAATCATTGCTGGTAAAATTTACAGATCGCAATAATTAGTGGATTGGTAAATAATGGTGGATCCAGGACTGTAATGCAGCCTGAGCTGGAGCGTTTGGTAAGACTGCTCTTTGTACAACCTACATTTTCATACAGCCATGTGCAAAGTCATGCATAGGAACAAACACATAGTTCACACGCACAAGATGGAAGACAGTATTCTGGAATGAAGTGAAAAGAACTTGCAGTAATGGTAAAAAGCCAACCTGAAGCTGCACATGAGCTCCCAGAGCAATGCTCTAGCTAAAAGGGTGAACGCTGCCCTTGGAGGTATAAGCTGGGGAATATTGAATAGAAGTAGGGAGGTGGTATTAGCTCTATAAATGGTATTAGTGAGACCAATACTGGGATGCTGTGTCCAGTTCTAGAGTCCACACTTGTCAATGGATTTTGGTTATTCAAGAGAAGATTAAGAAGTGATTTGATCACAATCCACAAGTACCTACACGGGGAAGAGATTTCTGACAGCGAACGGCTCTTTAATCTAGCAGGAAAAATCATAACAAGAGCCAATGGCTGGAAGCTGAAGCTAGACAGGTTTAGACTGAAAAGGTACAAATGTTTTAGCAGTGAGGGTGAGTAACCATAGAACAACTTACTTATGGATATGTTCTTTCTGTGTTCAGAGACTCAGGACTCGGTACATTCCTTCTAAATAAGACTGCATTAAAAATACCAGACACCATCAATTTCTGCTTCCAGCTGGAGCATTCCCAGGGTCCCACACTCTGACTAGCTGCTCAGGTTGAAAAGGGGCAACACTACAATCTAAAAAAGAAGACAAGACAGACAGGGTGGGAAAAGAATGTATGGAGGGGTGAAGCAACTTGACCAGGGGCAGCCAGCATGTCAGTAGCACAGCCAAGACTAGAGCCCAGTTTCCAGAGTCATTTAGTCTCTCTCAGCTTGCCAGCACTTGGAGTTTTTGTCTTTCCTCCAGTGTGAGCAAAACCAGGATCAGCCCCAATCCCTGTAGCCCTCCCATTGTCAACACCTCCCTCACTACTTCCCTGATCTGTACTCATTTACCACCTCTACTCCACCAGCCTCTCCAGTGTAGCCAATTTTGTTGTAGTCAGTTGAATATGCCACCAATATCAAGTCACTGGCAGCTTGCAAAGTAGAGCTGATTGGTGCAGAAGAGATTCCATTCCAAGATTCCTTTATTTGTTTCTCTTGCTAATGTTTTCAAAATAGTATGTCCAGAGTTGTTCCTGAGCTGTCCTACTGACACACATGCTGATGTTAGATGCATCAGATTAGGACACCAGACTCCTTACGCTCAGGTGCGGGCTACACTATAAACTTACTTCAATATAGATTCATAGAATATCAGGGTTGGAATAATCACATCTCTCAAGGGTGTGAAAAATCCACACCTCTGAGCGATGCAGTTATACCAAGCTAACCCCTAGTGCAGACAGCACTCTGTTGACAGGTGTGCTTCTCCCCCCCGACAGCAACTGCCTCCTGGGGAGGTGGAGCACCTACACCGACAGGAGAAGCTCTCCCATCAGCGTTGCAGCATCTTCACTGAAGCATTACAGTGGTGCCTCTGCAGCATTTTAAGTGCAGACCTGCCCTTAGACAAAATTCTCTGGGCCAAATTAGTCTCAGTTACATCTGGGTGAATTGAAAGGCACTCCACTGAAGCTGGTGCAGCTATTCTGGGCATATACAGATGTAACTCAAGACTGAGCGTAGCCCACCATTTGGTTTGTCCAACAACCATTCATAAGCAGAAACTTGTAAAAGAAGAAAAATTGCTATTATGCAATTTAGGACCAAATTCTGCCCTCGGATGCGGGCAGAGGGGCTCTTAGTGACTTCACATGGAACATGCCTGGCAGATATACGGGCAGAATTGGCCCCTAAAACTGCAGTCTGTCCCCCTGCAATCCCCTCTTTGTAGCGTAGGAACAATATACACCAAGATACTAATTAATAGTAATGCCTTCAAAAACACACTGAACATACCATAAACAGCGTTTGTCAAGATTAATGAAGATTGTAAGTATTATTACAAATGGCAAAGAACCATAGCCCAGGGTCTTGTTGCAACAGTCTCCTTCCTACTATTCTATTCTCTCCATGTTCTTCTACCGCCCTCATCACCATATATCGGCTGGATAAAGCTTACTCCCAGAGTTCCCTGACAACTTCCGACAGACCAGGGTGTCTGCTTTGAGAGTTGTTCTGTTGGGGAATGTGTGTTGAAGTCCAAATCCATGTCTGTGGAGTTCAAAGGCCAACCAGTGCTTCTCTCTGGCTGACAACTTTCCAGCAGTAGGAACGTGAGCACTGGCGATCTCTGCAACACAAACTACATTTGTGAGCCCTTGCAATAAACCTGCCCTCCCAGGAGCATGGGCTCCAATTCCATTTTATCGACTTGTCACCACCCTTTTAAAACAAACCAAGCACATGTTTTATTTCGAGAGGAAAGTTGAACTGGCGTAAACAGTTTGGGTACATAAAAATATGTTGAATGGGTCTGCTTACTGTGTCAGTCTCTGGGAATTGTCTTATCAGAGAAGCTAAGTCTCCAAGCACTAAATGAAGGATGATGTTTTGTTTATTATTGTGTTAGCAAACTTATACGTAGGCCATATCTATCCATCCAGCACCACAGCAGCGCAGCTGTACTGATTTAGCTGCAGCACGTCTGGTGAAGATGCTCTCTGCAGATAGGAAAGAGCTCCCCCGTTGGCATAAAAAAATCCACCTCCATAAGCAGCAGAAGCTACATCGACAGGAGAAGCTTTCCCGCCGACACAGCGCTGTGCACATAAGCACTTAGGTTGGTGTAATTTATATCGCTATGAGGGTGAGGGAGGTATTCACATCTACCTGGTTACAAGAAACTATGAGTCAGCCCAGCTATACTTTGATACAGGCTTGGAGCCCAGGAAAACATTTTTAGAGAACTTTGACCTGTTTGGTTGAGATCTCAGACTTTTTCAGCGAGGGGAGAAAAAAGACCCACTTGCACATTTTTGCAAGAAATAGGTGTTCAATATAAGCTTGTAGCATTTAAGGAAAACAAGAATATTCAGAGTTATAATTTAAACATCAATAACTATTTTGGAAAGGGTATAAACCCCCCTGCTTCAGGATGTAAACCAAATTCTAACTTAGAGCTCAGGGGGGAACTTTTCCTAGGGCCAGGTTATCCCACAAATGTCAGGTTTCGTGCATCTTCCTCTGAAGCATCTAGTCCTGGCCTGTCAAAAGCAGGATACTGCACTAGATGTACTGCTGCTTGATGGTCTGAAAATGATACGTCTTCCTTGGAGAAGCTGGCTGGTTTTCTATAAAACTCAGGGCAACTGGGTGGATGAAATCTTGGCTCCCTAAAGTAACTGAGGCCAGGATTTCACCCTCAATATTAGAATGTCCAGTTTTTTTAAGGTTTCAGGTATGGTGCCCCCTGACGCATCCCCAGAATACTGGACATTTGCACACAATCATTATACCAGCAGGGATGAAGCAACACACTCTTCAAAATGGCGTCCTGCATACGTGACACTAAACAAAACCACGTCCGGTCTTATATCAGTACCGAACAGAGGACAAGCCCACACAAAAAGTGGATGAGTGGCCAGCCTAGTTTCAGGTGTGCCCAGAGTCCTTTGCGAATTGAAGAGTCTGTAATGTATTAATCTATTTAATCCCTCATAGAGTGCTTTACAAACATTAACTATTTAATATACACCTCTACCTCAATATAGCGCTGTCCTGGGGAGCCAAAAAAATCTTACCTTGTTATAGGTGAAACCATGTTATATCGAACTTGCTTTAATCCAACGGAGTGCGCAGCCCTGTCCCCCTAGAGCACTGCCTTACTGCGTTATATCCAAATTCGTGTTATATCGGGTCGCATTATATTGGGGTAGAGGTGTACATGGGAACAGCTGGAGTGTGGCATCCTGATGCATTGTTACACAATTCATTAAAAGATCTGCTCCCTCTTTTTATATATGCATAACTTCATTCGTTTTAAAATAACTTTCTTCAAACATGGCAAAGGCTCTAACTGAAGATTAAGTATTTGCCAAGATTTTTAAGTTATTTTGAGCTGAATGTTAAGAAGCCTTAAGTTTTTTCCCCATATATGTGTTTCTCAAATTCAGCAGTTTAGCTTTCAACAAAAAGAAAATGTACTTCCAGGATATTAATTAGCATAAGGATTCTTTTTTTTTTTTCTGGAAGATGGAATGTCCTGAAAATAGAGATTTTTCATGATGCTGCCTTTTCAGAATCTCCGCTCTCTCTCTGCCACTGATACCATCAGAACAAATGAGAACATAAAAATGGCCCTACTGGGTCAGACAAAGGTCCATCTAGCCCAGTATCCTGTCTACCGATAGTGATCAATGCCAGGTGCCCCAGAGGGAATGAACAGAACAGGGAATCAAGTGATCCATCCCCCGTCGCCCATTCCCAGCTTCTGGCAAATAAAGTAAAACATTTTTGAATCCGCAAATCAAGTTCCTGCTGGTTGGAATGAAAGACGTGGTTAAGATTCAGACATTCTATAAGGATGCTCCAAAAAATGGACAAAAAAAACTCTGTACATTTTTTTCAATTAAATGAGAAGCTTTTGTTTCATTTGAAATTTCCCCAAAAATGTTCCAATTTAAAAAAAAAAAAAAAAAAAAAAAAAAAAAAAAAACAGGCAAAATGTTTTTTTGCCTGAAACCAAATTAAAGCGAATGAAGACAAATTTCTTGTGAGTGAAGTTTTTTTTCCGGTTCTGACCTTCCCTTCCCCTCCAAATCAAATCATTTCCAAACTAAATTTCATTTAGGCAAAAATTGGAAAATTTAAAATGATACAAAAGTTTTCATGACATATATTGTATTGTTCAAAGAGGAATATTTGTCAAGAAAGCCTTTTCAACCAGCTCTGCCATCATCTGCCAAAGTAACAGAAGCCAAATCCATAGAAACAGCAACAGTAGACGCCCAGGGAGTGCAAGCCAGACTCAAGCATGTCTCTTATTTCTGAGGATAGCATTCTAGCACAAGCCCTCCTCACGTCTGCGGCTGCCAACTGAAAGCTCGTTAAGACTAGTGACCTCTGAAGTCATTAGGTAGCAACAGATTTGTTAGAATAGTTGTCTTTCAAGTTTTGGAATTGATCTTAGAAATATCTGCCACCGTTTCATAACACTCATTGGGTTGCCTCTACCAGCGGAGACTGCCACCATACTTTGCACTTACTTTTGCTCCAAATAGGGCCCCTGCCGCAATCAGTATTTCTATACACAAGCCAGTCACTTTACTACCGCTTTAAGTCATCAGATTAATAAAACACTCATTTCCCGTTTCATGGGGGGGGGGGATTAAATTATACATAAAACCATTTCCGTAGTGACTGACCTTTCCATGATTCAGGATAATGATTCCCCATCGTGTGTATTACACAGGCACTTCCCTTTCAAAGGGGGTCAAATGAGATGATCACAGTGGTCTTTTGTCAGTAGCATCCTCTGGGAGCTTTGACAGGGTTGTATGCTCACCCGCGGTCCGGTCGCTCAGTAGCACTCTGCCAGGGACAGGTTCTCAGCCCTCTGACCTTCCAGCGTCCCAGAGAACAAACTGAGGAGCAGGAAAATTAAAAACAAGAAAATACCATCAGTCCCAGCTGGCCCACTGGGCTCTCTCCCTCCAGAGGGGCCTTGGCCCACTCCAAGTCAGGCTCAAAGTCCAGCAGAATACGGCACAGCTCTTTCGCCTCAGAAAATTTGGGCCTTCTTTAAGGCAAGGGAGTGGGTTCTGCCCCCCCAGCCAGGCCTCTCCCTGGGAGCTGGGAAGGTAGTCAAGAAATATTAAGAGTAATTTTAAGAGTTTATTTTAATAGAAAAAAGTGTATTTAGTGAATGGCCTTGACAGACAAAATGTAGCCTAGGGTAGGGAAATAACTACACATTATGTCATGATTTTGTTTTGTGGCACCATTTCAAAGAAAGGAGATTGAAAATAAGAATATAGAAGCCTTCCCAGCCTGTAATAATAGGCTTGCAGGTTGCATTTTTAGATGCTATTTGAGATTCCCAAAACAAGAATAGTTTCTGTCCAAGTAGCCTTTACTTCTCAAACAATATACACCTTTTTCAATTTATTCTCCCCAAAATGTCCTAGTGCCTGCCTTTCTTCCAATGTCCTGTCCTCTATAATAGGAAATAATATATTTTTAAAAATTTAAAATCCAGCCTACAGTCCAGCATTGGCAATGTTAAATAGCCCCATAACTGCAATACCTCAAATGGAGAACTATAGATTTGAAATATTTTTGTTTACAAGCAAATATAAATATCTTAACAATCCAGACAGCAAAATAATTTACAAGAATAAGAACAGTAAAAATACAAAGATTTCTTCCTCCTCTGCTATGCCAAAGCATTAGTGCTAGGCTCAATTATCCATTCCTATGCCCTTACTATCAAGAAATCCATCTAGGTACCCATCTGGCTCCCAGCATCATAGCACTTCACAAATATTGATGAAATTATCCTCAGAACCCCCCTGAGAGGCAGGGAAGTAGCATTATCACCATTCTATAGAAGGGGAACTGAGGTAAAGCAAAATGGAATGACTTCACAGGCACACAGGGAGTCTGTAGTAGAGCCATGGGTTGAAAATGGCCTCTTGAGCCCCGGCCAGTATCTTAGGCCTGGTCTAATGTTTGTACCAGCAAAGCCATTTTGGTTACAGGTGCAATTTTTTAAAAATCATTTTTTACTTATTTTAACCACAGTAGTTCCATGGGCCCAGTTATACCAGTGTAAAGGGGTAGGTAGCATACCAGTATAAAGCACCTCTGTACCAGCATAACAGCATTCACAAGACTGGTTGAACTGTCCCTAAACTTCTAACTCCCAGCTGCTGGACTCAGACATTAAGGTGAGAAAGGGCCATTGTGATCATCTAGTCTGACCTCCTGCACATTGCAGGCTAGATGGGACAAGAAGGGATGGATCACTTGATAATTGGCCTGTTCTGTTCTCTCCCTCTAAAGCATCTGGTACTGGCCACTGTCAGACTGAGGATACTGGGCTGATGGACCACTGGTCTGACGCAGCACAGCCATTCTTATGTTCTTTAACTATAAAGCAGTCCAACTTTTGTGTTCAGACAAGTCCTGAAGCACAAGTTTGTCTTTCCTCTACATAATGTATAGTTTAGTAGTATACTTGGATGTAGGCTTTTTGGACAGGGAATAGCTTTGAAGAAAAATACCCATATCTAAGTTGCCTATTTAGATACACAGGAACTTCGGTCTTTGGGTAGTTTCAGTACAATCAGGACTTTCGGGGTTCTATTATTTTCACTTTTTAAAAATTATGTAAGATTGATGACCTCTATAGCTCCCCATTCCCCATGATAAACTCCCACTAAGCATGAAAGATGCAGGGCCCAACTGCTTCCAATACCACAAAACTGGCAGATTTCAGATAATTTGAATGTGTGTTTAACTTCTGAAAGTTTGGTCCCACTGAGGTTACATCAAATTAAACATAAAAGCTAAAACCCCCGTTATCTGCATAAAAATAAAGCCATCTTTTAAAGATCTTTAACACATTGGATGTAAGGCACCTCTGTAGAGTACAAAGGTTGAGCTATTGCTTTAAAGCAAAAAAGCAGCCAGTTTGCACACCTCCAAATATTGCCAGTGGCAATCAATTTCCAGATATATTTTGATTAAGAGTAAAATAGCGAATTTGAAAAACTGTGCTGAGCAAGCCAGTGTTAGTTAGCCTACTGTTAAACAGAGATTTTTGTAACTGGAGCACACCATTAAACTTGCCCTATTTTAAGAGCTGAATCAGGGCTATGACAAACCAAGACAAGTATATGTATAGCTGGAGTATACGAAATAAACAAGTGTTTAGGATAATCTAATGTGGAAGCTTACAGCTTCTGAATAAAAATGTTCTTGCCCACTGACCTTTAAAGATTTTTAAAGGATGACAGAGTGTGTGCGTGTTTAATGTCAAAATCTCTTTTCCTGCTGCCAGGTATTCCAATACCCTGCAATTATGGCCTAACATTACCATTTAGTAACTGACACCATTGATAAATGTAACCACTAACAGAATACAAGACCTCGAAACACAGGGACAGAAAAACATTCTGCCTTGCCTTAGCTTGCTTTGAATGGTGTAATCCAACAATAAAAACTTACTATATTGTGTAAATGGTACAGAGGCAACTCGTTTGCAGAAGCCTCTTGCAACACAGGCTTGGATTTTTCTATTGTGCTCATCAGTGCGTGGACCTTCATGCCTGATGTAGTTTAGGACTAGAGAAACTTTCAACATTTGAGACTTCAATAGTGCAAGCAAAGACAGCGAGCTTCCTACACAACACCAAAATTGCAGAAGCACGGACATGTCATTTAGAACCAATTGTGTGATTTATCAGCAAGCCAAACACCTAGTAGATTGCTAGCCCAGTTACCACACACTCACAGTAGCTTCAACTGTCGGTTGCTGGACACATATTTCAACTTTGTTATGTGAATGCAGCAGCTTTAGTATCTCGCCCATACTTTAAACTTTGTCAGCAATGTATAGGACAGTGACACATTAGGGAAATTTAGGAAAAAAAAGCTCAACATACATGGTGTGTTCTTGCAGCAGCTACAGGGAAAAATTGTTCCCTTTAATGTCAGGTGCTGGGCACTGGTCTCTGGTCTCCTGCATTTGCCACTGGGCTTGACGCTCTCCATTAAGTGTGTTGGTATCAAGATTTTTCTGCTATACTAAACTGTGGTGAGATTGGCATGTCCATTTTTATTTAAGCATGACCATCTCCCAGAGCCTCGTAATTTAATGGGGAGCCTAGCAGTCACCTGAGTTTGAAGTGTATGACATTGCAATTTTTCCACGCTAGAAAAAAGGTCATAATTTGTGAATACTGTAGCCAGTTTTTCTAGCATCTAGAAGCCTCCGACAACTATGCTCTAAAGTTCATGAGGAACGTGGTCTAGTATTTGTGCAGTGGACTGAAAGTTGCAGACAAGTGCTCAATTTACACAAAGATTAGAAAGTAAACCTACAATTAGAGTCCAGGTTGTATAAGCAAATTCTGAAGACCCTCCCCATGAATTTCTATTTTCCCAGTAAGGACAATACCAAAACTGCCATATATAGTCAAGCTAAAATTAATCAAACTATTTCAAACCACCACAATGAAGAGCATTTTTTCAAGGCTCAGTTTTTGAAATGCCTGATCATGCCAGGAGTTTGGGTAAACTCAAATCCTGGACACTAATTTCAAAGTTCCTCTGTGTAACATGAACAAAAAGCCTGGGAGAATCCAGACAACCTTAAATTCCACATACACTCAAGACACCTTTGTAGGAAACTGTTTTAGACCGAGGTGTCTCCCAACCAGGCATTATATGGGGAAGTAAGTGCCTTCCATGTACCTACTCTGATGTCTTAAGCAGGGGGGAAGGTGCTGTGCCTCTTAAGAATCTGGTATCCATATTAAACATTGGAAGAGGGGATTGGAAAAGCCACCACTATTTTTGTGACTCTCCTCTCAAGGACAGCACAAAGTGGATTAGAAGCCAGTATTGAGAAAGACCACAAAGTTGGCTACTAGTATCTGCCCTGCAGCTCCCTTGCAAGCTTTAACTTTTTTTTCTTTTTCTTTTTCTTTTGGGGGGGGGGGCGGGGGGGCGGACACCAGAACCTCTCTTCTCCCATGTTGGAACTGCAGCTTGAAGTAACAGCAGTGGCTCAGTCTTCAGAACATTGCGTCCCTCCTGCTTTCCCAGGAGGCTCTTCCTCCAGACAAGGGAGCATCTAGTTTGCTGGGGAGGCGAAACAGAAGGAGGTGCTGCAAGACTGAAATTTAAAGGTCGACCAAGGGGGACTCCCTCGTTTTCCTCACTGTCTGCTGCAGCAGAACCACTTGAATGAGACTTGTTATAAAGAAAAGACTTGTTTAAATCCACTTTATTGACAAGTCCACTACACGACCATTTACATTCAGTATTCATACAAACATTCTTCACACACAAGTTCCATCCTGGACAGTCCTAACTACATCTGATTTTCTATAGTGGATTAGTGATAGAATTTTGAGACAACTGTCCCTCCACCTTACCCCTTCATAAAGGCTCAATTTTCAAAATAAAACCAAAACCATGAGACAAATTACTACAATTTTCACACAGTTATTTCTGAGTACTGACAAAAACTACATTGTCAGCGATGAAGGTCCTGCGGTTTACAGATGGATACCGTGCAATTTTTCTCCTGCTAAACTAATCAAAATTGCATCGTGATCCACCCGACAACAGCAAAACAAAGCTTAGCATACAGGCAACTTTTAAACAGCAGAATTGGCGACAAGTCCTCCTTTCCTCCACAGGCCGGGACAAGTGCAATACTCTACACATAGCTACAAGTAATGCAACAAATCCCCACCCATGGAGAAACCAGTGCAAAACAAGCCTTAAAAAAAAAAAAAAAAAAAAAGAAAATGTTCAGAAACCTATACCTCGCAACCGAATGAATGCAACCACAGTCAGTTTTGCATGGATTTGCACAGCGTTTGAAATAAGCTGGAATGCAATCCTGCAAAACTGACTGTAGTCAGCACTATCTTTTCGTGACAGCCACTGGCCAAGATGCATTTTATCTGGCAGTACTGTAAGTGCCCACATTACAGTAGATCCAATTCAAAAACTACCTGCACTATGAGCACTTTGATACTGCTAGGACAAAAATCAGTTTTATTTCTTTTGTAAGAACCTTAAAGGAAAAAAAGACACCCTGGGTTTTAATTACAGACTATTTTAATGGTTAATTTAATATATGGAGTATGAACAAACTTTTTCAAGATGTACAGTAGGCAGCTTGTGCCAGAAGGAGCATTTAGGGCAGTAGATTCTAAGCTACTTCACTAACTGCACTAGATGCACCTTAACACAAGGAACACTAGTAACGCAGATAAAAAGCAGCAAAGCAGGCTCCATTACGGTGACACATCTACAGTCCTACAAGAACATGGGATTGAACTGCCATTGTAATGCTAGAAGTGCTTCCACTGCAGTAGATACCAAAATGCTACCTGCACTGTAAGCACTTTTGCACAACTCAAGGCCCTTCCACCAGGATGAAGCTCCTCAGACTTAGGTCTTTTCTCCAGCACAGCGAAGATTAGGTAGAAACCTGTTCCAGTACTAATGCTGCATTCAGGAGAACCCCTGCCAAGAGAAAAAAAAAACAGAACATTACCACCAGGCACAGAAAATACAGCAATTAAGAATGTACACCAAGATGATCTTGAGGGGAATGTATTGCTGAATTTTGGATTCAGTGCAACCTTTTCCCCACTGTTCATTCAAGTACAGGTTCAGAAGGAGGTTTTGAGTAAAAAAGTCAAGGTACCCAGTAAAGTTGAAGCAGGTTGTTTAGCAGGAATTTAGTGAATCCGATTCCAAAATTAAGCTAAAATAAAAAGCCCACCATATGGCTTGCTTTGATTTTTTTTAATTCAGTGGTTTAAACAAACAGGTGATGTTATTTTAAGTCTTCTAGCCCATTTACTTAGGTGCCTCCTAATAAGAAACCCAATACTTAGCATATATTTTACTTTAATTTGACCAAGTGCCTCCAGTACTAAATATTAGCTCCCTTTTACTCACCCTGACCAATGTGCTCAAAGTTAACCAGCTTCCCCAGCAGCTTGAACAAAATTTGTCATGTCATTTCATTCATTGTTTCATCACTGTTAGAATTTACAGGACTACATCTGTAGCTAGTTACAATAGATTAGAAATTCAAAGATGACCCCTCAGATATTCTGTTATTTAAAATTAATGCAAAAGCCATGCTCTCAATACAAGAAAGACTCACAAGTAAAGTTACTGTTGTGTACCTTACATTATCACCCTACAAGTGGGAAGCTGAAGACAAGATGCCCTCAGATCTGGGTTATCTAGGATCTAGATACAGCATCTGGCAGATGTGTTCAGTTTTTAGTAGATTTTTCCATTAAGAACCATAATAGAGGGAGTCTTACCAGAGGTTTAATAGCAGTCTAACCATGTTTTGGTCAGTCTCCTCCATTATGCTAAGAGGCAGAATATCTACCCCATCCCCCAGCTGGGCATTATCTCCCCCTCAGCCATTCTGCCTCTCTCATTTCCAAAGGCTCTGAGGCACTCCTATCTTGCCATAAGTGTTATCTCATGGCAGACTGACCATCTGCTTGGTGGGGGGGAAGGGGAAGAGGAAGAGAGATTATTCAGCATTATTCTGTGTTCATGCAGACCACTCAAGTGAGCTGGGTGCACCCACACTAAGACAACACAACCCTAAATAAAATAAATGCTTCATAAGCACATCTGAGCTTATTTCGTAGCAACCCCCCCGCCCCAAGCTAAAGGTTATAAGTGACAATGAAAAGTTGATTCTGATTAATATGGAATAAAATGAACACAGTATAGTGGCTGTGGATTCAGTTTATGAATCGAGGCACATTTCTAGCACTTAATGCCTTATACAATCACATGCCACCTCAGCTACCTAGTGCTGGTAATCAAACGACTGCCTGAATAACATAAGATAAAAGAGACCACACTAGATCACTTATGTAAAACAGATCTACTCACCACATTCCACTGCCAACATTAAAAGAAAATTTAAAATCTAATCCAGAGTTGATTTGATCTCTAAAAAGTTGCCTGAAGATTAATTTTACTTTTTTTTTTTTTTTTTTTTTTTTTTTTCACTAGCTGCAAAGTTGCAGTTGCTATTTGTTACGATAAGAGCTGTACACTGCATGCAGAGCTTCAGAAACACTAAACAGGTTAACCCTCATGCCAAAAGAAAGATAACATTATTCAATAATGCCTCGTTCAAATCTCTGCGAAACACCCATATAGGGCAACCCAGAAGTTCGGTTTGCAAACCTTGCTC
>NC_133776.1:101576342-101737530 GCF_003597395.2 Chelonoidis abingdonii | reverse complement strand
GCCTGCCCCCCCGTGGCGCGGCGGCCCTGCGCGCGGGAGGCCGGGACTACAAGCCCCACAATGCACCGCGGCGCGGGGCTGCCCCAAGCCCATGCGCAGTGAGCGGCTCCGACAGCGACACGAGCCCTCGGCAAGGGCCTGAAGAAGGGAGAACAGGCTTTAACCCCTGGCGCCATGTGCTCGCCTTGCCCCCCCACCCCGCCCGGGCCCGTCCCCGTCCCCGTCCCCACGCGGGGCACGCCCGGGGCCGCATCGCGCGCGTTACCGGGCGCCCCCGGCCCGACAGCTCCGCGGAGAGGCGCGAGACAAAAAAACCGGGTTGAACGCGGAGTCACCCCGCGCCCGCGGCGGGGCGGCTTGTGGTGCCAACACGCACGACAAAGGGGCTGCCCCGGCCCGGCGACTCCCACGAGGAGCCCAGGGCGGGCACACGAGCACATCCCGCCAGCTAAACTTTTAAGAGCCGCGCACACACAAACCCCCGTTAGCAGCGAGCATGCACCCCACCCCCATTGTTACTGCGTTTGCTCGTTGCGCCAGGAGCCACCCTCAGTAGCAGCCATAGGCGCTATGTGAGTTTCAAAGTGCTGCCCGGCAGCGGCAGACTCCAGCCTGCAGGGAGCCGAAGGCATTGCCCTGCCAGAGACAACACAACACACGCACACACCTACACCGGGGGCACGTTTAGGAGCGAATCGGGCTATTATATGACCCCCTGCAGCGGCAGGGAAGCAAGCAACGAGGACCGAGTCAAGCCCACTCCCACACGTGGGTCTGCAACGATCCGCATCAAACACATACAGAGGTACTGCTTACAAGACACCCGTTCGCTACCCCCTCCGCTGCTTTTTATTTAAGCCAACTACACACCATTAAATCTCTGCCACCCGACACCCTGCAGGGCTGCACAGATTGCAACGCAGCCCAGCCGCTCACGGGGAAGAAAGGAGCCACGCCAGAGAAAACCGCGCAACAGAGGACCTTCTCTTTTCTTTAAAACAACCAGAAACATAAAAACGGTACCTTTTAGCTCGAGCAGAAACCTGGAATAAAAGGGGTTTACGAAAGTGGCGCGAAGACAATATCATGTGATCCCAACCCAAGGCGGCTCCTTCCCCTTTACCAACCAGCCAAAAAGAAGAGAGAGGAATAAAGAGGGGGAGTACATCCGCTCCCCCCCATCAATTAGCATAATTAATTGTGTCCTGCAGCTGCAGCCAAAACTACCAGGCCAATGGGAGCAAACAGAACCTCCTCCTCCTCCTCCTTCAGTTTTCTCCCTCCTTACATTTTTTTTTAAAAGACACATTACTCTGATTTGCAAATGTTTCAAATATTGCTTCTCTCACAATAAATAAAGTAAATAAAAAAAATGCACCGAGCTTCTGAGCAATTTAATTATTCAGAGGGGGTGTATGATTTTTTTGGGAAGGAGAGTGTTTTACCAGGATTAATGATTATGTTTTCCTTTTGAAATTAGTTTGCATTTATATAAACTTAATGCCTTCCTGGGCAATGCGTGTAGGGGAAAGGGGTTTCACTAACTGCACGAGTTTGGAATGATCTGAAGAATAGGCATTATTTGTTAGGCTCAGCACTTCCCTCCCACAATGAATTGGAACAATACCCAACACACATACACACACGCAGCTCCTTCATTTTATCTAGAAAGGCTGGAAGTCAGGAGAAATGCATGCATTTGCTAACACATTGCATAACTTTATCAGATCCCGTGCCAATGGCTTTATACCCCCTTGGATTTCAGCGTAGTCCAGATAAATAATCAGAATAAAAATGTAGGATGAAGGGAGGCACTTTTTAGAACATTAAGTTTAGAGAAAATGATAGGTTGGGGCTTTTTGTCTTTCACCTTGAAATATATGAAACATCAGTAAAGGATGAGCCAAATATTTTGAGAATCGAAAAATACAGAGAACAAAGCAATTCTCAACAAAAATGTGTTCAGAATAACTAACAGCCCAAAGCAAAGCACGTGATCTCCTCATGCTTTAAAAAACTTGTGGTCATGCTGAGGCTAAAAGCTAAGAGCTTGTGACCCCTCAACCCTTCTCCCCTCCCCCAGACCACAGCCCAGAGCTCCCACCAGGCTCCAGCCAGCTCCTTGGATTGTTGCAGGGACAATACTTTTTAGGCACTTAGAGAAATAAAGGAGCACCAACTGCCAGCCCCACGTCACATCATACAGGTCTAAAACAGGTTGTACACAATCAAAATATATTTGTGTTTGTGAGCACTTGATCCCATATAGCCCCAGATGTTATGTAAGTGATAAAAGAGGCATTAACATTTTATCTCTGCTGATAATTACTTTCCAAATTATTAATACCTGAAATTCCTGTAAAAATCTGATTAATGGAATAGGTAACCTTTTATGTAATAAGGACTGTTAAACTTTGAATGCTCAGGGGGTACAATAATCCCTTTTATCCTCTGTCATAAGGTATTTCTAAATCTGACAGCAAATTATGTGAAGTGCAGATTCTGTAAACTTTTATCTAAATTCATTTCTAACTTTATAAGAATAATCAAGAATGTGCTAATTGTGCCTTGCTAGAGGGAGTAATTTAAAGAGGATTAGATGTAATCACCTTTAAAAATATCAATAAATAATTAACAATTTCACCCAGTTGGAGAACCATTCCATTTGATTCAGAAATAATATTAGGCGCTTCATTTAACCCTAATCATTGGTATCTTAACTTAGAACAAAAAAGTCCCCATGGAAACCAGAGAGTAATCTATCAGTGTTATGTTGGTTACACAATTAGAAAAGAGCTTTTGTTTAGGTTGTATTTACTACTGTTTAATTTCTTTTTTAAATTCTAGAGCCAAGTTCTTTTACATTTTAACTGAGTTTTGCAGAGCTTCACTACTTTTCAGTGTGTGTGTGAGGCCTAAAACAAAGCAACCATATCAAAGCACTCCCTGAACAAGATGGGAGGGATCTCTACAAGCAAAAATATTTCAGATGCTATTTTGTTATTTGATCCAGGAACAGCAATTTGTGTCTTCATTACAAGTGGAAGTGCTCTTTAAAATTGTTCATTCTAAAACATAGCTCATGTAGACACTAAAAATTAATTATCCACTCATTTTGAACTGCAAACATATTTATACAACTCAGAGTAGCATTCTGAATTTTTTTATAACAAGCTAAAAATAAATTTATGAAAGCCCAGGCCAACAATGGGAAAGAAAAATTAACTAATTAAATTAAAGTCAGTCATGTAACACATACCCATGGGCATATTTATTTGTTATTTTGTGAGTACATCGACATAAATAGAGTGATATATAAATATAATAATGCAAAATATGAACATATCACAAAAGTTCATGAATTAATGAGTATGTTCAACAAATTTATTCTAGAAATCATCTACAAATTAAATATAGATTAAGTATAACTAGGTCATCATTGTAACTAGGTCAAATATTTTTTAAAACTTGTAGCAGGTAAATATTGTTAAGAAGGACACACACCACAGAGAAAGTATCCAACAAAAGTATTTATTTTTTTACATAATACATACAAATACCATGGAGCACATGCTCTGCATTAATATCTGAAATTATTTTCTATGGAACATTTGCTCTCATAATATTATTATTCTTCCAAGTGATACACAAAGAAGAAAATACATAAGAACAACATGCTTTGCACAATACTGAAAAAGGATTTGCATCTGTGTTTTCTGTCAGTTCAAAAATAAGTTATACATTCAACAAACACAGACTGGAGACAGTGAAATAAATATGAAAATGTTGCACAGATAAGGTTAAATGGTATTAACATTATTTTTACACTCTTTTGCTAAATGTTAACTTTTCTTTTTGGAATGGAATCCACTAGTATTGCAAATATATCACATACCACAAAAATGTAATAATCACAGAAAATGTCTGTGAAGACTATTTAATATAAAACTTTCTCCACTGATAGTATTCAGGCTGTGTAAATTAGTTGAGAAGAAAGTTATTCACTTTGTGGACAGCGTTTTCAAAAGCACATATGATTTATAGATTATTGCACACAAAAGTGACATTAGTAAAACACATTATTTACCATAGTAATATTTTGTCCTAAATTAAGAAAACAATTGTAAAGATTAAGTGAGGCATTTAATTGTATACATGGTGGTAATGATTACTTATATATTATATTCAGAATTTATTGTGAATATATTAGGTTTAATTATTTTCCTTGTATCAGATATACAGAAACTTGGCATTTTATATAATTTAGCTATATACCTACACACAGGCAGAGAAAATAGGGCAATATTACTTTTTTTCAGTGTTCTTTTTTCTTTTCAGTGTTACAGATAGTTTCCTGTGTTCTGTCTCAGCTTGGTTACTGATTCATAGCCTAACTGCTAGGTTCAAGATTCCCTTGGACTGTCTCCTCCACTTCTCTTTCCTTCAAGAATTAATACTATTTTCTGACCTTCTGAGAAATGCTCACAGCAATGTGGTGAACTATCCAGATGCACAAAAGAAAAGAAATGAAAACTAGAAACAATTTAAATAGCAGAGATTAATATCTGTGAATAAGCAAATCATCTTTCAAATCAAACTACACTTAGATACATATTTGTTCTGATAACAAGAGACTATGTTTTTGTCAAGTGACTAGAATCTACTTTGCTTCTTAAAACTAAGAATATTTACAAGTTAAACAAAGGACTTCTTCTAAAGTTGTAGGACTAACGCATAAGAGCAATGCGTAGAAAACCAGATTATTTTATAGTCATGTTGGCAGTCTTTCAGATTTAACTCTGCTTTTGGAAAGGAGGATTCATCAAGGGGCATCTTATCACAAAAAACAAAATTAAAAAACTGTTGGAATTATTACTTTAACCATTGTCCCAAAAATATGATCAAACATATCTAAAACATGACCCTGATCCTGTGAAGATTTACAAATGCTTAAATTTTACAAACTGGGAGTAGTCACATTGAAGTCAGAAGGGCCAGGATTTTTCCCACAGTGCTTAATAAAGTTAAGTGTGTGCGTAAATCTTTGTGGGATCGGGGCCCAGGGGAGTAACATCATATTTGGACTCTTGCACCTTCTATATAGTATGAATTATTCTTGTAAACTATGGCTGAGGTATCATGTCCTGCTGAATTTACCTTGTTTTAAAACAATATTCAGTTGCAACTGATTAAGAATCAAATAACTTTTCCCTTTGCAAGGACAGGGTAAAAACAAATATTTTGGGATTATAATTCAAAATTTTCGTAAGTGTCAATTAAAAATTAAATGCATTAAATCATGTTTAGACTTCTGAGCAAATCTCTATGAAATACTGAATTAAGTTACCTTTTAATTTTTGTATTACATATTTTAAATTTGTATTTGTCTTTTAATTGTTAATTTATTATTTTTATCTTGCTATTTCATCTACTCTAGCTTACTCTGTTTGTAGACCAAACTATTTAAAATAGCAAAAATTAAGAATAAAATGATATACTACTAACATACAATTTACCTGGAATTTTGTACAAAGTGAATTATTATCTTTCTAAGGAACAATACAATCTTTATTCTACTAAATAAAATTAATCTAAATGCAAAGGATGTTCTTTATTTTAACTGAAAAACAAACTAAATGTATACATAGTAATGTGGAGTTCATTTCTAGTTTTAGACTGAATTTTTATACTATTGATTGCTACAATATGTAATATAACACTTGATACATATCTGATATGCCTTAAAGCATTTTCACATATTAATTTTTAGCTATTATTTTTAGCCATTATCTTTGGTAAGTTTACTATATGTATGTTTATGAAAGCAAAATTGAAACGGTTGGCATGAAAACACTATTTTCTTCTGTATTTATTTTCCTAGTTTGGCAGAATGTACCTCAGCAGAGTTAGAAATCTGCATGCAGCTCTCTGTATCCTGAGTTCTATTCTGTATTCTATATTCTTTTCTAGGGGTTTCTGTACTGCTCTTTCATAGAAATGTGGTTGCTATAGGGGCTGATTCTGCAAGGCTCTGAGTGCACTTAATTCCCACTGACTTTGGGAGGTGCAGGGGTCGAGGGACCTCAGATCCACACAGGATTAAGACGTGGGGATACAGACTGTTATGGGTTAAATCTTGCAAATGGGTATGTGAATGGCCCCAGTTAAGATACTACTATGCTCATGACTAAATTACTCATGTTGCCTTTGCAGGATAGGACTGTTGAATTTTTATGCTTGGAAATACATCCCATGAAGAGCAGGTCCTGAATTCCTCGCAGATTCAAATATCCCGCTGAAGCCAGTTAGAGTTTTGGATGCACAAGGAATGCAGCATCAAGCCCTGTGTTTTCTCTTTTGGATTCTGAATAGATAAGCTAATGTCTCCATTTTAAATATATTTTCATCCATGTTATTTATTTTTTCTACTTCATTGACTATACCTCTCTAAATTACAAACCATAGTCTTTCATGCATTTGTATAGCATCTCGTGGTTTGAGAATTATTTTTCTTATCAAAAGGTTTCTTGTCTGTTTTTTGGTCCTGACCTGAAGAAGAGCTCTGTGTGAGCTCCAAAGCTTGTCTCTGACCAGCAGAAGTAGCTCCAATAAAAGATATTACCTCACCCACCTTGTCTCTCTAATATCCTGGGACCGACATGGCTACAACAGTGCTGCATATAATAACTAGTAGTCTATTACAGGGGTAGGCAACCTATGGCACATATGCCAAAGGCAGCACACGAGCTGATTTTCAGGGGCACTCACAGTGCCTGGGTCCTGGCCACTGGTCCGGGGGGCTCTGCATTTTAATTTAATTTTAAATGAAGCTTCTTAAACATTTTTAAAACCTTAGTTACTTTAGACACAACAATAGTTTAGTTATATATTATAGACATATAGAAAGAGACCTTCCAAAAACGTTAAACTGTATTACTGGCACATGAAACCTTAAATTAGAGTGAATAAATGAAGACTCGGCACAGTACTTCTGAAAGGTTGCTGACTCCTGGTCTGTTATATGTATTCCCTCAAGTATTACATCTGAATTATATATTTTGTAATAATACATAATATTTACTCAGCTGCAAAAACTAATTGTGGTATTTAATGGTGTATATTCTGATTTTTCTTTAGGTTTCGTATAAATGTGTAAATATAGATATATACATTTTGTAAGAATGTATTTTGGTATTAAAAATAGAAAATATTCCAAATGATGATCAAAACTTCTAAACTAATTAGGCACTCTGGCTTTTAAAACTGCAATTTACTTAAATGAGGGCTATATAATCTAGTAAAACTCTTTCTCTTGGGTAGCAATAATGCTTTCCATAAAAGCAAACTGCAATACAAAGGCAGGCTCTAGTAGAGCCTTGATCCTGCAAACACTTAAACACATGATTAACTTTACATCCGTTAGTAGCCCTACTGACTACTCAGCACATTGGGTGTTTGCAACCTCAGGAAGGCTAGGTTGGTCCCAGTTCAGCACAGATTTACACACGTGCTAAACTTTGAATTGATGTCAGTGGGACTCAACGGGAAGACTCACAGTGTGTAAAGTTAAGCATATGCGCAAGCGTTTGCAGAATCAGGCTTTTGTATGCAAAATGTTAGGCTGTCTTACATAAAGAGTGACATGTGAAAGGTTAATCAATAACCACCTACTTGACTATAGATCACAAGTATGTACTTGTAGATGGATCATATGGCATATGGAGCATTTCTGGGACCTTATTTCTGTCAAACATCAGAGCTCATTCTCTAAGAGCACTGACAATCTCAAGGACAGAGAAGTCACATCTCCTAGAAGGAAACCTGCAAGGTAGCCACATAGCCATCTACATACATTCACCAAATTCTACAGATTGGTCATCTAGGACAAGATCTTCACCTCCACTTTGGCCCCTTTACACCAGGTCAGATGGACAGAACGGTGTAAAGCAGCCCTAAAAGCCCCATATCTGGCCAGCAGAGCATTGCCTTGGTGCAGATATTAAAAGACAGTCATGAGGCTGCCCTCCAATGGTCCCACTTGCAAGCCCCAGCACAGGGGGCATGTTGGGGGCATGAGGGGGATGTTGGATGAGGGGGCAAGCATCCAATGCTCATAGATTTTGGTCAGTGCTTGGCTCATAGGGCAGCCATAACAAATAGACACACCCTTCTGAGGGCTATCAGAATTTCACCTGGGGCTTCTCCAGGCCTCAGAGCAGCAGAGGATCAGGACAGAAGGGCACAAAAATGGCTTGAGGCTACCTTATGCCCTCCCTTTGAGCTTAGAGGCATAGCACAGAATCTCAACCTTAGTGTTCAACAACACTATTTGTCAGTAGAAGTGTTGTCTACACTCCAGTAAGGAGAAGATGACGTGTACATTTTGCCACATTTCTGGATGTCCATAATTAAAGGATAAGCCTGCTTTCCACCCTGGAGCAATGCTGCCGTAAGAATCCCACAATAACAAATCTGTGGACCTTAGTTGTCAGGACACTGGTCTGGAACCCAGGCCTATAGGCAGCAGCCTTAGCCACTGCACTGGACTGCTGCCTCTGACCAACAGCCTTAGTGCTAAAGGCCCCTGACTGGATGGACAGGCAGCACTCTCATTGAGTACCTGGACAATACAAAGGTCTCAGTAGGAAGAGGATGCTATCTGAGTTACTGACCCAAACCTGATGGTTGCTCTCCAGAATGCCTGGCACTGCTGTCTTGCCTCCCCAATCCTTGACCTGGCCCCTTGGATTGGATCTTCTGGCTACTGAGCCCTGTGATAACTCAGACCATTGCCTTAAGCTGCCTCTGAAATGGATTGACTTGCCAGCTACCCAACCACCTGAGTGCACTTTGCTACTTGTTTTAGACTGTGCCCTAATCCGCCTCAGCCACATTAGCACAATGAAGAATAGGAACATTTTATCTGAGCCTACTGAAAAATTTCCTTTCTTTACATAATAAAGTCCACAGTTTTAGCCCAGCCTGAACACAGAGATGGAAATTGACTTCCAAAGATTCAGATTTATTTTGTTAGTATAAATTATCACCTTCCTCTGCAACAGGAGAGGCTGTTTTGGTTTTCTATGTAAAGTGACACAATCTCTAATTTAGGAAAGTAGGATGAAATTGTCCTGCTGCCTGTAGAAGTTGTCTCAATAGATGGGAACTTCAGCAGGTGGGCTTCAAAGTCTTGTTCTGAGCCATGCTTCAAGCTGGGTGAAGAGCATCATTAAGAAAAAAGTGCAAAGCATTCCAATCATTAAGTGACATTCAGCTTTTTTTCTCTTAGTAAATACATCAGGAGAAAACATTTTGGATATAAGCTCTTGGTGCCGAAAGGATTCCCATAAAGCTGGGGTACATGGAAGTCCATGAGCAATATGGGCATTGGAGTTCAACCTTCAAACTGTGAACATGCTGCAGGGCTGCAGAGTACAGCACCTCTGCAGCAGATAGTTACAACTATTGTCTGGAATAGAGGCTACCACTGCCTTGGGTAGGGGTCCCCAGCCACTGAGCCCATATAAGTTCAGATACAGTGCACTCTTGTAGTCTGAGCTGATCTGTTCAGGGTTGGTGCAGAGTCCCCCTGCTCAACATTCAGAGGGTACAGAACTGCCTCCATCAGATGGAGAGATTGGCATTCAATCACTCCCCGCCAGCCCTCTCCTGAGACTTTAGTTGTGAAGATGGTCTTGGGCAGCCCCTCGGCGCTTGTATGAATTTCATCCATTTTGTATTAATAAACCTGCCTATCTTATTTTAAAACTAATAAAAACTTGTACATGATAATCTTGTTAACCCAAATAGGACTGGAGTGATGGGATTTATTTGCATAAAAAGGTAGCTTTTAATTTAAGTGGTATATAACAAAGACAATGTAAATTCCAGGGATTGTTAAATATGGGTTCTACTTACAATATACTAAATTCGTTTCTGTTCATAGTTAAAAATCAGCTGGATGTGGCTAGCCAAAGCTAAGCTGCAATTAGCGTATGGAAGTTATGAAACTTTGCAAAAATGGTTTAAAAAAACATTTGATTATTACATTTCAACCACTGAAACAAACGCAGATACATAGTATAAAATTATTTTTTTTAAATATAAGATTTTGCCCTTTTATACTTCACTGGATAAAATAGTGGATAATGATTATTCCAAATGTATGAGTTCCTTAGAAGCAGTAATGTTACCTAGTGAGAGTTACTGCTTACTAGAATTAATAAATCAACTCACTCGGAAGTCTTATGATTATGTATGTCTCTTAAGTAATGTAGTTAATGAAGAAAAGTCATATGAGAATAGTTTTTCCTTAGAATCTCATGGACACTCTGGACCAGTCCTGCAAACACTTAAACACATAAGTAACTTTATGTAGGTGAATAAAGATGGGACTCATCATGTGAGTAAAGTTAATATTCCAGCAACTACAGATTAATTCTTAGCAGTACTGAGTCTCAAAAACATGATAGTCAATAGCTGCAATGTTTGCATGCCTTGTAAAAATAAAGGGAAGGATTTGTTGACTTCTCCCTTCTACACGATTCAGACAGAAGAATGTTAGGTTAGTATTAGAGGGGTGACCCAAACAGAAAATGTCATACATTCTGCAAAATACTCAATTATAACCGTCAAACTTTACACTTAGAAAATATGCCATGTTCTAATATTTCAGTTGATTGGCAACATTTTGTTTTCTTCTAAGCAATCATTAGAAGGAGCTTAAAAGAATTAAGAAAACATAATTTAAAATGAAATATTCATTATTAAATTTAGCAAATTACAGTTACTGATGATCTTGAATGCCTCATAAACCATTTTAACACTACTTAAAGATAATGGCAGCAGCAATTATTAGCAATGAAATCATACTTAGCATAGTTGTGAATATGTTTATAGCAAATCATAAGATTTTATGGATCCTGCACAGGAATGAAACTCTAGCTGGTATATATATTATACAAAACAAACTCCTCACCATTTCAGTAAAGAAATGCTTTTGAGGTATCTTGTGGCTAGGCACTGGGTCATGACCTAGGTCTTGAGAAGCTTGAGTTAGTAGATGTTAGGTTTTTGTTTACCATGGACTTAGACATTTTGTATTATTAAGAATCTGTGGCTTATGAGGACATTCTATTTATCTTACCAGCCTTTTTTGATGGAAATGCCTGAATTTTCTTGGAAACAGGGATTTTATTGTGGATTCTTGGTGCCCCTTGGAGAGGCTTATTTTTCTGGACAATAGTTTTCCTTAGTGTCACCACCCTTTTTATGTCCCAATGGTCAAAGGCTCCCAAGGTCATGCAGAGTGCATCCTTTTGTTATAATGAACCCTAGAATTGTATATAAAAGCACCAAAAAATTTTCATTAGTAATTTAAATATATTTACAGTCATGTATCTCTGTATTAGAACTTTGCTGGTCTGAGTAAAAACCCGAAAAAAAGGAAAGGTGTGAGATATAAAGGCAAATTGCAAGAATGCAATTAATATAGCCATATCTTAAAAATCACCATATATGCTTCCATATGTAACTGAAATGAGAATTCTGAAATAAGACTTTCTAAATAAACTTCTGTACCATTTAAAAGTTCTGTGTAATCAGTGATACTGTTTCTTAAACTTATTTGCAATGTAAATATTAAACCAATATCCCTTTCTTTTTTGTTTTTTTCTTTTGATTTTCCCCCCACCCCCGAAAATGTGGTCATTTAAATGATGCTGCTTCTTTTAAATCTTTGTTGTTGGTTGTCTGTAGTAGAAAGTGTTGATCATTATTATGGCTCACTGCATTTTATTAAGATGCTTAACTTGCCTATAAGATTAATGGCTTCTCTCAGCACTGATCGGAAAGAGCAGAACTCTATGAAGGTTGAACACTCAGTGAGATTAATAAGAATTTTAACTTGAAAATTTCCCTTAAGATTTGCCTGTGTTTGCAATTTCCTTTTGACCTCAGTAGCATCAACTCTTGACTAAATGTGAGAAAACTGTGTCATCCTTCAGGAGTATTTCCATTCTTTATCTTTTCCTTACCTTTTCTAGCAAGATTACATAGAATTCTCTATAAACTTTTTCTCTGCTTAGATGGGAAGTATATTAAATCTACTAAAACACTATCTGAAAAGATGACTAGCAAAAGGTATAAGCACAGTTCTTCTTTAATACATTTTTTGCCTGCCAAACCAGAATAAATTGTCCAGTTGCTTAATAAGTCATTTATGGGTATTATTACTAAGTTTTCACTAATCACGGTAGACTTTTTTGTTATTTCTGCTGTTTTCTATAATCAATTCAACCAGTTTTGTATACTGTCAAATGGATTGCCAAATAAATATAATACCATTCCATAATCTGCAACAGAAGAATTACCGCCATCAGAAATACAAAGATTTCCTGTTTCCAGGACAGAGGTATGGATTTCGCCTTTAAACTAGTGGTTTTACTTGTTTCTGCAGAAATGGTCAAAAATTACAGCAGAATTTATGTGTGTTTTGCAATGTCTTTTCCTTGGCGTTGTTCCTCAGAAATAAAATTAAAATGGCCGTACATGATTTTTGTATATTCTTTTTAATTTTTATGATTACATCTATGTTGTTTAAAGGGAAACTGTCAGGTTTTAAATCATGTGTTTCAAAAAATATTTTTCCATGTCACCCTATTATGTAAATCTAAAATATTTTATAACTACTTTCCACCAAATATTCTTTTGTTTACTTTTTTGCTATTACTTCACTAGGCTTTGAAACTGTGAAGAGACTAGTCAGTTTCACTTTTGCTTACAGCATCCCATAATTTCACTTCCTACAATTAGTGAACTAGCTGATAAAGCTGAAGGGGAATGTTTATATCCAAATAAAACTGCTTTAATTTAACATTTTTAGCTGTAAACATTTCCAGTAATAGATTTTTGCTTAATTTAAATAGAAACCTAAATTTGATGCATAAACTACCTGGCAATGTCCCTTTAAGCATATGGCTTCTGATCCAAAGCCCACTGAAACCAATAGGAGCATGAGTATTTCCTTCCATTGACTTCAACAGAATTTGGATAAGACCCTTGAGAAACAATTTTGGCAGATTGTAAGATTTGCAACATGACAACACCCAC
Source organism: Chelonoidis abingdonii (assembly GCF_003597395.2). Taxonomy (NCBI): domain Eukaryota; kingdom Metazoa; phylum Chordata; order Testudines; family Testudinidae; genus Chelonoidis; species Chelonoidis abingdonii. The sequence goes on along the minus strand of NC_133776.1, from coordinate 101,724,420 downwards.
TAACATATTTTGCAACTACACAAAACGGTGGCTTATTCTATGAAAATGTAGGGTGGGAATCACACCAATTTTTTTTTTAAAGTATGGCTCTTGTTCCACATTACTGCTTCTTGGGTCCAACTGTGCAGTCTTCTATGAAAAAAAATGCCATTGGCTTCAGTGGCAGCTTTGCCTGATCAAGATTTTCAGAGCTGATCTCTCTTTTTGTATTTGAAATGTTTTCAGATCAAAGAATTCATTCAGTAATTAAGCTCCTAGGGTACTAGTAAGGACAGAGATACCAGACGATGAAATCTGTAAATCCTCCATTCTTGACAAACCAAGTTATTCCCATCTGCTCCTATTTGCTAGAAGCACTTATTTAATCTACCTCTGTGATTCCCACAGAGTAGCAATTAGGATTTTATTTACCTTGGATTTACACATTTCATATGTTAAGAGACAGTGGCTTCTGAAAACATTCTCTTTAATTTATTTGGTTTTGAGGAAATGCTGAATATTCTTGGAAACCAAGATTCCTTTTCAGTTTCGAGCCTTTGTTGAGCTTTTTGATGATCCAACACATAGCCATAAACAGCCACACAAAGGCAACAGGGATTTTATTGTGCATTCCTGGTGCCCCTTGAAGAGCTTATTTTTCTAAACAATAGTTTTCCTTAGTGTCACCAACCTTTTGATTTCCCAATGGTCACAGGGTTCCAAGGTCGTGAAAAGTGCATCCTTTTGTTCCTCCTAACCTAAAATTTTGTATAAAAAGGCAGCTAAAGGACCCTGAAGTTGGTTAAGACCTGGAAGAGTGCATTTTGTATTGCAAAATTTTGTATGAAGAAATGTTTAAACAATTCCATGCAGTTAAATGTAAAGTTAATATTTTCCAAATATGCAACTACTGATGGAAGAGTCTTTCTATGTTATGTCTTGCAGCACTTCTAAATATCTGATTTGCTTTAAGTGCAAGAACTTGGCTTGAAGAAAAGCTTTTATTATATGTTTGGTTTTAATAATTTTTTTTTGTTAAAATACAGTTAAGGTTGCAATTAAAGAAAAGACGTCCTTAAATATGTCCTTTAAAAAACCCAAATATTTAACTCACTGAGCAGCATCTAAGCAACTTTAGCTCTAATTATTTTTAAAACCGTTATTTAGTTTTCTAGGATTATTTTAGAAGTTTTATGATGTTGCATTTTAAATTCTATTAAGATGTGTTAAAGTGTTGGGAAGTTATATCCACAGCTGAAGAGAGGGAAAGAAAAGAGGGACAATTGTATCAGCCACAAAACGCGACTAACATCTGTGTAAATAAAGTGAAATGGGAGGGGGTGGGCCCCAGAGAGCATGATGTACCAGGCCCCCAACTTTCTCCCAACAGCCCTCGTTATGTCTGTTCTTTAACCATTTAGGGTGGTAGCTCTTAGAAGCCCTTCTGTTGTTTCAAAAAGAAAATGGTGATTCTTATAGGAGTTTCAGCAGCCCATTATGGAGATTTTCTAAAAAGACATAAGTGCCTTTTCTTACTGAGGTGTACCCCATGTTGGGAATAAAACCAATTGTTCTGATTTTGAATATTTCTGTGCCTAATATTACTGTATCCCTCTAACAGGGATACCAATCTCTCTTTAATAGTTCAACAACACTGTTCTGTACCATAAGTCAGTGGCATCTCCCTAATACCATCTCTCTATGAGTGACAGGCCTTTCCATGGGTGGCCATTTCAGGGAGAGGGTACAGGCCTAGTGGAGACTGTTCTAATTTCAGCCCAGAACATCAGAATTCTAGGGAATGTAATTCTCAGAACTCATGGAAGTTGAAGGGTTAGCAGCAATGCTTTTTGAGAAAGTGGGAGGGTTATCAAAAAGCTCCTTCCCTCTTGCACCCTGAGAGAGAGAGAAAGAGAGAGAGAGCTGGACGGATGAGAAAAACAGGACTATTGTTTCCCTCCAGCCAAAAGGCCTGGGAGGGGCTTTTAAAGAGCTTCAAAGAGACCTGGAGAGAGCAACAGCTGCTGGTGGGGACTCTCCTGTAAAGAGACAAGAGTGGCCATGGAGAGTTATGTGGATAAGTCTGGAATGGCTATGCAGAGAAGCCAGGGAAGGTCTGGGGAGAAGGCCTAAGAGACAGGGAAGTAAAACAAACCTAGGAAATAGCACAGAAACTTGGAGAATGGGGAGAGAGTGAAACAAGGATGCTTGAAGCGGGAGTGGACAGCTGCTTCATTGTTTAGGGTTTCAGGACTGGAGCTTGCAGTAGAGGAAGGACACGGGCTCTCCCTTATGCTTCAGTAATAGTGCTAGTCACAAATTTATCATCAAAATTGGTTTTTGATGGAAAACTCTTTTTTTGACCACATGAAATGTTTAATGAAAAGTATCTGCTTTTTGTGGAAAATCTCCATCTCCATACCAGCCTGGCCATGGTAATAGCCACATCACGGGCAGCTGTGAGGAGCCATGGATCTTCCACCTGCCCTGGGTGAGGGTCCTGGGGGGGCAGGGACACAGGCTGGGTGCTGCTCTCAGGCCCCTCCCCAAGGGCAGGTGGAGCTTCCACCGCGGCTCCCCACAGCTGCCCGTGCAGCTCTTATCATGGCTGGGCTGCAGCTCTGAGGCCCCATCCCTGGCCAGAGCCGGGTCAGGGAGAGCCATGTGGGCAGCTCTGGGGATCCTGGGTCCCTCCACCTACCCTGGGTGGGCGGGGTGCTGCTTTCGTCTCCCCGGCCTCACTCCAGCTTCTGACTTGGCCAGGAAGGGGGCTTCGGGAGTTTGGGAAGGAGGCAGGCCCTTGGGGGGCGGGTAGTGGCTCCCGGCCCTTCCACTTTTGGGAAGGCTCTGGTGCCCCTGCCCACCAGGGGGGCCAGCATGTAGAGGGATAATGGAAGCATGAGGCACCAAAACTACAATTTCCATCAGACACTACGGCAGCATTTCCAAATTGAAATATTTCAGTTTACAGGTGAAATATTTCAGTATTTTCACTTATGTCAAAAACAATCAAACATTTCCATGGAAAATTTATTTTTTTAAATTTTCATCAATTTTTTTTATTTTTTAAACAGTTCTATTCAGCAGTGCCACCTTAAGGTGATATATGCTGATCCACCTGTATCAAGAGGAGGGCATCCCTGAAATCAAGAAGCAACGGCTGCGTGGTCTCTGGGAAAAGGGCTTTGTCCAAAGGACTCTTGCTTTGGCCAGAATTTTTGTTACCCTGCAAAGGGAGGAGATTTCCTAATGTAGTTGGAGGGCTAATTTAAACCAACCAGGCCAGAGTGGGACTAGTTTGCTAACCAGAGAAGCGCTGGACTGGGCCTCCCCATTGCTGGAACAGGACTGCCTGGTGTTAATCAATAGGAATGCCTTCCTGCAAGCATTTTCCACAATTTTTGATGACCTTCATCATCAGGGATTAAATTAACTTAGAATATTTCCCGGACCCCCTCATTTTCCCCCTATTCTCTGCCTACCAGACAAACAAAAAGGTACTCAAGGAAACTCCTCAACTGTATCATGTTGTTTTCATACATTTTTTCTTCCCTGACCTTGCTCCTGATATCAGTTGCAGTGCATCTTCCCTTCCCGATCCAGGATCTCACATATGGCTCAGCATTGAACTTTGTGACAGGTGGTCCTACCAAGCTAATGAAAAGTAGCATTGATATGGTCTGCACTTTGAGAGATGATCACAAAAGGGGTCACGATGCACTTTACAAGAGATTTTACAGGAGCTGGCATTGCCTTCTGGTCATTGTACTCTCTGAACCCACATACTACCCCTCTCTCATCCAATTTCTATCTACAGCAGAGAGCCTGGACTTCACATTCTCTTTGGAGTATGTCGGCATCCTGTGGCCAGTTCCTAGGATATAGGTTTGATAGCAGCAGCAAGTTGCTCACCTGTTTCATCTATGAGCTTATGCTGCAGCTGGTTTGCCAGACTTACGTAGAATTGGGATTGGTCGATTGATGTGATGCCCCTTGTGTTTGTGTTCAGCGCGATGCCCTGAAATTCCATCACAGCTTTGGCTTCTTGCACAAGCCTCTCTTCCTCCCCTGGTCCTTGCATTCTCTGCTCAAAAACACAAATCTGCCTCAGAATTTTGACTTGTGCACTTTGGATATTGATTTCCCTGGACTATAGCTCAAGTGACAGTTCCGTTAACTCTTGTAGAGTATCAGAAAAGTATGCCCAGGTTGAGTACATATGATGTATAGGTCACGTGTTCTGGAGTCTACTGAACATGTCTTTTTCTTTACCTTGCGTTTCTGCAAACTGCTGGAAGTGAAGAAGAGAGCAGCACAGTAATTCTTCCAGACTGCTGTCACTGCATGGCTACTTGATGCAACCCATCATGTTTCCAGAATGTGCCCAATTTTCAAGATTTCTACATGCAAAGTTGCCGCACATTCTTGAAGTTCCCTTGCACTTTTAGGGAGACATTTGACAGAGAGTACAGTTTGTTTGTCCATAAACACTTTAAAGTGGTTGACTGCATGAACATCCTGCACAATGTCGTGAACAGAGAGTTCTAATTAGTGGACAGAGCAGTGCCAATTATCTTTGGAAAATACAACTGTATCAGAGGAGCCACTCTGCTTTTCTGACTTAGCATGACTGCAGCTCCATCACAAGCAAGAGCCACCAAGTGCTCCTTCAAGTAAGCCTCTGTGAACCCCACTGCAGTCAACTTTAGCAGAAAGATTCTGGCAGTGGTTGAGGCATCAGTGGCTGGAAGTTCAGTTAGGTCAACAAACATGTTTACAGGCTGCTCCATCTCCTTTGTTGCAAATGGTATGTAGGTGGTAAGAGTGGAAGCCTGGCTCAAATTAGTTGACTCATCAATTGTTACTGTGATTTTGCACATACAAAATATTATATTTCAAGATATTTTTTCTTCATTTCCTCCGCAATGTGCTGCTGTATGCTATGGCAGGGAACGTTTCAGTGCAAAATTCGCCCCACATTTAGTCCGTTTAACTTCAGATCAATTTCTGTTTCAAAATCATAGGATAAATAATTTTGTTTCGCCAGTTTGTAACAGAGTACGGAATACTCTGCACATAGCTTCAGTATGCTGTGACTGCCCTTGCACTTAACATGCTATCAATTTATCTTTCTCTGCCTCACTCTAAATATTTTCTCCAGCTTTGTGACTCTCTGAGACTTTGTGCTCATATATCTTTTTCCTCAGACACTTCCATTTGTTTTAATTTTCTGTCCCCATAGCTTGAAATATCAGAATTAGCCCAGGCTTTAACAATCCTCAAGCCATGATCTCTGCTCATATCTCCAAGAGACAGTACTTTTGAGCAGATGACCCAGCTTACCTTTTCTAACATTTAGCCACATATTTTTTTTCGCAAAAATCTTTTTTGGGGGGGGCAAGGGTGAGGAGCGTGTTCTGGTTCATGATCATGTACTTCTTGCTCGTCAGGGATGCTGTGCACTGCTTCTTCATCCTTCAACCTAACGTACGTTAGGACAGAAGACGAATAGACAACTGCCTTTTGAACCCGCTATAGGTGTTTTGGATATTTGGTAATGCTATTTTGTTGGACCAATGCTACCACAACCTTTCAACATCCTGGACCAGTACGTAGTCATCTATCTCAACGACATACTTTGTTTTCAAATAACTCTGAGCAGCATTGTTACCACATTTGTTCAATCCTGGAAAGACTATGGAAGCAAAGTCTGTACATGAAATTGGAAAAATGTACCTTTGACCAATTCTTCACAGAGTATTTGGGTTATATCCTTTCCCCAAAGGGCTTAAGATGGATCCCCCAGAAGGGGGAGGTCATCCATAGCTGAGCAGTGCCCAGGTCCCATTGGGAATTACAGCGCTTTCTGGGCTTTGCAAATTTTTATCAGCAATTAATTTCTGGCTTCTCAAGGCAAACAACCTGCATGACAAATCTTCTCTGTAAGGCTGTCAAATTTGTTTGGATGCCTGAAACTCACCATGCCTATGACCAGCTCAAAGCCACTTTCACCATCACTTCCATTCTAGCACATCTGGACCCGGCCCAAGCATTCACACTGGAAGCCAGTGCATACAAGTAGCATCAGGGCCCCCATTCTCCTCTTCAGGCAGGCTCCCCTCCCAGCCATCCATGGCGCACCATGGTCAGAAGCTCTCATGATGTACCATCTGGAGGATGATAGGGTTAAAAGGAATTGCAAGCATAGATTTGTCAAAAATAAATCACACCAAACCAACCTAATTTTCTTTTTTGACAGGGTTGGCCTAGTCGATGGGGGGAAGCAGAAGTCGTGATATATCTTGATTTTAGTAAGGCTTTTGACACAGTCTCACAAGACATTCTCATAAGCAAACTAGGGAAGTGTGATCAAGATGTTAATATAAGGTGAGTACACAAATGATTGAAAGACTGTATATAAAGAGTAGTTCTCAAGGGATCTCTGTCAAACTGGAAGGGTATGTCTAGCGGGGTCTTGCAGAGGTCAGTCTTGGGTCTGGAACTATTCAATATTTTCATTAATGACTTGGATAATGGCATGGAGAATGTGCTTGCGAAATCTGCAGAGGGCACCAAACTGGGAGGGGTTGCAAGCATTCTGGAGGAACATGATTAGAATTCAAAACAACCTTGGCAAATTGGAGAACTGGTCTGAATTCAACAAGATGAAATGCAGTAAACCACAAAGTACTTCATTTAGGAAGGAAAACTCACATACACAACTACAAAATAGGGAACAACTGGCTAGGCAGTGATGGATTCTCCCATCACTTCAAAAGAAAAGCGTTCAGCTAGTACTGACTTAAGTTTTGGATTTATTTGTTTTTATAGCTTCTCACATGGGAAATGAGTCCAGTCCTGTATTTGCAAATGCAACTGCATGTCTTGCAAATGTAGTCATCATTGAGAGAAGGGTCTGAGGAGCTGATCTTACGACATGCTCTCTTCTCCTGCAAAGACCTCATGCACCACTCCTCAAAAGAGGACAAGGCCTCATGGCACAGACCTCTTCATCTATGTCTGTCTAGTGCAATGTGTTTCCAGGTTTTGATGTCTATCTTTCATGCTTTGAGGTTGGCCTTTAAGGTGTCTTTATATCTGAGGTTGACTTGACTTTAGAGCAGGTTTCTGTGCTCAGCTAACTGTAGAACACTGCTTTTGGTATACAAGAAACCTCCATGCAGACTATGTGACCGACCCAGTGAAGCTGAGCCCTGATGAGCATATTCTCAATACAAGGACTTCTGTGTTGGAGATCAGACTCTGAGTCACTGTAGATAGAATAGACCCCCATCCAATCTAAACTGAATGTGTATGCTTCTATTAGAGTCCTACAATGTGAACAAGAGCAAGGCTGATAAGACAATGGCAAAGAGGACTGGAGCCATTATGCTTCCTCGTTTGGAGCAGTTGGTTACAAGGAAGACTTCTGATGAGTTACCCCACTCCATCACCTTGGCCATCATGCCATCATGAAATGAGCAGATGACAGCAATCATCTTCTCTGGCGAACCACACTTATGAAGACGTTTCCATGGGCCCTCACAATCCAGTGTTGAAGGCCTTGGTCAACAAACAAAATGTACAGCTCCTTGTTCTGTTCACTAGCCTTCTCTTGTATTTGTTGGGCTGCAGAAATCTCCATAGTGCCACAGCCAACATGAAAGCCACAGTCTGATTCTGGATGCATCAAGTCCACAAGGCGTAGGGTGACCAGATGTCCTGATTTCATAGGGATAGTCCCGATATTCAGGGCTTTTTCTTATATAGGCACCTATAACCTCTCACTCCAATCCTGATTTTTCACACTTTCACCCTAATGAGGCAAGAGATGAGCCTGTTGAGGACAAGTAGTGCAAGGATCTTTCCTGCTATAGACAGCAGTGAGATTCCACAGAGTTGTCACAGCTTCCCTTCCTCTTGTATAGATGGACTATGAAGGCATCTGTATACTTCTGGGGCACAATACTGTGTTCCCATATAGTCTTGAAAAGATTGGTGAGTTTCCTGACCATGTGGGCCTCAGTAACCTTATCTACAGAAGGATCCATGGACAGGTCCTCCAGGACAGGATGCTGTGGGAGTGAGCTGATGGCTTCATAGAACATAATGGATTGACAGTTCAGGAGACTATCAAAGTGCTTTGCTCAGTGACAGAAAATATAACTTTTTGTCTGTGAGTAGCCGATTACAATCTGCTGTGAGGCTAGGACTGTACCACTGGATTTTGGGCCATACGCAGCGCAGAGACCTTCGTAGAGGGCCTTCATGCCATGCTTGTCAACCACTTTCTGCAGCCTTCTGCTCCTACCTGTGTCTCTTCATTAGCCTTAATTGGGTTTGTAGTATATGTTTGCCCTGATATATCTGGCCTTCTTCATTACTGATTTCTTGTCCAAGATGTAGTCCTGGTGCTTCTGTCTTACAAAGCCAAGAACCTTGGATGCCGTATTATATGTGACATCTCTGAGCTTCTGCCAGGTTGCCTCAACATCTGTGGAGTTCTCTGAGACATCAGCTAACACAATCTCCAACTCTGTTTCAATTCATTTGTTTGCTGGGGTCTTTCATGGCAGCCACACTGATCTTCTAGGATGATTTGAGGAATCTTTGGAATGCTTTGGTGAGAAATGTAGCGACATGATCCTTCCCACAAAAGCCAATGGTCTGACCAGCATTCAGCATTTCTCAAAGAGTGACTGATGTACACATCTTTAATGTCTTTAGACCATACAATTACATAGTCCAACATGTGCCACTGTTTTGACCTCAGATGCATCCATCTTGTCTTATATTTGTTTGGTTGCTGGAAGACTGGGTTGGTAACAGTGAGATTGAACTTGGCACTCTTGGAAGAAGAAGCTGGCCATTGGAATTTGACCTTCCAATGCCATGATGGTCTTGTGCCCTGCTCCATTTATCAGAGTCAACTCCCACACAAGCAGTAAAGTCTCCAAGCACAAGTTTGTCCTGGTGTGGCACCCCTCTGATGACCCTCCTGAGATTTTCATAAAATGCCTCCTTGATTTTGTCTGCGTGAATCATTGTCGGTGGGTAGGCTCTGATGAATGGTGGCATACTGATCTCTGGGTAAGCTGATGCAGAGTACCATTAAGTCAGTCATCTCCCTTGGGGAGCGAGTCAAACTTGTGGGCAATGTCAGACCATATGCTGAACCCTAGACCCAACGGTTGTGGCTCACCCTTTGCCTTGCCAGTCCAGTAGTAGGTGTAGCCTACTTCCACTTCCTCAAGGTGGGACTCATCAGCAAGTCTGGTTTCACTGAGCCTAGGTGCTAGTACTACTGAAAATGATCTGGGAGTTATAAGTGGACCACAAATTGAATATGAGTCAACAATATGATGCAGATGCAAAAAAGGCTAACATCATTCTGGGGTGTATTAACAGGAGGGTTGTATGTAAGACAGGGGAAGTAACTGTTCCACTCTATGCAACACTGGTGAGGCCTCAGCTGTAATACTGTCTCCAACTCTGGGGACCACACTTTAGGAAAGATGTGGACGAATTGGAAAGAGTCCAGAGGCAAGCAACAAAAATGGTAGAAGGTTTAGAAAACCTGATCTATAAGAAAGGTTAAAAAAATGGGAATGTTTAGTCTTGAGAAAAGAAGACTGAGGAGGCACCCAATAACACTCTTCAGATACATTAAGGGCTATAAAGAGGGCAGTGCTCAATTGTTCTCCATGTCCACTGAAGGTAGGACAAGAAATAATGGGCTTAATCTGAAGCAAGGGAGATTTAAATTAGATACTAGGAAAAACTTTCTAACTACAAGAGTAATTAAGCTCTGGAATAGGCATCCAAAGGAGGTTGTGGAATCCTGTCATTGAAGATTTTTAAAAACAGGCTGGACAAACACCTGTCAACAATAGTCTAGGTTTACTTGGTCCTGCCATATCACAGGGGCTGGACTTGATGACTTATCAAGGTCCCTTCCAGACTACATTTTTATGTTTCATTTGTCCTTAAAAAGGCAAGAAAGGGTCCTGAATGGGCCATTTGAAGCCATTAATGTTTTCTTCAGAGGGCTTATATGTTGTAGATCAGATTTGCTACATATTGTTGACCTCTACTCATTTATGTGTATCATTATAATGATACTTGATTGGTAGTCCATTGCTCATCTTGAGTCAACTCCAAGACAACCAGTGCAAGCAGCTGCAGCCATAGTTGGTACACAGCTAAAGCATGTAATAAATCTTTAAAATCCCACAGTTGTTCCAAAAGTCTGCAAAATTATAAACAGAGTACTTATTCTCTAAAAAAAAAAAAGACGACAGGGGCAATTCTTGGTATTATATACTGGTGAGCCTTACATTGGTGCTTGGAATCTAAGGATAAAATAGTCCAGTACTTGGATAAGCATTACTTGATGAGATCACACCAATACTGATTTTCAAAGGCAAAATTATGCCTCCTAGACTTGATTCAAGTTAATAAAATAGTAAGTACTGGAGACCTCGGGGATAAAATATACTTGGATTTTCAAAAAACTTTTACTAAGGGCTCTCATAAAAATTTAGAGAAGATAAACTGATGACAAAGTAAAGGGCAAAGTATTGTTGTGGATCAAAAAGCTGGTTAGTGATAGGAAACAGTCATACAGAATGGCTGCTCCTCACAATGGAGATTAATAGGTTTGCCTCCACTGATATTGGGGCTGGTGCTGTTTAAATATATTTGGAGGAGAATGTGAACAGCAAGATAGTGATGTTTTCTGATTTCACAAAGTTGTTTACACTAAATGGATTGTAGAAAATATAGAAGTGAGAAGTTCCATATGTAGATGTGTGGATAGGGCACCATGATGGTACAAGAACTCTACTGGGAGTTTGTTCCTGTTATAACCATCAGTGCCCAGCCACCAGTATAGTTGCACCCCTCGTGTAAACAAGATAAACTGCTATAAGCAATTTGCATCAATGCTGTTTATTTCTGTTTGAAACTGGGCTAAAATGCACTGATGCAAATCATAATTTATAGCAGTCTTCTCTGCTTACACTGGGATTTGCACTGGGGAAGCTACCTCGGTGGGTGGCCACTGATGCTTGAAACCTCGTGTAGACACGGCTTAATATTCAATCTGGATATTGTGATACACTGTCTTGTACTGTATGTTTCAAAAAACTGCTTGCAGAGCTAAATAAGCAGAGTGAAAGGGAAATTAGAAATGACAGGAAAAAAATAGGTTCTTGGAAAGAAGATGGAGATTCACTGAGGCCAAGGTACAAGAAGGCTGTTCTAGATGGCAGAAGCTGTAAAAGAGGAGGGCTCTCCAGTTCCAACAGAACCTAGTGAGGTGGGACTGAGATTACCAGGACTAGATAAACTGATGAGTAGATGAGATGAGTAGATGAGAAGGGCTGAGCAAATCCATATAGGAGTTTTTAGGAAATGGCAATTACTTACTAATCTTCAAATGAATGTGGGAGCCAGTTGAGCTGTCTGAGCATGGTAGTAGTGTGGCTGCATTTCTCTGTAAACAGGGCCCTGGACAACTCCATAGATTAGGGTTGGAAGAGATCTCAGGAGGTCATCTAGTCCAGGGGTTCTCAAACTGGGGTCGGGACCCCCTCAGGGGGTCATGAGGTTATTACATGGGGGGGTTGCAAGCTGTCAACCTCCACCTCAAATCCTGCTTTGCCTCCAGCATTTATAATGGTGTTACATATATAAAAAAGTGTTTTTAATTCATAAGGGAGGGGTCACACGCAGAGGCTTGCTATGTGAAAGGGGTCACCAGTAAAAAAGTTTGAGAGCCACTGATCTAGTTGAACCTGCTGCTCAGGACAGGCTATGCCTGTCGTCACTTCTGGGCCCCCATTTCCACAAGAAGGCGTCCGTGCACGTGCCCTGGAGCGTTGCTTGGAGCCTTTGCATCACCCCCTGCAGCAACGTGCCAGCCTCCAGCATTCAGAAGTCATGCGGAGAGCCCAGGAGGCAGCGCCAGCCCAGCTGGGAAAGGATAAGGAGGTTAATTTTTTTAAAAAGTGCCCAGTTGGGTTCTTTATTTGTCTTCTGGGTGCTGAGCCCTTGGTGGGAGGCTAGAAACAAGCTCTGAGTTTCTCCTCTACCCAGGCCCCAGCCGCTGCCTTCACACCTCCCCCACGGTGGCCAGGCTCCTGGCTAGGCCGCGGATCCTGCACGTGAGGGAACAGCAGGGCAGCCGGTGCCTGCACTTAGGGCCCCTCTGGGCACGGACGGGGGCAGGACGAGGGTCCCGGGGCTGCAGCCCCTCCTCTCCGGCCCGGCCCGGCCCGGCCCGGCCCGGGGGACGTCCGCCCTCTCCCTGCCCCGGTTAGTGCGATGAGAGCCGCTTCCCTTGCCCGCCCCCCCGGGGCGGAGCCGGCCGCGAGCCGAGGCCGGCGGCTCCGCTTTTCTAGGCCGCGTTGCTAGGCGGACTCGCGCCGCGTCGCTTGGCTCGCACCAGCCGCCGCTGCTGCCCCGCGAGAAAGAGTCCGTCCTCCGGCACCAGGTAGGGCTGGGCTGGCGCCCCCGCTACCCGCAGCTGCCGGCGGTGCCAGGCGTGGGCAGAGCCCCACACTGCGCACGCAACAGTGCCTGTGTCCGCTCAGCGCTGGGTGCCCGCACCCTCAGGAGTTACACAGCCCCCTTGGGTGCTGGGTGCCTGCACTCTAAGGGGTTACAGCCTGGGGTGCTGGGTGCCTGCACCCTAAGGAGTTACAGCCTGGGGTGCTCGGGTCCCTTCCAAGGTGTTACCACAGCCTGGGGTGCTGGGTGCCTCCACCCTAGGGAGTTACACAGCTTGGGGTGCTGGGTGCTCCCACCCTAAGGTGTTACAGCCTGGAGTGCTGGGTGCCCCCATTCTAAGGGGTTACAGCCTTGGGTCCCCCGCCAAGGAGTTGCAGCCTGGGGTGCTGGGTGCCCCCTCCCTTATAGCCTGGGGTGCTGGAGGGTGCTTCAATCTTATCAAGTTAGCTTCTCCTACAGCTTGGGGCACTGGGTAGCACTCTGTACCTTTGATGTTCCTACCATTATTATGGCTCTATTAACTCTTGAGTCCTAGTCATGTGGGGTGCTGGGTAGCCCCTCTGCAGCAGTAGTCCCCCTGTCCCGCTGTGGTTACAGCCTTTGATGCTGGATGGTGCTGCAGTGACATCGGGTATCTCCTGATCTTGGGTCATTTATCACCCTCAAACTCATGATGGGTAACCACAGGGTGAGGACAAACCCTCTTACCTGCAGGAGGCATTTGTTCCCCCACTGAACCTCCTCAACAAACAGTTTCTGTTTATCTTTTAAAGGGAATAAAAATATGAACAAACATTATGGCTGTGCAAACTCAGTTTAGCTTTAAAATGGACTGGAATGCCCAAGCCCTCTGGTTTCTCGCAAACTGCTAATATGAGTCTCTGTCCTAAAGATTCCTATATTGTTGGAGAAAGGAATGCCAGGAAAATTCACATCTCTCGGCTCCAGGTAATACTCCCCACTTTCTCTTTCTTCATAGTTTATGTGATTATCATCAGGGTTTTGGAGCTGTGGTCTGGCTCTGCTTCAGCTCCAGGCAAAAACCTGCAGCTCCACTGCTCTGGAGCTGCTCCACGTTCCAGCTCTGGGCTCTGCTCCAAAGTCCTGGTTCTCATGATCCCTTGCTAAATATGAGCTTGATCCTCTGAGCAGCCACATGGGCAGACTCCTACTGACTTCAAAGGGGCTTCATATGTGCATGAATGGAGCAGTTTGAAGCATTGGGGCCTTAATGATGGCATGTGATTTACCTTTGTCTGCAGCTTCAGTACATCTGTATGGCTTACCCAGTTTTTTCCCCAAGAATTTCAAAAATCGCTGCATCGAGTCCAACAACATTATTTTGTGTCCCTTTTGTTGTCCCTCCCTGCATCTGGCCTACGCACTCTTTCTGTTTGTAAATAATAATTGTTCTTCAGGCGTGTGCTGCATTGATTCTCAGTGGTGCCAAACATGGGATGATTTAACACAGGAGTTAAAAAAAGAGAGATTTAAAATATCACACAAATATGCATGAAATTCTTCATCCTCAGTGTAGGATACATTACTATTTCAAAGATCTGAAATTCCCAATTATCCAAAACAGGTTTATGTCCCCCAGCATTCATTACATAAGAATTGACATACTGGGTCAGACCAAAGATCTATATAGCCCCCTATCCTGTCTTCCGACAGTGGTCAATGCCAGGTGCCCTAGAGGGAATGAACAGAACAGGTAATCAAGTGATCTATCCCGTCTCCCATTTTCCCATGCTGCCAATCCTGGAGATTGATGACTTCTATCTACAGAATGGGTAGTAAGTCTACCCAAACTGCCCTGCCACTGTACCCCAAACTGATAAGGGACAACCTTAAATGAGAGGGTAACTGGCTCCATGATTATAAAGTTGCTGGCCTCTTTGTGTCAATCCCTGTCCCCTCTCTCCAGGTTATTTAGTCACTGGCAACAGCTCTAGCGATCGTCTCGCTGTGACATGGACATCTGTCCACAAGGATCTAGACGGAGGCCACCAAGCTCATTTCACGTAGGTCATCAAATAGCCATTAGATCATGAGTGTCATACTTATTTGGAGAGGGCCTGATTCCATGTTATGGATCTTGAGCCAAGATAAAAAATTACAACTTCATATTCGCCTCAGTCTATAGCACATCGGGGCCTAATGTCAGTGGGAGGTTGTACAAAGTGCAGAATACAACCTTCATGTAATAATTAAGCTTCAATTTATTATGTATTCAGTACCTTATTGTCATATTCAGTGTGACTCCATGAGAAAATCCTTGAGACATGAGACACTTTTGAATTAGGGGGATCTTTCAGTCATCACTGAGCTGCTCTGAATTTGAATCAGTGAAATATTAATACTTTTACTATTCTAGTATCATTATTACCCCTCTTACTCCACAGACTTATCCTTTGTGCCTGAGACATAGCTTGTCCATATTAAATTTATATTCCTTCTTGGTTTTATAAAACTCTTCAATATTTTTAGACAGTCAGATCATTAGAGAAGCTAACTGACGTAATCTCTTTTCAATATATTTTGCCTCATGTTATTGTTCTTGGATTTAAATGTAAATCCAAATAAAAATGGTAACTGTCTTAAATATTTCTAGCACCGTGCATAACCCTTGATTCATCTCCTTAGTTCAGTGATGATAGTGGAGGGAAACGTGGAGTAAATAGCACAGTGGATTAATCCATAAATCTTTCACCTCTGGTGATCTTGAGTCAAATTCTGATTTAATCTCCAGTGAAAAGTATTTGGGAATCTTATTGTTGTCCCTAAAACATTGATTCTCATAGCAAAACTAACGGTTGCTACACAATTGATAGTCTGTGCTCAGAGAGGATGAAGACTGGAATATCAGAAATTTTGCAGGGCAATTATCAGAGTTACAGGAGGAAGTCTATGTATAGTATCTCCATATTATGTGCAGTTTTTCAGTAATTTATTTTAATAAGCACTGACATCTCCACAATTTTTAAACACTTAGCATTTACATACTGTGGTGTGTCACATATTCAGATCCTTGTCTAGATGTTAACTGAATAAGCACCTTTAAAGAGTTTTAGTGATAGAGTTTTAAAAAAAAATTTACAAAGAAAATATGATCCATATCCTTCAATCCACATTCTGGCAAATCTCTCATTACAGGCAATAGAAAATTTACCTGGTTTAAAAACTAGGATTTGCCCCATATAAGAACAGTATAAGCTTTTCTTTAACAGGATCAATCTCTAAACTGTTTCCTCAAAGCAATCTACCAGTAGATTAATTTCATATAGACGGTTAAAACAGAGCAGGGCTTCCATATAGTTAGTATGTTCTGACACTAGTAACTTTGGACCAGTTTCTTATACCCTTATTCATGTTGAAAAGCACCTTACTCTGCAAGTAGGCCCACTGAAGTCGTGAGTAAAGTGCTAAAGATACCTGAAGCTTGCCCTCTAAATTTTTACAAATTATAATTACTAATTTTAGTTTATTTCAGATGAAACTTCACATCAAAGTTTAAATGTGTTCCTTCGGCTATTGATTTTATTTTTCTGCTAACAGGCAATGGAAACCTTAGAAATGGAGAACAAAGGTAAACATTGGGTAGAGAAGTTATTTTCTCCTCATTTTAGTGCACAAGATTTTTTTAGTCAAGTCTATCACCCTGAATCTCTGATGTTTGAAAAATTGGCTTTAGCGAGAGCAAAGAGAGTGGAAGAAATCTACAATAGAGCAATTAAAAATTTTCAAGAAGAAAAAAGGCTCAAAAGGAAAGTATGTTTTTCCAAACTCATTGTACGAGAATACGAACCAAACATAGTAGGTGTAAAGATAAACATTTCAAAGAAGGAAAGAGAAGGGGATTCTGCCTGCTGTGGAGCTGGTAATTTAGATGTTGGGACTGAAGAAAGCTTAAAGAAAACAGAGGGTCATTGTATCTGGAATGCAAAGGAATTAGCAGATTTGCGACAAGAAATGCACAAGAACCATGCGGAAGGAGTTTCTCTGAAACTTCAGCTGTCCACCTTGAATGCAGAGTTAGTGGAACTGAAAGCTAAATGCAAAAAAATACAAGTGGACTTTGAAAATGCTGAACAAGAACTTCTAAACTCCAGAAAAGAGGTTCGCTGCAAAAATACCCAATTACAGCAGATTCAAAAGGACAGCTTAAAAAAAGATTTTGAGCTTCAAGCCTTAAAACAACATTTACATGAAAAATCAGCAAACATAAGAAGCTTAAATCAAGAGCTGCTTCAGGCAAGAAAAGAGATTCAGAGTTTGGATCTAAAGAACAAGGATTTACAACAAGAAGTTAAGAAGTTAAAACAGCAACATGATCTTGGATATAAGGCCTGCATAGAAAAGGTGAAACTGCATTATGATTTAAAAATAAGAAACATACAAAAAGAACTGGAGGATGTTAAAAGTGAGCTGAGTGATGAAAAGCTTTTGCATGTTAAGAATGTTAAGGCTTTAGAAATACTTAGGAAACATTTTTCAGCCCAACCATTATCTAATATATTTGACAATCTGAGAGTAGATTTTCTTTAAAATAAAACAAGGAGAGAGAATCCTTGCTAGTTGCAGTCAAAAAGCCCTAGTAACTATATTTGCAGTTTTATTTGACTTTCTACTTTTCAAATGCTTCTTGGTTTAATGTTGGACTTTTATTGTTAAGTTTTAAGGCAGTCAAGTGTGACAGTAAAACACTATCTAGTTTTAAAATAGCTTTGTTCAGAGTTTTGTTTGAGTGAAATTGTACCTTGATTCTTTGACAAGAGTGTCCCTGTGAGTCTTCATGCCACTGACATCCATTATACCCTTGGTGCAGTAATATGCATCTCCTTTCCCCTGGAGAATGGCTTTGTAGAGAGGAAGCACTAGTTTGTATTGAGTTAAATCATGGCTTTGATACTTAATTTGAATGTCGGGTTCTATATCCTTCACTCTTTAGATGTATGAATTGACATATGCTGAATAAACAAATTCTGACATGTTCCAGTCATCTTAAATGCTAAAAGAAATAACTTAATATAATAGTCTTGACTTGTATCTCTGGTTTTCTTTCTGTTTGGTCTGCTTGTGATAGTTCATGTCTGTAACGGGTGTATCCATTGCCAGAGTACCAATCCTTTAGTTTAGACAATACCACATGCAGGTCCTTTGATTACCCAGCAGGGTGTACTGTCTACACAGCTCTGAAGCATAATCCCACTAGAACCTTTAAATTCTGCTGTACCCAGATGTTACTTTCTTACAGTTTGCTTAAAATCATGTTGCTGTTACTATAGCATTTAGTTTGCAGTTTATATTGTTGCTCATAACTGTTGTAACAAAGATTTTTCTCTTTAAAATCTCTTGGAAATTCATGTTAAAAGTATGTGTTGATTTTTGGAGAAGGTTGTAAATCTATACCTTAATTTGAAATAATATTACTACTAAATGTGTAATTATTAAATAGTGCACCTGCATGTGAGAGGAGCTAGTGATTTTTTTCTAAACAGTCTGTGTGTTACAACTACGGTCTTTCTCTACTGAAGGTATGAATATAAATAATTTAATACAGTATTATTAATAAATTGATTATTGATATATATGTTATACACAGTGGCTTAAATTCTCATTTTAATTTTGGTTCAAAAGGATTCTGCTCAAAAACTGAAAAAACTAAATTCCAGAAACTATCCTGAGAGCAGAAGTGTAGAAATCTAGAACGGTGTAGGATAATTCCTATAGTTTCTTACCTCTTCATTGTAACATTTTTCTTGAATTTTAATTGGGTAAATAAATGAATCATGCAGTTCTATTCACTCCAAATGATGAAATGTCTATTAACTAATTGTTGCCTTATGTGTTTTTTAGAATGTCAGATATTGAGGTACTTACTGCTACATCTAAAATCTAATTTATTATAGCATTTTACCTGTTTGGCTAGGAGTTTCTATAAATCTAAATATATTTACTCTCCCTGAAAAGTCTCATGCTTTGTCTAGTTATAAATGTAACTTATATCAGTCAAGCAAGTGGTATATAATTTGAACTGAGCTAATTTAAACCTTCAACCAAGCAATAAGTATTGTTTATATATTATAACACCCAAAATGTTAGAACATAAGAACGGCCATACTGGGTCAGACCAAAGGTCCATCTAGCCCAGTATCCTGTGTTCCGACAGTGGCCAATGCTGCATGCCCCAAAGGGAATGAACAGAGCAGGTAATCTTCAAGTGATCCATCCCCTGTTCCCCATTCCCAGCTTCTGGCAAACAGAGGCTAGGGACACCATCCCTGTCCATCCTGAGTAATAGCCATTGATGGATCTATCCTCCATGAACTTATCTAGTTATTTTTTGAACCCTGTTATAGTCTTAGTCTTCACAACATCCTCTGGCAAGGAGTTCCACAGGTTGACTGTGCATTGTGTGAAAAAATACTTCCTTTAACTCTGACCTTTTGTTTCTCAAGTATATCTGCAACCCAAAATATGTAGCTGGAATGTATAATAATGCACACTATAATAAAGTGTGAAGTACTTTATATTGTGCATCTCCAACACTTATTATTTTGTGATAAGTAGGTTTGTTTCCTAGTGGGGAATGGAATTGTTTGCTGGGACTGCAGAATTCTTGCCATTTTGTGTGTCCTATCATCGGTAGAGGCAGACCTTGACTGTGGATACAAATGCCTTCTTACATCAACCAATTAAGTTCTTTTTCACTCTGTTCCCTCTAATTTTGTAACTTCTGTCCTCTTTGTATGGAAGTTATCACCAGTGATACCTGCGAGATTCTCTTGAAGGCTGTGTTCTATTGACCTTCCTTCAAAGGGGGAGAACTCAGAAGCTAATTGACAGAAAGACTGCTTCTAGTCTGCTGCAGAGATAAGCATTAAAACTAAGTTTTGTTTACATGATTCATATTAATCAAGAACCTAAAGCACATGGTTGAGAAGAACCCCTCCCTCCCCCGACTGTGTGTGGAGATGAGTGATTTTAAAGGCTATTGGGCTTCTGTTCCATGATTGACATTTATATGGGGGGATACATTTAAAAATAACCCATTTCAAAGGTATTGGCCAGGTTTTGCCTGTCCCTCTGTTCTAAGAGTGCATTTTGACTGAGGAATTTAATGGAAATTAAATCTCTACTGGAATTGTCCATTCAACTCCCAATGTTTCAACACAGTTTTGTACCTTGGATGAATAGTTTAGAGGGGGTGCAGAAAGCCACCTTAAACTAGGGAATGTTTCTGCTAATTTACTTAAGTACTAGAATAATTAGTTAAAATAAATAAATTGTAAAAATATAGAAGCAACTCATTCTAAGGTTAGACACTATGTCTTTGTAAATGGGGGCTGAGTGGTTTTCCCAGACTTCCAAAGCAGGCTGGGAAGAACCCTGCTGTCCAGCAGATTGAGAGAATCAAAAACCTGGTCCAGGAAAGTGGCATTTAATCATGTAGATTCTGGTGGCTGTCCTGAATAGTCAAGTTGGAGATGGGTTGGTGTCTTGGAAGTGGGAGGGAGACTGCGGAGTGAATGTAGATATGTTCCATGGGCTTCTGTACTCCGTCCCACGTCCAGGGCTGGCCACCACATTTTGGCACCTGAGGCAGGGAGCTCAAATGACGCTTCTATGCCCCCTCACTTGGGCCAAAATTTTGAAAGGTCTCAATTCTGCCTTCTTCCTGTTCTACGTCTCTCATGGTACAGCTCTGCTACCTACCCCAATAAAGGAGAACTAACAACTTAAAATGCCTTGTTCAAAAATTTTAAGTAACACTTGACTTTCAAATGCCTGAACAGCAAATGTTATTTTTCTTGTCTGCATAGTAAACACTGGCATTTTTATCTGTTTAAATTATCAAAGTGGTGCTTTCTGTGCCTTCTTGGTTGCAAAGATTTGAACTGCTTCCTGCTGAAGATCCACAGTCTTGGCCAGCTCATGCTCTATTGAGATGGTTGCAAGGCCGACAAGCCTCTCCTGTGTCATTGTGGAGCGTAGATGTATTTTTATTAACTTCAGCTTGGAGAAGCTGCGTTCTCCACTGGCAACTGTTACAGGAAGTATTAGAAGTATGCACAGAGCAAAAAAGCATTTGGAAAGAGGGTGGTCATCTTATTTGTGCACATATATTCCAGAATAGCCTTTGGAGTTGATCCTGCTGAAATGTATCTTGAAAGGGCTTTCAGTTCATCACCTAAATCACCCGCATCAATATCACACATATTATCATATGTCAACACTGTCTCTAGTGCCCTGTATTGCTGGTGTAGGTCTTCTTCAGGTACAGTGAGGAGTTTTGGAATATCATACAACATCCCAAATATACTGCTGTGTTCCTTAAGCTGCATGAAACGTTCTTCAGCTGACTGTATTGCACAATCTAACACCTGGTTAAATAATTCAACTTTGAATTGTTGTTTGGGGTCTCTTATGGGATTATCCTGTGCCTCATAATCAAAATGTCGTCGTCGTCGTCTTCTTCTGCGGTATTGTAGACTCTTGTATTCTTGAATGGGTGGGAAAATAGTTTGTTTGAAGTTCCTCTGCCAACTTCTGTGCATTCTTCAGAACGTTTTGAAATCCCTTATCTGACTGGTAATATAGTAGGTATGACTGCTTTGTCCAGTTGTTCCATTGCACCAGATATATCAAGGTCAACATTTATTTCAAACAGTAAGTCATGCCACAACACTAAGCCACACAGAAATTTGAAGTTATGAATGTTTCTGGTGATTCCATTTCCCTCTGTCACCATTCTCCCACGAACAGTTCCTGTCATAGCATTATCCTCCATAATGGCAACTATGGCATCATCTGTCTTCCCAATTTGGTGTTTGATAGGCTTTATCGCCTCCACTTGACTTTCCCAGCATGTGGCACTCAATGGTTTCAGTGTCAGAGAGGATGTTCCCAGATGTTGCTTCAAAATTTGCCATCGATGAGTTGATGCAGAGAAAAATACATAGATGCTTTGAATTACATTAAAAAATTGAGCAGCCTCACAAGAAGCTGACGGTGCATCACTGACCACCAAGTTCAATGACTGAGAACTGCATGGGACAAAAAAAGCTCGAGGGTTTAACTCTCAGATCTGTGTCTGCACTCCTCTGTGTTCTTTCCTCTCATGTTGGCACTATTATTGTAGCCCTGACCTCTCATGTCAGCTATCTCAATTCCTGTATCTTCCAAAGAGCCTCAGGACACAGCAGGTTCAGTAGCTGCTTGGAGCTTGAGGAGGGAGGATTGTGTCGAGTAAACTGCAACTCTGTCGCATCTTGGATAGGCAGGAGCCCGGGGAGAAGAGAAGGAGCTCTGGATGGTCTGCTTGGACTGAGGAGGGTGCTGTGGCCATAGGGAAGTGGCCGAGGGCAATGCGGTGATAGTAGAAGCAAAGGAATGCAGTGAGTGACTGTGATTTGGAGGGTACCTGGTCTGGGACCTGGAATAGTGGGTGGGCCTGGATCCCCCCCTACTCACCACTGGGGAACTGGCAAGATAATTGACTACACTTGTTACCGGGGAAGTGGCTGGACTAGGAGCTAAACTCCCCCGGTCAGGGGAATATTGATAGGGACATGGCTGGAGAGCTGAGTCACGAAGAGGATGCTGTGAGAGGGGCTGCAGGCAAACTGCAGAGAAGAAGTGATAATGTGCAGATTGCACATGTGGGTGTCAACCTTGCGCTAATTCCCAGAGTAAACAGGAGGAAGTGCCAGTCTGGCAGTGATTGATGTGCCCCGTGACAGAGGGTAAATATTTTAATGCAAAATGCCCTAAATTTTGCTTAGCTTAATAATCTGAAGTCTTTCTGTGGCCTTGCCGGAGAGGGGCAGCTACTCTGCTGAAGTCAGCAGAGCTGTGACACTTTATACCAGCTGAAGATCTGCCCTCCACTCTTTAAACCACTATCAATCCTTTATTAGTATTGGTTTAACAATTGAAAAATTAATGTTAACATTTATTCAAAATGCTTCACTTTTGAAAACCTTATTTATAGTCTTACTATATAGGCCCTTAGTATCCTAATGTTCCTTACAGGCCTCAGGGTAGAGTATATTGAGCTTGAATATTGTCAGAGTCCCAAATGCCATATTTTTAGCATGATCTTTATTGCTAGAAGTAGGCTTATAAATTTCACTTGTAACTGGTACATTGTCTTTCATATGTATTTCACAGTTTATTTGCACTGAAATTACTTCTTTTTAAATCTTTTGTCTAGTGGGCTGCCTAAACTATAATGTTCTTATAGTATGTTGGAGACCTCACTGAATTATTTGACATGATGTATATGATACTGCTTGTAAATATCAGTGAGATTTAGCCCACAGACTGTTATTTTGCTGTGTATGGAGTTTTGTCAGAGATGACTAAAATCACTTTAGATTCACCCTTTATCAAAGGGCTGGCTGCTTGCCAGACAGTAGTTCTTGATTATATCCGCTTCTGAATCTTTCTACATGAACAAAAGACTGAAGGCTGCCCCTTATTTTAGCTTTTGGCCTTTCTGATCAAGTGCTCTTTAAAGTGGGGAAACGTTTCGGACAAAGATTGGAAACAACAGCATTGTATTTCGCAGTAAATTATAAAGCTATACAATAGTATTGGTACAACACATTAGAAAGTCCAGCGCTACGGTTATGAAACCCATGCATTTTACATACTAATTACAAAAGGAAAGAGTTGTGCCCTAAAGTGTTTAAAATGTTATGAAAATACTCCATGACATTAAGGTGAATAAATAAAGGTGTAATACATTCTTTCTAGGTTTAGTGTAAACAGAAGGAAAAGATACAGTGAGGTTAAAACCACAGCTCAACAGCTCTGATTCTCCAAGAGGATCCCGCGTTGCTGAATTACGTAGCTGCTGAATATTAAATTGCTTTAGAACTCAAATCCTCAGTGATATACTTCACACTCTTACAGCACTTGCACCAATCAAGGCACTTCTGAAGCACCTACCACTGTCCAATCCAGGGGACATATCTGCAGCTGGAGGTATGACAATTTATACTAATTGAAGATTTAGGTGGTATCAGAGAACAATATTACAGAACTAGATCCTCAACTGCTATCAAATGCCTAACTACACTGAAGTCAGTGGGGCTACAGCAGCTGAGAATCTAGCCCAATGAATTTTGGCCCAGAGCATTCCTGTAAGTTAAGTATTACATCCGTACCAGAAGTGGGAAAACTGAGGCACAGAGTTTAAGTGCCCTGTACAAGGACACTTGGCAAGTCTATGGGAAAGCCTAGAAAATAAATGGGACTCCATTGCTCTACCTGCTGGACATGGCCCTTTTGTGTGGGTGAAGGGTCTAGTCCTGTACTAGTATACAGTAACTCTTAGGGTTAGTGTGGAGGACTGGGAGTTAGGACATGTGGGAGCAGATCTTCAGCTGGTGAAAGTGATCATAGCATGGAGCTATGATCATTTACACCAATTGAGGATCTGCCCTAGGGATTCTAGTCCCAGATCTGTGACCTTGGTCAAGGTGCTTAGACCAAAAATTTCAGAGGTGTCCACTGACTTTTGGATGCTTAACTTGAGACACTTTGGGTCTGATTTTAATTTTTTACATCAGTGTTGTTGTCATAATAGTCTGTCTAAAATACATACCTTACAGTGAGGACAATAAAACCATTTTCTTAGTACTTTTAAACACAGGGCCCTGTGTATTCCACAAATTCACAGCGGTGGAATCCATCCCTTACTGCAGATATGGTCTCCAGAATCTAAGCATTAATTAAATAATTTTCCCAGCCCTTATGTTTGGGAAGATAATCCTAACAATATGTACCACCCATAAAATGATGCAATGGTGTCCTTTTGAGGTCATAGATAGTTTGGAGAAGTAAGAACCACCCAATTAATTTCACTGGATTGTTAACTCAAACAATTTTGTTAAATATTGTTAGGTTTAAATTAGTTAATTGCTGATCATTTTAGAAATGAGGAGTTTAGGATGCAGGAGGGGGCTCTGGGCTGGTCCAGGGGAGTGGGGTGCAGGCTCTGGAGTGGGGCTGAGAATACGGAGTTTGGGGTGTAGGAGGGTGCTCTGGGCTGGGACTCATAGACTCATAGACTCTAGGACTGGAAGGGACCTCGAGAGGTCATCGAGTCCAGTCCCCTGCCCTCATGGCAGGACCAAATACTGTCTAGACCATCCCTGATAGACATTTATCTAACCTACTCTTAATCTCTCCACAGATGGAGTTCCACAACCTGCCCCTAGGCAAATTTAATTCAGTGTTTACTTACGCTGCACAGTTAGGAAAACTTTTACCTGATGTCACCAACCTAAATCTCCCTTGTATGGCGTTAAGCCCATTGCTTCTTTGTTCTATCATTAGAGTCTAAGGTGAACAAGTTTTCTCCCTCCATCTGATGACACACTTTTAGATACCTGAAAATGCTATCATTGTGCCCTCGTCAGCTTCTTCTGTTCCGAACTAAATAAAACCAATCTTTCAGCCTGCCTTCAAGGTCATGTTGCTCATAAGTACTTTTAATCATCTGTTGCTCTCTCTGGACTTCTCAATTTCTCCACATGCTTTCTTGAAATGGCGTGGCAGACTGGCCCAAATACTCCAGTTGAGGCCTGACCAGCGCAGAGTAGAGCGGAAGAATGACTTCTCGTGTTCTTCTTTACACACACCTGTTAATGCACCGAATCACGTTTTGCTTTTTTTGCAACAGTATGCACACTGTTGACGTCATATTTAGCTTGTGGTCCACTACTGACCCCTAGATCTCTTCTGCATAGCTCTTCCTAGACAGTTCTCTATTCTGTATGTGTGAAACTGATTGTTCCTTCCTACCAAGTGGAGCATTGCATTTGTCTTATGAGCTTCATTCGGTTTAACCTCCAGACCATTTCTCCAATTTGTCCCAGATCATTTGAATTTTGACCGCTGTCTCCAACATTTGCAATCCCTCCCAGTTTGGTATCTCTGCAAACTAATAAGCGTACTTTCTATGCCAACATTACGTCGTTAATGGAAGATATTGGACAGAGCCGGTCCAAAAAGACGCCCTGCGGAACCCTTTGTGTAGCTTCCAGCAGGATGGGAGCCATTAATAACTCTCCTCTGAGTACGGTTATCCAGCCAGTTATTGCACCCACCTTATAGTAGCTCCATCTAAATTGTTATTGCCTAGTTTATCGATAAGGATATCTGCGAGACCTGTTCAAATGCGCCTTACTAAAGTTCTAGGTATACTACATCCACCGCTTCTCCCTATCCACAAGACTCGTTATCCTATAGAAAGAAAGCTATCAGATTCGGTTTGACACGATTTGTTCTTTAACAAATCCATGCTGGCTATTCCCTATCACTTACCACCTTCAAAGTGTTTGGCAGATGAGTTCTTTAATACTTGCTCCATTGTCTTCCTGGCACAGAAGTTAAACCTGCTGGTCTGTAGTTTCTTGGGTTGTTTTATTTCCCTTTTTATAGATGGGCACTATATTTCCCCTTTTTCCGTCTTCTGAATCTTCCGTCTCCCACGACTTCGCAAAGATATATAGCTAGAGGCTCAATAGCTCTCTATTAACTCCTTGAGTATTTCTAGGATGCATTTCATCAACGGCCCTGGTAACTTAGGCATCTATTTTTAAGTGATTTTTAACTTGCTCTTTTTTTAATTTTATCTTCTAAACCTACCTTCCCATAGCATTCACTATGTTAGACGTTTCTTCGACTGTCAGTGAAGACGAAACAGTCATTAAGCATCTCTGCCATTTCCAAGTTTCCTGTTACTGTTTCTCCCTCCTCACTGAGCAGTGGGCCTACCCTGTCCTTGGTCTTCCTCTTGCTTCTAATGTATTGATAAAAAGTCTTCTTGTTTCCCTTTATTTCCATAGCTAGTTTGAGCTCATTGTGTGCCTTTGCCTTTCTAATCTTGCCCCTGCATTCCTGTGTTGTTTGCCTATATACATCCTTTTAATCTGACCTAGTTTCCATTTTTTATATGACTCCTTTTTATTTTGTAGGTCATGCAAGACCTACAAAAGACCCCTCCGAGGGGTTCGGAGGGCGGGAGGGGGATCAAGGCTGGGGCAGAGGATTGAGATGCGGGAAGGTATGCAGGCTTCGGCTGGGGGTATGGGCCCTGGGGTGGGGCTGGGGAGGAGGAGTTTGGGGTGAAGGAGGGTGCTGTGGGCTGGGATCGAGGGGTTCAGAGGATGGAAGGGGGATCAGGGCTGGGGCAGGAGGTTGGGGCATGGGGAGAGGCTTAGGGGTGCAGGTTCCAAGTGGCGCTTACCTCAAGCAGCTCCTGGAAGCAGCGGCATGTCCCTGCTCTGGCTCCTATGCAGAGGCGTGGCCAGGCGGTTCTGCACCCTGCCCCATCCACAGGCACTATCTTTGCAGCTCCCATTGGAGTGCTGGAGGGGGCCATTGGAGCAGGGTCATTGGAGCACATAGGAGCCAGAGGTGGGCCATACGGCAACTTCTGGGAGCCATGTGGAGTGGCACCTGACCCTGCTCCTTGGCTGGAGCACCAGAGGGGGGCCATGCCGTGGCTTCAAGGACTCGCGTGCAGAGAACCCCAACCCTGTGCCCCGGCTGGAGCGCCAGAGGGAGGCTATGCCACAGCTTCCTGGAGCCTCAAGGAGCGGCCCCAGACTCTGCACCCTGGCTGGAGCGCCGGAGCAGGGCCATGCGACTGCTTATGGGAGCT
Source organism: Chelonoidis abingdonii (assembly GCF_003597395.2). Taxonomy (NCBI): domain Eukaryota; kingdom Metazoa; phylum Chordata; order Testudines; family Testudinidae; genus Chelonoidis; species Chelonoidis abingdonii. Next base: position 101,697,245 of record NC_133776.1, on the reverse strand, counting down.
GTGTGGAGCGACCCCCGAGCCTGTGCCCCAGCTGGAGCACCAGAGCAGGATAAACCCCTGATTCTACTCCCCAGCAGGAGCTCAAGGGCTGGCTTAGAACAGCTGGCAGGCCGGATGTGGCCCGCGGGCCGTAGTTTGCCCACTCCTGCCATATGACTTCACCCACCCACTCCCGTAATAGGCCCATAACCTCTGGCTGAGTTACAAATATTGATTTAAAGACTTCACATTACAGAGAATCCACCATTTATGCTAGTTCAAACCAGCAAGTGACCCATATCCCACGATGCAGAGGAAGGCAAAAAAAACAAACCAAACCCTGGGTTTCTGCCAGTCTGACCAGGAGGAAATTCCTTTCTGACCCCAAATACAGTAATCAATTAGATCCTGAGCATGTGAGTGAGACCCCTCCCCCTGCATAGCCACAAGCCTGGAAAGAATTCTCTGTAGTAACTAAGTCCTTCCCAACTACAGTCCCATCTCCAGCAGTTGGAGATATTTGCTAATACCAGTCATGGATGGGCCATATGCCTTTATAGGCAACCTCATCAGACCATTCCCTCCATAAATTTATTAAGCTCAGTTTTGAAACAAGTTAGTTTTTTTGCCTCCACTACTCTACTAGAGGCTATTCTGAAACTACACTCCTCTGATGGTTAGAAATCATTGTCTCATTTCAACCCTAAACTTGTTAATGTCCAGTTTACATCCAGTTGATCCTGTGCCAACATTGACCCTTAACTTCAATAACTCCTCTCTCTCCCGGGTGTTTATCCCACTGATGTGTTTACAGAGAGCAATCCTATCTTCTTTCAACCTTTATTTGGTTAGGTTAAACAAGCCAAACTCTTTGAGCCTCCTCTTGTAAAGCAGATTTTCCATAGCTGTAGTGTAGGCATACCCTAAGCAAAGTCACTATCCCTTGTTTTTGGTGCTTCCTGCATTTGGTGAAGCAGGACTTTGTACATTCCTTGTAAATAAATGGGACTCTATAAAAGAAAATACCAGTCTCAGGGAAATTTAGTGAGGGTGCTTGTCTTTAACTTGACCTCCTAATTCATTTGCAAACTACAAACTGGCTTGTCTTTACAAGGATTTTATCCTGAGTTAGTTAAGTAGGCTTGTTAACTAGAGTTAGCTCACTTGAGTTAAGAACACATCTCTTCTGGCAGGAAAATTATAAGTGAGGTTTGCTGACTCGTTATTGCATGTCTGTTGATACTCATACAAAGGATGTAGAAGTGCTTTATAATGAGGACCTAGGGTATGGGCTAAGCAGTTTTTGAGAAGGAGCCTAGGGAGCTGCTAGCCTTGGAGAGAAGGCTTGGCTGGATTTGATGTTTCATTTCAAGTTCCTCTTGTAACAAAGCCAAATCCCAGATGGGGATATGATTTGATCCACTGACATTTGTGTGTACTGTATTTGAAATATGGTGGGGAAGCCAGCTGCTCACAGTTTTATTTCAGTTAAGTAGATCTATACTTGTAACTGTTTCAGGCTAATTGAACCTCTAAGATTATCTTTTAACAGCTCTTCTGGTATATTCTGAAGGAACTTGTGTAATGGGGTTTTCTTTAAATCGACCATTACTCTGAAGAAAATAAAGTGTGCTTTCTTTCCCATTGTTTTAATAAAAAATTACATATACACACTGGATTTCTTGTAAAATGTATTCCCCTACAGCTGGCCTATAGAAAATCCAAAGAAACTGATCATCTCTTTGATGCAAGATGAATGTTGTTTATACAAATCTGTGGTGTATACAACAACTGGATTAATGCTATGTCTGTGAGCAAATGACAAGCTCTGCCTTATAATTTAACTCCTTTTAGATGCTTGATTATGACATTTGTTCTTCTGCTGAAATGGGAGAGAGTAAATAAATGAGTTTGTGTAATGAGCTTGTCAGATACACTGAGAAGTTCTAGAAGATCCAATCGTTGTTAATGCTCACTGGGCTCCTGGCCAGTGCAGTCAATATATGATAACATAAAGTTAGAATCTCCTTGTGTTGTCATGTAGTCATTACAATCAATCAGTCAGCCATAGTCTGGTAGCCTTAGCAACTTAAAAATTTACCTTTGTTAACACTATTTCACATGACCATCACTCTCAAAATCTCTGGCTCTGAAAATGTAGATTATAAAATATTAAGCCACCTGCATATGTTATTTCCAAAACTCATTCATTCATTCTCCTTGCTGAGCTTCTCAAAGAAGCTGTCAGAATTTGATACTTGTGGAAGACTCAAGTATCCAAAGAGAGCTCTTACTTGCTGCAGAATAAGAAAGTAAAGCAAATGGCTATATTAATTTCAAGTTCCTTTAGTAACAGAGGTAGAGACACTAGTGTTTGCAAAATTTAAAATAAAGTAGGGCCAAATAACAACCTGAGATCAGCACACAAAATGTCCCCTCCACCTTTGAATCTCATCTTTTGTACTGGAACGAGAAATTAATTGACTCCCTGGCACCATTTTTCTCCCCAAGTTTGCCTGGACTATATAGCATCATGATGTATACTATGATCTTGTGCAGGACTTGAAGCAGACCATCAATAACAACTGTCATTTCTGTCCTATATATTTTAAAGGTTTTAAGACTACTTGTGCCAAAGAGAGAGAAAATGGTCCCTTGAAGTACGTGTTAACTTCTAAGGGTATGTCTACACTACCTGCCAGATCGGCGGGCAACAATCGATCCAGCGGGGGTCAGTTTATCACATCTAGTCTAGATGTGATAAATTGATCCCCGAGCGCTCTCATGTTGACTCCTGTACTCCAGCACCACGAGAGACGCAGGTGGAGTCAATGAGGGAGTGGCAGCAGTCAACTCACCGCAGTGAAGACACCACGGTAAGTCAATCTAAGTATGTCGACTTCAGCAACATTATTCACATAGCTGAAGTTGAGTAACTTAGATCGATTTCCTACCACACCCAGCCCCCAAGTGTAGACCAGGCCTTACACTCAACAATCTGTTCCACCTTGTATTTAGCTGTGATTCTCTGAATACATTTCCCAGACCTGAAGAACTCCATGAAAGCTCAAAAGCATGTCTCACTCTCCAACAGAAATTAGTCCAATAAAAGATGTTACCTTACCCACCTTGTCTCAAGTAAACCGCCTTTCTGGACAGTTGTCTGTCTCACCTGTTCTTATGAAGCTCCAATGATGGGGATTCCACAACTTCCCTTGGAAATCTATTCCAGAACTTAACTCCTCTAATGGTTAGAAAACCTAAATCTTCTTGTCCTACCTTCAGTGAACAGGGAGAACAACTGATCACAGTCCTCCTTGTAACAGCTCTTAACATATTTGAAAACTGTTATCAGGTCCCCCCTCAGGCTTCTTTTCTAAACTGAAACTAAATGTGCTCAGGTTTTTTTTTTAAAGCTTTCCTTATAGGTCTGGTTTTGTAAATGTTTTAGTATTTTTGTTGCTCACTCTCGACTCTCCAATTTGTCCACATCTTTCCTAATGTGTGGCACCCAGCACATGGTATTCAGCAGAGGCCTTACCAGTGCTGAGTAGAGGAGACAATTGCCTCCCATGTCTTATTAATGTACACCAGCACGATATTAGACTTTTTTTGCAACTGCATTGCTTTGTTGACTCATATTCAATTTATGATCTACTGTAACCCTCAGATCTTTTTCAGCAGTACTACCAGCTGGACAGTTATTCCCCATTTTGTACTTGTGCATTTGATTTTTTTTTTTCTAAGTCAAGTAATTTGCACTTACGTTTATTTAATTTCATCTTGTTGAATTCAGACCAATTCTCCAATTTGTCATGGTAATTTTGAATTCTAATCCCATCCTTCAAAATATATGCAATCCCTTCTAGTTTGTCACCTGCAAATTTTATAAGCATACTCTCCACTCCATTATTTAAGTAATTAATAAAAATATTGAATAGTGACAGACCACGGTGGGACCCCACCAGATATGTCCTCCCATTTTGACAGAGAACCATTTATAACTACTTTTTGAGTATGGTCTTTCAATTAGCTGTGAACCAACTTCAAAGTAATTTCATCTAGACCACATTTTCCCAGATTGCTTGTGAAAATGTCATATGGGTCTGTGTCGAAAGCCTTTCCATAGAGAATTAACCTGTGCTGTAGGATAGTCTCTGTCCAACTTCCATGCATTTTGGAATTCCAGGCTCACACCCAAAACCAAAGCAGCAGTTTGAGTTTGCTCCTTAGATTCCTCTCTTGCCCAGCAGAATTAATTTACTGCTTCTCCTCTCTTTGGTTAATAGGCTTAACCAAAGACGTACTGTGGGTCCCTTACGTCATAAAATCAGAGAAAGGCCAAGAAAACAAACTTGGTCTTTGCTCTGAAGAACTGAATCTCAAAGTAAAACAAAGTCTGTAGGCAGACGATAAACACAAACCCCAGTGAATGACATATATTTCAGAAAAGGAGTGAGTAATTAGGAATAATATCATGGAGCTTTACAGGGATAATATCAATGCAAAGCAAAAAAATGGTTTGCATTTCACTGGTTGAGTTAGAAATCAAGCATGACCTCAAGTAATGTCTAGTGGCATTTGCATTCACCACTGCGAATTGTTGTAGAATAGTTCGATTTGGCAATTGTATAATCACCAGGAGCCTCCAGCATCAGTTGGAATAAGATTTCTGGGTTCTGTAGTTGCAATTACACAAGGGGGGGAATTGCACAAGTTTCTCCATTCCACCCCAAAGTGGGTATTCACCCACGAAAGCTCATGCTCCAAAACGTCTGTTAGTCTAGAAGGTGCCACAGGATTCTTTGCTGCTTTTACATTCCACCCCAAAGTGCCTGGAGATGCTGGAGTATAGCAGAGGCATCTCAGGAACCTGAGCTATATAATCTAAGCTCAGAAAAACTTTGCTTCTGAAGCAACTACAAAATATAATCATTCAAGGCCTCAGTACTACACATGAGGCCTCTAGCACATCTTGATCATAGTAACCCATAACAGGTAAAGGTAAAAAAAAACAACAGGTTTTTTATTGACTTTTGACAGCTCTTTGGCTGTTGTTTGCAGCTGCAGGAGGGCTAGGAGTACACTTTAGTCTTCATTTAAAAACTGTTTTAGAGGACTGATGGAGGGAAGCTAGGACCTGATGGTAAATCTCAAGGCAGCTCCAGCTATGCCTGGTTTCAAAGCTCTTCTGCTTGATTATAACCAGTTATGCCAGACCTCTTTACTCGTGCTCCTGAAGGAAACAGCAACCCTGGGAGATTTCACATGGAGTCTTTCTTTAAGACAATGTTATAATGGCAGGATTGTGATGCCATAGTTAAGGTTGCACCATCATTTTCATTTTGACAGGAATGTTGAACCTTTATTTTTAAGAAACGCTTTAAAAGTGGCAGTGGATGAAACACGGACATTAAAATTCACATAATATTTGATTTTTTTATCTTGATTTGCTGCACCTGGGGTTAATACACACAGAATAATTGTAAATGACCCATGGCAGATGCTGCAAAGCCAATCCGGTGGAGAACCTCCCTATGAGAGTTGGAAGAACTGATGAGAATAGAACTCAAACAGTAAAAGCTGGAGATTTCTTTGACAATTTCATTATTCAAAGAGATTGGGGTCATGGGTGGACCAGGGATGTAAAAGGTTAAATGGTTAACAGGTCAGCATTGGGCTTACTGCTAACTGGACCTTAACTGTTAACCCCAGCAGCTAGCTGGCCAGCCAGAGGAACTCCATCCCTGGCTGCACTGGGCCAGCCAGCTGGAGCAGACCCAGCCGTGTCCATTTGGCCAGAGGGACACCAGCCCCAGCCTAGCTAGCAGGACCCCAGCCCGGGACACTTCGGGCTGGGTGGGCTCCAGTTCCAGGACCGAGTCAGCCCCGGCTGCACCAGGCCAGAGCAACCCCAGCCCTGGCTGGGCCAGCGGGACCCCAACCCTAGCTGCGTTGGTTAGGCTGGACCGTCTCTGGCTGTGCCATGACGGCAGGACCCCAGTGCTGGCTGTGCCATGTTGGCGGGACCCTAGCCTCAGCAGCAGCGGGAGGCCCAGGATGGCCCTGGCCATGCCAGCCACACCCCAGCCCTGCAGACCCGGCGGGACCCTAGCCCCCGCCACACCAGGCCAGCCGGAGCGACCCTGGTTAATGATTAACCAGTTAAACGATATAATTTTAATTGTTTAATTGGATAACTTTTTAAACCAATATTTAAATCCCTAAAGTGGACCTGATCCTAGGTTTTGCAGCTTTGTCCTTTACTGCGAAATATGGAGGCCAACCTTAGCTGACTCCTCCTCCATTTGCTGGAGTGCCTTGCGAAATCTGTCAGGCAGTGGCAGATTAGCCACTGGGCCAATGGAGCCTGTGCCAAGGGGCCCTGGATAATTGGGGCACCCTCGTGCCTTTGTTGGTGTCACTAAGGATAATCCTAAATAACTTAGAAGGTAAAAGGCAATAAGGATATAAAATCTCCCTGTTTAGGCCTCAGATGAGCAAGAGTCCTTCCATGTTTAAACTCTAATTGACCTAACAGGCCAATAAATAGAAAAGGCCAGGTGCAACGTCCCTTATCAGTTGCCATACAGCTCAAACTGGTCTAAAGCAGAAATAATGATGCCTGTGCACCTTTAGCAGAAGGACAAGATAACTTGCAGAAGGAAAACTTACTAACGAGCTGCCGCAGCCAAGATCACTTAATGCACCTGCGCTTACGTAACTGCTACGGGGGGAGGAAGGAGGAGGAGAGGGAGGGGGAAGACAAAGAAGTGTGCGAGAAAAGAATGCTGCAGCCGGACAGAAGAGGGAGGGGAAACGGGGGCTTGCTGGTCAGCGAGGAAAGTTCTCATGGCTATAAAGGAACAGACTGCTTGTTTTAGCGGGGCTGGGTCTGAGGCGTACTAAGTCTCCCAGCCCCGCTTTGAGATCTCAGATAAACTCTGCTTGCTTCTCCCCCTGGTGTGTTTATTGGCGCTAAAGCACTCCGGGCACGAATCACTGTTGTTTGCCTTGGGCACCTCCGGTGTCTGCAACACCCTGACCTACTCCGCCCGCTTGGCTCTCCTTCCAGAAGCAGGGGAAGCTCCTGTGCTCCAACTCCACTCCCTGGCAGGAATGCAGGGTGCGCAGGGCAGGGCAAGCCCCTGCACCCTGACCTCACTCCTTGGCAGGAGTGCCGGGTAGGCAGAGTGGGGAAGCCTCATGCTCTGATGGTGACCCCACTTCCCAGCAGGAGTGCCAGGCAGACAGGGGAAGCCCCCGTGCCCTGACCCTGTTTCCCTGCGGGGTGGGGGTTGAGGAGTGGGGGATTGCAGGTGGAAAGGATGAGGAGGGGCCCCCACTTGCTCTGGCCCAAGGCCCCACAAATCTCTAATCCGCCTCTGCTGTCAGGGCTTCATACTGGAAGAACATCATCCACACAGTCAAGGTCTGAGAGCAAGAGATCACCAATCTTAATGCCTATGGATCTGACAGAATGCTGCATTATGAAATCCATGGGGTGTTTCACCTCTTTTAAAACTCTTTTGGCAAAAATGGGTAACCTCCTGGGATCTGATCTTTGTCTTACACATTACTCCACTTACGCTAATTTAAACAATAGTAGTTTTGAATGCACTTTCTCTGCTCTGTGCTGATTGGCTATTTGCTCCAACCCTCTTCCTGCTCATCCCTCACAATCTTTTCCATTGGCCAAGAACGGCGAACTGCAGCCAATGGGCACAGTGGGAAGGGCTATGCCTGCGGACAGTCAATGTCAGCAAAATGTCTTGCAGCCCGCAATCAGATTACCCTGATAGGCCGCATGCGGCCTGTGGGCTGCAGGTTGCCCACCACTGGCTTAGCACAATGGAACCCCGTTCTAGGTTGGTCCCTTAAGCACTATGGCAGTAAACATGATTATTATTAATAATAAATTGGGAATACAACTCAAGTTTCTGAGGTCTTATATTCACTGTAATGTCAACTCAAGGTAGAATTTCAGTGTCACCCCACTCTGACTCTTGTCCGCACATAAAAATCTCCAGCTCAAGTGAAGTGGTGCTTTAAACTCAAGCTAACTAGTTAGTCAAGGGATCTGGACTGAAGTTTGAGTGCTGCTAATGCCCAAGCTAGCAGTGCAGTGAGGATGCAGCTACTGGCTATAAGCTGAGTTAGCACAGTTGTGATTCTAATCTAATCACTCTGTGTAGCTTCACAGTGTGGATACTTTCACTCCACCTAGGCTAGCTCAAATGGAGTAACTTGAGCTAACTGTTACAGTGAAGACACGCTCTGAAGGGGGTTAGGCTTGACTTTTAGCTATGTTGCTTTTCAGATCAATTCATCCATATGTAGGTTCTCTTATCTCTAACCACTACTACACCACATTGTCCTCCCAGAACCAGGGTAGAGTCCAGGGACAAGAGCCTCGACTGATGAAAACTGTCATCGTTCCATTGACTTCAGTGCAATGTACACCTGCTGTGGCTCTGCCCCTAGGATTCCTGACCTCCATTCTACTACTAACAAATAGCTGTGCAACCAACGCACTGAAAGTGTGTCAGGTCCTCTAGTAATTACTCCTGTAGTTCAAGTGTACTGAGCTGAGTCTCAAAGCCCAGAGTTAAAGCCTGTTAACAGCCCACAGTGGGGGATGCCATGGTTGTATGTACTAGAATTTACTTTGGTTTATTTTAATTAATGCAGTAAAACATCTTTTTTAACCTAAAAACTACTATCATCTTTGTATTACGGTGTGATGCATACTTTATTTCACTTGTTTGTCATACATTGGCAAGTCTGAATGTAAGCGTCACAAGGGCAGACACAAGTGACCCAACTACCAAAAAATAATATTATTCCAGCTTCATCAACTTTGCACTCTAAGACCAAATCTTAATAGCAACCTCAGCAATGTTAAGGCAGAATAACTTCCCAAACGCTCAGGAAATGTGATCATTAGATGTGCTGATCTGCTGATGCAAGAGGGTTTGAAGTCACTGTTAAGGGTTAGCATCAGAGTGCAGGTTTGAGCGAGCTTGGGTATGTGTTGCTTTTTGGTAGCTATTGATTAGAGATGGAATAAAACCTTTACCCAATGCTAGTGCATGTTACCAACAGAACAGGAGGCAGGCAACGCAAGCAGATTTTCCCTCTACATCCCTCTTGATACGCTTTTAAGAGTTGGTGGTCTGGGTCCCGATGCAACGGATCTGTCACTAAGCAAAGCTTTTGTGTTAACGTAACCAGAGGTGACACAAGAGCCATGGGTGGCCGGTTGTCAACTCCTCGAGGCAGGGGTTGTCTTTTTGTAGAGCACACCCCCTGCCCTGGGGCCCTAACGGGGGTCTGGTGGTGTGAATGCAGCAGGCAAGGCCCTGCCCCCGCACGTGAGGTCCTGCTACAGAGCCAGCTCAGTCATGCGCACGCGCACCCTCCCAACCTCCAGTTCCTTCTACCCACAGCTGCCTTCGAAATGATCTGTACGCATGCGCGGGTCACCTTCAGGTATCCAAAGGTCATTCTACGCAGGCGCAGGTTCTCCATTTTCCCCATCCCCGCCAGCTGTCAAGTCCAACTGCGCACGCCCAGGTTCTCTCTCTCTCTCTCTCTCTCTCTCTCTCTCCTCGCGCGCGGCGGCCCCCGCCCCGTCCTCCCCGCAGCCGATCGAGCTTCGGATGTCGTGTGCGCGTGCGCCTGGAACCGCGGCCGCTCCGGCACCGTCACTTTCTCGGCCGCGCCTCGCAGCCTCGCTGCACGCAATATGGGCCGCGTTGGAACGTGAGTGACGTCTTGGCGCCAGCACGAAGACGTTGCGTGCGGGCGGCGGCGGCGGCGCAGCGTCCCCTGCCCGAATGAAAGGGAAGCGTCCCAGCCGCTAGACGCAGCGAGGGGGTTCTGAAGTGCCCGCGGCGAGGGGCCCCGAGGTCCTCGTTCCCCGCGCCCGCCACCTGCGGTGAGTGAGCGAGCGGCCGGCGCACACTTGGGGGGGCACCGCTCGGCGCCGGCCAGCCGCCTGTGGGCGGCGGGAGCCCTGCCGGCCCGGCCTCCGCCTGAGGAGAGACCCCCAGCCCGCCACGGCGCGCGCCCCTTCAGCTGCGGGGCCGCGGGGCTCAGGCCTGAGGAGCCTGCCCGCCGGGCGAACAGCCCCCTAAGCCTCGCGGGGGCTCGCCCTTCTGGGGGGGCGGACCGTAGCCTTCCCGGGGTAGCTCCCGAACGGCCCCACGACCCCCCCCTGCGCCCGGTGGGATTCGTGCCCTTGTTGTAAGGGGGCCCTTTTTCTCCAAGCCTAGACTGTTCTCCCACCTCTCAGGGCCCCCATCTTCTCTTGGCGTTAATAATCCAGCTGGGAAGCGCCCCTGCCTTGGACGGAGCCGTAGGGATCGGTTTCCGATTGAGGATCCCACTGCAGGGACACTACCGGCTACAGCAGAGGTGATTCTTCTTTCTAAGAAGGGCACCCTACTCAGCTCTGTGGCTTAGCTGCCTGCCCCACCAAACTATTCAAGCTCCTCCTGTGAGGTGGATGCCCCAGGTCATGGTCTCCACGCCCCCTTCCTGGGTGGGAACCCCAAACTTTCCTGAAAATAAAACCAATTTATCTGCTGTAGCCTTGTTACGCCAACCTCTCTTTCAGCCTTGAGTGTCTTCTATAGGTATCAAGTATCAGAGGGGTAGCCGTGTTAGTCTGGATCTGTGAAAGCAGCAGAGGATCCTGTGGCACCTTATAGACTAACAGAGGTTTTGGAGCGTGAGCTTTCGTGGGTCTGACGAAGTGGGTATTCACCCACGAAAACTCACGCTCCAAAACCTCTGTTAGTCTATAAGGTGCCACAGGATTCTCTGCTGCTTCTATAGGTATGAAGTACATGCAAACAAGATTTTGCATGTACCTTAAAGCTGAGATTTTCACATGATTAATGATTTTGAGTGCTCCTTGTTCAACTAGATACTTTAAAGGGGCTTGATTGGCAGAGGATGAGTAATCTGTGTTTTCTGAAGATTAGCCCCTTTAAAGTACGTCAAATTGAGTACCCAAAATCACCAGTCACTTGTAAAAATACTTGCCTAAATGTGGTTTTTTTGTTTGGCTTTCATCTGAAAGTATCCAAAATCACTTTTTCTAACAAGTTTAAATAAAAAATGTCTAGGCATGTTTGTCTTGTGCTTCTCCCAGATGTCTCAAATTCTGTTACACGTTAAAAAACAAAACCCAAACAATCCTGTGTTTGCATAGTACCTCTAGTCATGAAGAATCCAGAGTTTTAACAAAACAATTAAACTTTCCTGTGGAGAGCCTTTCATATAAACTATAATCCAGTATTCTATGTAAGAAATAGCAAGCTTGGGCCTGACTTTAGCAAATAAATAGAGCATGAAGAAAAGCTCTTGAGCTTCCTTTCTTATATTCTGACAAAGTGGGTATTCACCCACAAAAGCTCACGCTCCAATATGTCTGTTAGTCTACAAGGTGCCACAGGGCTACCCCTCTGATACTTTCTTATCTTAGGTTTCAGAGTAGCAGCCATGTCAGTTTATATCTGCAAAAAGAACAGGAGTATTTGTGGCACCTTAGAGACTAACAAATTTATTTCAGCATAAGCTTTCATCTGAAGAAGTGAGCTATAGCTCACAAAACCTTATGCTGAAATAAATTTTTTAGTCTCTAAGGTGCCACAAGTACTCTTGTTCTTTTTTCTTAGCTTACTTTCCCTCTCTCTGTGCTGAGTAATGTTTCATATATTGGGATAGTGCCCTCCTTGTGTGTATGTTTTTTTTTTTCCTCCCCTCTGAGAGATGTTGAATATTGGAGAGACAAGATGGATGAGGGAATATCTTTTATTGGACCAACTTCTATGGGGTGAGAGGGACAAGATTTCAAGCTACACAGAGCTCTCTCTCAGGTCTGGGAAAGGTATTCAGTGTCACAGCTGAATGCAAGATTGATCAGATAGTTTAGTATAAGTCATTAGCACATATTGGAAGGGACCATTCAAGGCAAAGTGGCCTGTTAACATCCTTATATACATAGGACAAAAAGGGTGGTGGGGGGTTAGTGAGTTACAGATTGTTGTAATAAGTGGTAAATCAAATGTCTTTATTAAGACTATGATTTTTAGTGTCTAGCAAAGTTATGAATTCAAGCTCATCTTTTGCAGGAGTATGCCTGTTTGTTGCACATTTAGAATTAGTCCTATAGAAGATGGCAATAAAACTAAAGTGCCGGTCTTAATGTAGTTTGTGTGAAAAACTCTTGCCAAAAAAAAAATCAAGAAGGAAAAGATGAGCTTGAGTACTGTCTTAATGTGCATCAGTTGAATTACACAGATGAACAAATTCTGAAGAGAGAATTACAAAAAGAATCCCTTTCTGTAGCTGAGAATCTCTTATCAGAGCTTTCATTTTATAAGAGATTTTATTGTGGAATTAGGTACCCCTTTAGATAGGATCTTGGAAGATATTGACATGATCTTAGTATTGTCAGTACAGCTAAAAAAAAATACATATATATATACACACACACACACTCATCTGTGTCTTTTAAATAGGTTGCCTAGTACTGGTATAGATAGTTGTCTCCATAGTCAATGTTTCTATGATATTCCTCTGTTTACAGGGTTTATAGCATAACTGTAAATCTTGCCTTTGACTGAAACTTGGCGAGTAAGGTTTCAGTCCAAGGATATATGTACACGTCACATTTTTATTTTTTTTTAAAAAAACAACAACCCTGTTTATAGTTTTATTTTTAAAAGTGGATTGGAAGAATATTTTGCTGATTTTTTAATTGTATCTGTTTTGGTGTTCAAGTGAGAAGTAGGTTGGTGTTTAATCAGTAGTCTGGTTTAGACATTGTTAAACTATTTTCAGTAAGAAATTAAATGGCAAGATTTTAAATGTTTGCATTTAGGATTATGGATCTGTAATGCGGCAGGGCAACTGGTTCTAACTTTTCAGAAAATGTAAATTACCTAAAATAGAGCTAAAAATAAAGGTTTCTGCTTTTCTGAAACACTGTCAGATACATTTCTTATTTGTAAATGCTCTATCGAAAACCTAAACCTAGCAGTTTTTCTCTGCTAAATAGTTTGCTCAGTCTTAACCTATGTTAATATACATTCCATGGTGGTTTGTGATGTGAATTTATGCAAAAAATATACATGTGAAAAGGATGCCGAGTGCACCCTATGATATGAAGGAAAGGATTTCCAGTGCGTAGCAGATTGGCACATGCTATGAAAAAGGTTAATATACATCATAGGTGAACAAATGTAACTTAAAGTCAGTAGTATGGATAAAATACTTCTTGTACTAATCAATTTCTTCTGCGAACCCTAAAAATGTATAAATAATGTACAAATGCCTAGGTATACAGAAAACACATGCAAACAAAAAGCACAAAATTAGAGAGCATTTTTAGGTTTCCTTTAAAAATGCATTGGGAATAATAAAATAGGAATGTGTGTTACCTTTCTGGCCTAATCTTTGCTTTTTGCTGTATTTGCATTTTAAAAAATCTTGTGAAGTATTTGAATAAGCATGCCAAAACACGTCAGCCAGTTAGTTGCATCTTTTCATTGCTATGCTAACAGAATGGAACACACATTACCATCATTTTCTAAGTTATAAAAAATACCAAATTACTTCAAGGAGTAAGGTCATATAAACAATAGTACATACCCTATTAACCGGAAACCTTGTTATATGTGTGAGTTAGATGCACTGTACAACATAATGCTGAAGACTAGGTGACTTCAGCCACCTGTGAAGAACATATTTCTTTATCAGTAACTTCCAAGAAGCAAAATATTAGTGAGCAATCATTTTGACTTCCATGGTTGTTATGAATTACTCAGATTTTCCAAAATCTTATTTTGCCATTCAGATTGAGAGTAAACGGGAGAGTCTGTTGATGTAGCAGCAAGAGTGACTGACATACTTAAAACCAAATTTTCCATATGACTGTGTGTATGACTCCTGTTTTAGCCAATGGGACTTGTGAACACACATCCAAGGACAGAATTTGACTTTAAATTTCTTAAGTTACTTTTATAAGGACTGTCATTGTTGCTGCTACAAGAATTAGTTCCTGAATAAGAAAATAAAGTAAGAAAAATTAAATGCAATGTAACCAAAAAAAAAAAGTCAAAGCTAACGCACAATGAATGCACTTAGCCTTATGTACATGTGTGTGTATATATATAATTGCTGCAATATTAATTATATCCAAACAGAAGTTATTCTTGCATTTTAAATTTTGTTACAGTATCTCCAACCCATTATTGCATGATCTATGTGAAGCTTTTGAATGTGACCCAAGAACAAAAAATCTTTTTATATAGTTTCCTTCTGTTCTTCTGAAGCTCTTTTTCCTGCTTCCAAAATCTCATTTAGATTTTGAAAGAATTAAAGAACATTTTGAAAGTCTTTCTTTCCTTTCTTCAAAAGCCAGCCCTACTTGCTGTTTAATAAATGGACTGCAGAGTTACTTGATTTTGATTTCTCTTTAGAAGAATATAGTAAGTAAATTTTTTGTTTAACATTTAAGGGTTCTGTTTTGCCACTGCAAAAGGGTGTGACTCATTTATTCACATTGGCACTTTTTTGTGTGTAAATCAGCTAGATCTAGAACATACGCATTTTTGTTACAAGTATGTGTCACCAATCTAGTAAATTGCTTTATAGTTAAAAGTGGAAGTAAATGAAACAGTAAAAAGAACAAGCACTAGAGATAAGATGTTTGTACATCAAAATGTAAATGTGTCTTATATTAAGCATGGCAAGAAAAAATGTTTTTAAATTATATCTATGAAAATTTGTGAATAACACTACATGAGAATTGAAAGGATCTTCATTAACCGTATTACATATAGAGGTATATAAACTTAGCACTATTCCTCAACTTTCTGTAATAAAAATAAGGAGTGATGTTAGTGTCTAGGAGAGTGAGGAACTTGTAGCACTTTCAAGAACCACGCAGAGTTCGGCTATGCAAATTTCACCAGTCAGTTGTGTAACTGCAAATCAGTCCTGACCAATGACACCTCTGCCATTGTAGGCAAGGACCCTTTTTAGTAGAAGTTCTGAACTATGTAGTGGTCTTCCTGATTTAATGGACAAAATGTGAGAGAGCCATATTCATTGCCTTTGTGACCAGAAAGATACTGAGATCCAGATCTTCAGAGAGGAAAAGCAGTAAACAAGCATGCTACTTAGGTTCTTGAATTAGACCATGTTAATTATATAAATTATATTATGTTATAACATTTTTTTCTTTTAGAGATGTAAAGGTGAATGCACACAAACTTTAACTTTAGAATGGGTCCAGAAAGTGTGTATCCTTGAATATTGGGTGTTTTAGGGCCCGAACTTGAAATGAGATCCACATAAGCAGATTCGTGTATGAAGCCTCATTGAAGTGGATCCATCTATGTGAATCTCATTGCTGAACTGGGGCCTTGGTGTTGTATTTTTAACTATGTTGCTTGTAAAACATAAAAAAAATTAATTTGATTTATGTGGAGTTTAATTTTAAATTACTTAGGATAAGAACAGGTATTCTCATGCACTTACTCAGAATTAGGGTAAGGTTGCGAAAAACAGCCCTGGCTCTTAAAGGGTTTCTATTGCAGCATATTAGTCACAAATATTCACGTCTAAAACTTTGTGACTTTAACTAGCCATAATGTATCTGTGTAATACCTAAAATGGTAATGTTTTATCTTTTCATCTCCTGAGGACAGTTACTCGTATTTGTAAAGATGAAGATGAGTATTTAAATTCAGTACTTACTAGCTTTTATGGATTTTAGCCTAGTTTTTTTTTATTGCTGCTTCTAAAGTAGTTCAGTAGAATGGGTTTTATTGTATGCTAAGGTAAAGCTCCCCCTGTGCAGTGTGCTTCTGGAATAAATAAAAATAAAATGGAATATGACAGTATTGCATCAGGATTTCCCTAAGAGCCCGAATGGTTGCTATACTTGTTATATTTTTAATTTCCTCTTTTCTCTCCCCTCTCTCAGCCTTTACATTTGTATAAATTTTATAACTTCTCTTACTTTGGGGACCATTATATGCCTTGTTGCCACATTCTTATAAAGATTTTGGGAAATACAGCTTTTGCAATATACATGTTTATTCATATATTATACTCTAGCTGTGTGTATGAGACAAATTCTGTTCCACTCAGACATAGTGGATGTTTCAGGTATTTTAAGAGAAACACAAAGTAACTTGAGTAAATATAATTTAAATTGATTTAAGTTGAAATTAACATCACTATTGAACATTTTTATTCTCTGTAGCATTTGTGAGGACTGAAGTGTCATTCTAAAGCCATTTTAAAAATCATGACAAGCTCAATTGGACAGAAAAAAGGGTCTTCAAGGCAACGGAAGTGTGGTTTTTGTAGGTCTAATAAAGATAATGAATGTGGACAATTATTGATGTCTGAAAACCAGAAGGTGGCAGCACATCACAAATGTATGGTAAGTAACAGAGGAAAAGGAAGTTAAAGCAGTGAGTTGTTAACTACATTATGTAAACAAACGAAATCCTGAATGATTTCAGCCCACTTGTGGCAGTGGTATATGTTACTAATGCCACTGTTTATTTTTATTTTGAAATTGTTCCTTTTTACAAATATAATTATTCCATATTACTGGAAACCCTTTAAAATTAAGTTTTATTTTTACACAACTTGCAGCTATTTTCGTCTGCATTGGTATCTTCACACTCTGATAATGAGAGTCTTGGTGGATTTTCTATTGAAGATGTTCAAAAGGAAATAAAAAGAGGCACTAAACTGGTAAGTCTAATTCTGCCTCTTGAAAATGGAAAAGTAGCATTTTATTAACTTCTGCAAAGTAACTAATGAAGTAATTCAGTGTACCACTGAAGTTATCTATTGATCACTCTTTTTTTAAGAAATGTTTTCCCTATGTCTGTGAACTCTAGTGTAATGGGTAATTAACCCATGGGAGGAGTCATTAAGATAAAACAGGTCACACATTTTTAAAAATGAGAGTAGATCTCAGAGAAAGGATAGGATAGTAGCTAAATGGATAGCCACCAAACAGATGTGATCCTTTATTGAAATCAATAGTAATTTTGCAGTTGATTTCAATAGGAATAGGACTGAGTTCTAAATGTCAAATGACTAATGATGAGAAGCTTCTTAAAGCAATCAGTTTTTTATTTTAATCATAATGTGTATAGTCTAATTTAAATATATAAATAGGTTATTTTGGAGATTGTGGAATATTTTTGGAATTCCTAAAAATGAACCGCAAATCTTAATATTTTCACTAGCACTGTCCTTATGTTATCAGCAAATAAAGATGGTTATAGTGAATGTGGCATAATTTTTCAAGTCAAGTTTTAAAACTCATTAACAAAATAAATTTTCTTTTTAATGGGCTGCATACAAAGAGGAACCAGCATTTCTTAAATTTACTTTCCTATTTAATATTTTCTGACAGATTTCACAATGGAAGCACATTCCAGGGAGCTATGCAAGTGTAACTCTGCTCTTTTACCAACATTTGGTTTCACTGCCAAAAACTGTCCTTTACTGTCAAGATACTTATTGCTTCCATTTTTTAATGATTTGATAGAGCCTTGGGATGCAGGTTTTTCATGAGATGCACATACTGAAAACTAGTTTAGTCATAGCTCACCAAACTGCTGTGGAACTGTGTGATATGACTGCTGTTTGTTTGCAAGGCATTCCTCAATTTTTAAGCAGATTTCTGTTTGATATAAGAGCTAGGTGGTATTACGATCATCTTTCTTATCTGGGAGATGATTGGTTTTGCAAATATTTTCTGACAAGTGATACGATATAACTAAAACAGTCCTTAGACACTTTCATTTTTTTGGGAGAAATGGGGGAGGGGGTCTGAAAGAGGTTTTACCAGGGATACTTTATTTGGAGGCTGAAGTTACATGATGTTGCACTGCATTATACTTACAGCCTTGTCACTAAACAGT
The DNA here is from genome assembly GCF_003597395.2 of Chelonoidis abingdonii. Lineage (NCBI taxonomy): Eukaryota > Metazoa > Chordata > Testudines > Testudinidae > Chelonoidis > Chelonoidis abingdonii. The sequence continues at coordinate 101,679,291 of NC_133776.1, read as the reverse complement.
ACAATACTTTGCTTAGTCTTTTTCAGTATGGAGTTTTATTTGGTCTAATTATATTATGTCTTCATTGAGCTATACTAGTTGGAGACTATAGGTGTGATTGGAGATTTGATATATATAAAGAGCAGAGTAGCATATGGCTATGTGGGCCAACAAGACACTTTTTGACAATTAAATTTTTTTAAATGGTTTTATGAGATCTGTATGTTAGGGATTCATGAGAATATAGATTTTCTTTGTGCTTCTGAATCTTTTTTGTTCTGTCAGTAACATGTTGGAAGAGGACAGATTCTTAAAGCACACCATTTAGAGCAGGGGTAGGCAACCTATGGCACACATGCCAAAGGCGGCACGCGAGTTGCTTTTCAGTGGCACTCTCACTGCCCGGGTCCTGGCCACTGGTCCGGGGGGCTCTGCATTTTAATTTAATTTTAAATGAAGCTTCTTAAACATTTTAAAACCCTTATTTACTTTACATACAACAATAGTTTAGTTATATATTATAGACTTACAGAAAGAGACCTTCTAAAAACGTTAAAATGTATTACTGGTGCACGAAACCTTAAATTACAGTGCATAAATGAAGACTCAACACACCACTTCTCAAAGGTTGCTGACCCATGATCTAGAGAAACCAGGCACTTCAACTGGGTCCAAGTTTTATATGAAGAGGCTAAATGGTTTTGTCCTGATAAGCTTGAATGTGCACTCTCTTCAAACATGTTGCACTTAGTGATTGCTTTCCATTCTTGACTGGTCCTTTATAGGAGACACAGTAAAGCACTCAATGTGGTTCTCCAAATCTAACAGTCATATTGGTAGTTTTTACTAAATTGCAGACAGAGTTTAAGTAGTTGTCCTCTTTTGGTAGATGTTGATACTTAGCAAATAGGCACTGAGGACTTGAAGCTACTTCTGCATATTAAAGCGGTGATGGGAGAAATGCAGAATATTTCTGGTAATAGTTGAGGGGTTGAGCTATAATGATAGACCAGTAATATCAGCTTGTTCTTAATTTCCAGTAAATGCACTGATCTGAGGTCATTATTGCTTCTATTAGCTGTATGTGAGAAGAAACTCTTAAAAGTGGTCTTTTTTGTGCTTAGAACTTTCCATGTGCCTGATGTACCTAGAGAATTAAACATGTTGTTACAAGCCAATCAGATAACAAAAATCATTCCAACAAATTAAAAAACTTATTTCAATGGGAAATAGATCAGTAAATCGATACAAAGGTTCTTAAAGTTTGTCATTTCACCAGAGAGATTTCACAGCTTATATAAGAGTAAATTGTACCCATGTAACCTTTTAAAATATATGAAAGAATTAAAATAGTGGATAAAAGGGAACTGATAGATACGTTTATTTTTAATGTGTAAATACATTTTAATACAGTTCCTCACAAGAAGTTACTTAGGAAACTTGAAATACAGAGAGTTGATTAAACACCTACCATGGATTTAAAAACTGATTAAGAGCAATGGAACAGTATGAGTAGAGCAGTTTTCTCAATTTGTAGGGAGGTAAATAGCAGAATGATCCAAGATTCAGCTCATTTTTTGTTTTGTTTTTATTCAGTTAACTTCAAGATGGGGTAAATAATGGGGTTACAAGACTTGCTGGTGGCACGTTTATTTAGGTTAGGTAAGACTAAGCAGAATTGGAAGATCTGTAGAAGGACCTAATAGGCAAGACAGGCAAGATGATGGATGGGTAATTTTACTCTTCATAGACTTATGCAAGGTAATGCATATTGTAAGGAACAATTTAAACTGGTCATGTATGCTGATGGGTTTTGAATGTTATAACCTTTCAGGAAACAAAGTAGATGTAAATATATAGCTCAGTAAACATACCTCAGAATCAGTCAAAAACTCAGTAAGAGTTTGAGCAGTGTTAAGAATCTAGAAAAAATATGATGAATATTAATGGAATTATATACATTGACTGTATGTCTTCCCCTTTAATTCAGCACATGAAGAAGGGCCATGAAAATGTTTAGAAGCATAAGAGGTGTTTCTCAAATGAGAACCCATTACAAATTAGTGTGGAAAGTGTCTGTCCTTGGAAAAGGAAGAGTAAAGCAATAGCCCTCTGTGTAGCCTTTTCTGCAGCATAAAAACAAAAAGGTGGTGGTATTAATACAAGTAAGAGAAATTCCTTTTGTGTACCGCAGTGTCATGGAATATGACTGAAGCAAATTACACCTCTACCTCAATATAACGCTGTCCTTGGGAGCCAAAAAGCTTACGGCGTTATAGGTGAAACAGCGTTATATCAAGCTTGCTTTGATCCACTGGAGTGTGCAGCCCCGCCCCCGCCCAAAGCACTGCTTTACCATGTTATATCGAGTCGTGTTATATCGAGGTAGAGGTATATTTGAAAGAGGATTAGACAGCTGTAGGGGAAAAAATGGCAGGCAGCTGCAGTTAACTAAGGTAAAATTTCAAGCATTCAGTCCTTATGCTTCAGAGAATAAACTGATTTTCCAGCTGAGGTCAGCAAGAAAGTCCCTTTTCTCTCCTTCTTTAATAGTATAATCCACAGTTGATCAGTGTTTGGTGTATCCCACTCGTGGAAGCATAACATCTAAGTGAAAAATTAAGTTTGTTCCAGTATGGCACTTCTTACTTAGCTAAAGTTATTGGATTATTTTTCCACTGCATTAATAATTAAGATGATAAATTGAGTAGCTGACACATCTATCTCTCCTTTTAAAATTAATTAAAAATGACACTTGGGAAAAATATGGACAAAGACCATATGACTGAGTACATTGCTCTCAGTAATGCCAACTGTTTGGTGAGGAGGGGAGTTATTTTTGCCTGTTAGTTCCAATTATTTCCAAAGCCAAAAGTATTAAACTACTGCTAGCATGAATTTTATTTTTCTCTCTTCTTCTGTTATAGATGTGCTCTTTATGCCATTGTCCAGGAGCAACCATTGGTTGTGATGTGAAAACGTGTCACAAGACATATCACTACTACTGTGCATTGCATGATAAAGCTCAAATAAGAGAGAAACCCTCACAAGGCATTTACATGTAACTACTATTTATCATGTTTCTGTTTGTATTTATATTTCACCCTCTTTGTAAAACTATCATTGGAATACAAACATTTTGGGTTAAAAAAAAAAGTTATATTAAACTCCATATTTACCATTATAACAGTGTGCTAGACTGTCTACATTTTAACTACAAAATTGGAATTTTAGAGAGTCTTGTAAATGGGGTGAAATGTACTGTTGTTTAAATTAAACTAAATAAGCTCTGAATCATGACTTATCTGATAGTTTAACTACTTTGTTTTATAGGATTTTATGCCGAAAACACAAGAAAACTACACGTAACTCTGAAGGTAAAACTATTCAGTGTAATTCCACTCCACCCCACCCCGACAGATACTTTGATTACATCTTAAATTTTGTGGAAAATATAAATGTTTTGGGCAAACTAGACTGGACTAGAATTAGATGCATTTCTGAAAGAATTAATCTAGAATCTGAACGTACAGGGAATTTACATATGGCGTTAAGATGCTAAAAGGTAGGCACCTGGTTTAAAAAAAAAAACCTAAATCCCAGAATGCTCTGGAGTTCTGATGCTCTGTCATAATAAAAATTCTGTGAAGGTAATGTGGTCCCTTTTAGGAAGAATCTAATTTGTATGTTCAGGTAAGTATTCTACGTCTTAAATGTGTCAATTTTGTCAGGCAATGGCTATATCTTAACTGTTTATAATGATCCTACGAAACAACAGTATTTTTTATCTGTTGCAAGATTAAGCTTTAGGTGTTCCTTTCGTAATATTCCTGATAATTTTGTCATAAATTAGAAAAGAGATCTGATATTATATTTAAGGGGTTGTGGTCAGATTACCCTTTGAAATGCTCCCTTTGACTATTTGACCGATGAATGGATTAACACAAGCAGTTGTATGAAAGCACTCATGCAACTGTTTCATAACTGAGGGGAGACTTTTGGAATGGGTGAGGCAGTTGGGCAATACATTAAAAATAGCTTTGATATGTTGTATGGTCTTTTGACGTTCAAAACCAGTTACTCAATTTTGTGTGGTGGTAGTTTTTGCCATTTTTCTATTGTATTTGAATTTGGATAAGTAGAAATTAGTTTACCTTTGCATCATTCTAAATTGAAATGTAACCTCAAATTGAAACAATGAAGAAATGCATTACTGTGTCTTTTAGTGTATTTTTAAATTGCTTGTCAATTGTCATTTGTTTCTGCCAAATGCTTATTATTTAGCATATATATTATTTTGTGCCATTCATATTAAATTATATTAATATTAGAGATTTAATTTAATCTCCCCCCCATCTTTTTGCACAATGTAAATCAGAAATTCCAGGCTAAAACTGGATATTTGTTATCCAGTCATACCTAAATATCGTAGTGCACTCTGCATGTAACATGCACTGCACACTATGACTTCTGTAACTAACAAGGCTTTATTTAAGGAGACTGGAGAAACAGCACAGAATTTGTATTAATAGTTAATGGATTTAAAATAGACTAGATCTAGTTACTTTATTGTAGTTTGGTGTCTTAATTTCTGTTTGGGGTTTTTTATAAACAGTATTGTATTATGGAAAGATTTTTGGAGTGAAGTGAAGGACTAGACTAGTCTCTCATGAAAATAATTATTTTAGACAGAGGCACAATGTACATATACGCACTGTTGGCTCATAGCTGTTGCCATCTATTGAAAAACCTAACTGTGATCCTAGTCCTGCAAGTTGTTCCATGGGAATGGACCTCTGCTGCTTTGTGGAGCTGCTTGCAGGGCCACGGTCTATGCTAGTATTTGAGAGTCTGCAAGAGCTGTTTCTGCTTATTCTAAAATGTCACTCTTCACTGTGAGGAGCTCTGTATTTTCATATGCATATTTGTATTGGAAAGGACATGGAAAAAATTACTGCTGAAGAGCAAGAGCTGTTTTTTCGGATAATTGCAGTTTTTTAAAAACACACAAGCAGTGTTTTCTGTAACAGTTTTGGTTTTTAAAATAGGTTTAAATCTATCTGAGTTGTTGAAGACAAAAAATCTGAGTATATCTTGTTTGGATTTTAATTTTTCACTCCATTGAATCGAAATGGAGGATTTGGGTCAATAGTATGTTGCCATAGTGTGTGTGCTCTTTTTAGTGAGGGTCCCAAGTCTGAAAATCTGACTTTGTCACTTTGTTCTCAGGCTTCTGGGGACTGAGTATGCTATACTGACAGAACAGTGCTGTTATTTATAGTTTGTATTTTGGTAGTGCCTACCAGGCCAGGGGCCCGTTTTCCTAGGCCATGTACAAATATAACAAAACAAGCACATTTAGTCTCTGGCGAGGAAACACCTTACCCAAATGTTGCTGCTACAGAATGATGTATGCTGCTAGATACCTGTATCCTGAGAGATAGTTGCTATGTCTTCAAAAGAATGAGATATCAGGTGGTCCTCAGCACTCTGAGAAGGGGCTTAAAGGATCTCCTGTGTTGTTTACTATTTAAGTGCTGACGTACTCAGGACTGGAACAGGCACATAGGGAGTCTGTCACAAAAACATGGCACAATGAGAAGTCCAGAAGAGTTTTTCTTACATATTTTGTTGGCTTATTTTTTGTGACCAGCATGGAAAAAGTGAGTGTCAAGTAGGGAGTTGAATTTGTAGAGGGAAACTAGGGCTTGGCACACTAGAAAAGACAAGTAGAGAGGAGTAAACAAATTGGACTGAATAATCAAATGCTGTTATAATAACTTTTTTGTCATATATTATTTTGTTTCCATGAATTTCACTCTTGGGATTGTTTGCATACCAGAACAGTTAATGCTGTTAATCTGTGGTCATGTGCCTCACAGCTTCTGTGTGGGATACTGGGACCGAAAGTCAGATACGAAGGAAGGATAGGAACCCTGCCCCTTGGTGGCTGGGTTTTTGTGGGAGAGGGGTTTGATCAGTGTAGAGCAGTTCTGGTTGTGTGTCCTAATTGCAGTAGTTCTGTTGTTTTTATTTTAGCTCTTTTGGAAGCAGCTCTTGGAATAGAATATTTTTAATAGAATAGTTTCTCATTTGGGTCATGTCAGGTTTAGACAATCAAGAATCATTGGGACTTAAATTCTGTGGACAGGGCTGGCCCAAAATATCTGTTAAGACCAGCAATTATTCTTCCTACTTTATCTAGAAAATGTTTGTTCTCTTTGGAGTTCTTGCTAAAGCCTGAGAAGTATGTATTGTTGTGTCTGTTAGCAATTCCAGATTGGTGGGCCAATAGCTGTTAGAGGCTAATATGTTACTGGATACCAAGCCCTTCTCCAGTCTGGAGGAATGGTATGCTGTCCAGTACCTGCTGGGGGAAACTTTCAGTGTGGTGCACAGAGATTTGGCTAAATTACTTACTTTAACATTAATTAAAGTTGAACAGCTAAAAACCTGTTTACCCTAATGAACATTTACTCTTTGATGTCCAAATCTCTCATGAAGCCCAAGAGGGGCAAGAATTCATTATGCTGAATGCTTCCCTACTCCCCAGGACCAATTCATGAGTTAATGCAAGATCTTATTCATTTAATGTCTGGAAGGAGATGCTGAAGTTACTCCTGAGGGCATTCTGCACCAAAAATAAAAAATTATACACACAATACTTTACAATTCTGCAAATTTTATTTGTCAAATAAATGTGGAAGTTCCAGCATGGCACTGGGGAGCACAGGCCACTGGCTGCACAGAGGTGATAGATCACTGTGCAGCCTCCTCCCCCCGAGACATGGACTCAGCGGTGAGGCTACACCCAACCCTCACACAGTGCAAGGACTGGGCCTGCTCCAGAACACCCCAGGACCCTACCCCTCCATGTCAGGTGCCGCATGTGTGGGCATGCAGGCTAAGCAAAGCAGGATCCAAGTGTGGAGGAGTTTAGTATGGGAGGATCGAGGTGTGGGTTGAGAGGGTTCTGTGTGGGGCAATCTGGATGCGAGCCACTCAGTGGGGGATCTGGGTGCAGGGGAAATCTGGATGCACAGGAGCTCGTTGGGGGTTTTTGGGTGCAACAGTAATGGTACTCTGCAGGGAGGTCCAGAGGAAAGTGGGGGGGCTCTGGGTGTGGGGAAGATAGAGCTCGACAGGGGGGTCTGGTTGTGGTGGTCTCAGTAGGGGGGTCCAGATGCAGGTGGCTCATCAGGGTTGTCCAGGTGCAGGAGGAGTCGGGCTTATGGATGGGGTGCTGGGTGGTGAGGCTCCATGGGAAGGTCTGGATGCACGGGGGTTGGGCAGATGGGGGAGCAGTTCCCTGTACAGGGATCCCCTCCCCTGGTAGCTGAGGAGCGATGGTGTGTATGTGGGGGGAGAGTTTGCAGAGCTTCCTGCAGTTCGGAGAGAAATCTGGGGTGGGTCTAACCTAGCCCTGGATGTCGTGCAGGGGAAGAGGATGTCCTGTCCTGCGCAGCTCAGCTAGGAGTAGTAGCTGAGCACAGGGTAGGCGCCACCAGCTGGGTCTTCCCTAGTCCCACCTCCTGCCCCACAGTGATTTACTTCTCTGCCAGATGCTCTGGGCAACCGAAACATACTGCTGGGGAGGGTTGCATGACTGCTTTTGTGGCTTCTCTTTGCTTCCCCATCAGAAAGTCGCTTTTCTGCAGGGAAGCAAAGAAATCTATGGGGGACATAAATTCTGTACATGAGTAGTGGTGCAGAATTCCCCCAGGAGTATGAAGTGTCTTCTGTTTGTTTTTCAATTTAATAAATTTAGCTTGGTGGCACAAAAAGCTATACTTAGTCATTCTCTAAAATTGTTGATCTCCTTTAATGTCCAGCATTCACATGACATCAGAGTTATATGTGATGAATCTATTTCTTCTCTTCAGTCAGATGCAGAAGTAATCACAATAAAATCCAAATGGTACACCAGATAAATGCATGCCTCTACACAGTAGCTTTAATCTAACAGCTCAGGGGTTAGCTAGTTGTCACTGCATAGGGATAGAGACCAAGCTGGAATCTTATATGCTGTATTCCTGCTAACTAGAAGAGCATGTCAGTTAAAGTAGTTTGGAGGCAGCTGTTCAGAAGAGCAGATTGAGAGCTATTTGAAGTGCACTGTCCTCTAAACTGTCTAGATTTTTGTTTTAATTTCTCTCACTGCTTAGAAATCTTTTATCTAGAAAATGAAATAAAATCCAACTCCAAAAGCATTTTGTTCGGGAAACCCAGTGGGCTCTTTGATTTTTTTTCAACACCCAACATCATGTGGAAGTTGCTGTCATTGTTCTGTTTGGCTTGTAAATGATATCACAGCATTTCATTAGTTGAATTGTTATGCAACTTGGCACAATTGTACTTATGTTTTGAAGTTTGGGACTGAAGTTGACCCATACTTATTTTCCTTCAGTAGTTGCAATTTTGGTCAGTCATTTTGGTTGTTTCTATGGTGTGGTTCAAAAATAATTTTTCTTTACCTTACATTTGAGGATCTCCAAGTGAACTGGGGAAACTAAGGGACATAGAATTGGTGATGTGCTCAAGGTCACTCAGTAAGCCTGTGTCAATGCCAGGAATAGAACCAAGATTGTCAATTGTATGCTTTACTCTCAGGGCAATTACAAGTCCTTCAAATGTTAAATTTTTATCATTCTTAGATTAACAGAATTTTTGTTGATACTCTACTTCATATTGGATAATCAGTCTTAGCTTTTTGCAAGTTTGTCCCTTGTCTGATATATTTTTTTTTTTTTTTGCCATTGGGGTTGAATCCTTGACAGCCTACTTCTAGAACCAGTTAATACTTTCAGGGCATTAGTATAGGTGTCCACTTTTTGTATGCTACTGGTATTCTAATTTATGCAACCAACCCACAGATATCACTTCCTCTTCTTGCAGAGAAGTACCTGGTCATGTCCCAGGTTTATGCAAAACTTATCTGAGGTGCTAAAGTAAAGCTTACTGAATATCAGTACGTACTTAAGTACCTGTTGTGAATATCCTCAAGAATAAGAAAAGAACTTTCAGTAATGTAACTCTTCTTTCGGAATCTAGACAAGAGCTTTCTCAGAGGAATTCCTTGCCAATAGCCTTAATTGCTAGTATTACTATAAAGATGGTAAATTTACCTCTTCATTCCAGAGTATGGACCAGATATTAAAAAGTGCTCAGCATCCCACTTAGAACAGTAGCTGCTGTATGCTGAGCTCTTCTGAAGATTTGGACCTATAGCTTTGATACGTTATTGAGTTATGATTTTAAACATACTTGTTTGTTAGAAGTAATTGATGGCCAAAAACTAACTCTATCCTTCAGTTCCCCGAATGGGGTTGTCTTAGCCCTTCCCAACTGTCCTTACTTAACTGATGAGGAATATTTCAAGAAAGGAACACCTGCATCTCATTCCTTTTACATCTGCTACATACTAATCAAGTGGAGAATAATAAGAGTCCATATGACTGTACACATTGTTAATATTTGGAACAGATGCTTGGAAGCTGTGAGGTCAGAAAATGAAGTGTCCATAATTACCACAGTTGCTGCACCCAAAGCTCTCAGGGATTTAAAGGGAATGGTCTTTCCACAAATGAAAATCTAAAGATTCCCTTAGTCGTCGTGCTTTTTATTTCTTTACAAACTTCATATTTGATCTAATCTCACGTAATTCATGGAATTGAGTGAAGACAACATTTCTCTAGCAAACCCATTCAGAAATAGCACATTCTGTACCAAAGCAATCATTTTATTCCATGCTATGGATAAACCAGATGCCAACAGGAGAAACATTGAAGACATATTGGCATCAGATTTAGACAATATTCTAATTCATCTGGGATGAGATTTGCATTTTAGTCAAGAGTATTTCTTGACACAGGCTCATTTTCTTTAATGTCAGGCACACACTACACGTTTCACACTGAATAGTTGCCTCACTATACACACGCTTCTCTAGTCACATGTAAAAACCACAGTGGCATCCTAACTCACAAGGTCTGGTCCTCTTGTCTTTCCATTCCTACCGCAGAGAGGTTGCATAGTCTTTCTGCGGAAGACAGATTAGGCCCAACTAACCAGAGCTACCTTATTTTGTATCTTCTGGAGACTATTCCTCTAAATATGCGCCCAAAATGTCTACATGTTCTTATGTCAAAAAGCAGTTACTCCATCCTAGAAGTCTGAACAAACATCCTCATAGCAACTGTTTCAACAGTCTGATTTGCAAAGACTTCTCTCTATGGAAAAAGTCCACTTGATAACTAGAGGAAAAGAAGTGTCTTTTACCTTGATATTGGAACAGTGCATTGTGTTTATTGAAGATTTATGTAATTCTTCAGTTTGAATCTGTGACACTTTTTATACTGCACTCATCACTGTAGTAGCTGAGTGACTTCCAGCAGTGCATTAAGCAATGAGACTACGTATGTCACATGCTATTTATACTCTCATCCTCTCCTGAGAGGGACAAGTGTGTGCAGTAGAGTGACTTGTTTTAGTAGGGGCTTTTAAACTTATTTTAAAAAAATACCTGTTGTGTGTTTGTTAGGGAGGGCAAGATCAAATAAATGTGCTTTGCATTTGGATTGGGAAATAGGGAGATTTGTGATTATCCTTAGTTTGTTGGAGAGTTCATTCCAAAGTCTCCAAACAGTCCTGATGAAGGATCTATCTATCACACAGATAAGGTTTACAGTGTTAAACAAACTACTAAAAAAAAAAAGCATAATTTTTCTTTTGCGTAGTAAAGTTTCAAACCTGTATTAAGTCAATGTTCAATTGTAAACTTTTGGCAGAACAGTTGTAACGTTTTGTTCAGAGTTACGAAAAACCTCCATTCCCAAGACGTTCGTAACTCTTGAGATTCTTTTGTATCTTGAGTCCAGGCCATGGCACAATTTGAAGATAAGGACCAATACCTTGAACTTGATTCAGAATTCTATCCGGAGCCAGTTTAGAGAGTAGGATGTGTTCATAGTAGCCTTTGTTTTTGAGGAGACTGTGCTGGAGTGTTTTATAGTAGTTGGAAGTTCCAAAGTGCTGAAGGTTTCATGCCCAGGTATGTCACATTGCTGTAGTCCAGCTGAAAGATGATGAAGGCATGAATAATTGAGGCCAGCTCTTCTTGTGCCATGATGGGATGGAGTCTCGTAGCCAACTGGAGATGATAGAAACCATTACTCACAAATGTTGCAGTGTGAGAGCTCAGCATCAGTGAGAAATCCAATAGTACTCCTAGACTATAGACTGAAATGACCATTTGTGGATGTGAGCCTTCAACCAAGGACACTGTACTGTGCCTGCTGCAAACTCCTCTAAATACATCCCTCCTCCCTCTGGCATCACCTCTATTTTGCTCAAGTTCAACTTCAGCTAGGTATACTTCATCCATGACCTGATCTCACGCAAGCATTGGGGCATCATGTTGGTAGTGATGTGGTTATATGTGATGAAGGATAGGCATAGCTGTGTGCCATCTGCATATTGCTGGCACTCGAGTCTGTGGTGAGTGACTAGTCGTTGTATGTAGCTATTGAAAAGGACCAGAAAGAGAACTGATCTTTGTGGAAGTCCACAAGTGAGGGGCCTACTGGTGGAGATGCAGGGCATCACTACTTGTTGGGAGTGTCCTTTCAGGAAGGACTCAAATCATCTTAACACATTACCCTAGTCTCCTGCCACCTCTCTCAGGTGAGACAGCAGTATCTCGTGGTCAGCCGTGTCAGACTTTACAAAAGCATCTTTAAATTATATGCAGAAAGAATCTCAAACACTTCCTAATATAAATGCTGTTCAGACTATAAATTCTTTTGGTCAAGGTCCATGTCATTACTGATTTCTATGTGGAATCTAGTATACTTGAAAATATAAAATAATAATTTGACTTACAGGTGTGGAATTTTAAGCCTTTTCCCCTGAAAATCTCTACACTTTAGAATCATATTGATAGTTTCCTCTGATCTGGTCTTTCTCTATTATCAAAAAGATTTCCTGAAAATAAGCAGTTCTGAAATTACAGATGAAAATGTTCATCACTTACAGATGTAATTTACTGCTGCCTGGTGATTTGTCCATGTATTCAAATACTTACTTTCTACTACTTTTATATCAGTCTCTCCTAATTTATCCTCACTAGTATCTGTGGGTGCAGTCTCATTCTCATTATCAAATACAGATGCAAAGAAACTGTTTAGTTTTTCTGCCATTTCTTTTCCAGTAAAAATAATTACATTGTCACCTTGTGGTTTTTATTTTATTTATCAGTCCTCTGATATTTTAAAGAATATTTAACATTATTATCCTTAGCTATCATTTAGCTTATACTTTTTTGTTCTTAATTTAAACCCCTTTTATTTTGTAAAACTTAATACTGACTTGCTCTGATTTCTAGAAATCCTTCTTTACTTGTAATGCACTTTAACAATTTTAAACCAAAATATATATACTTTGTGTAGATTTAATAAAAGTAAGCACACTGAGACATCTCCACAATGTCTAAACTTGAACCACGTATCTACAATACCACTTTCTAAAAACTACCAATCAGGTTTGCTTAGTACCATCCTTATTTTATCATCTTGAGTCTTTTTTCCTCCTGTGTAACAGCTCTGCTGTGCTATGTATTGCAGTCTAGAGACCCCTTTGGTAGTTAGATATAGCAGCATTAGCCTCCACGTTACATGTCTCTTTTTATTAGTTTGTCACCATCTTAAAATTACCTTAATATAGTTATTTGTGTTACTTTGCTTTAACACTAGGTTTTAAAGAACGAGAGGAAATCCCCAACATAGTTAAAAATTACACAATAAAGAATAAACTAGTGGATCTCAACCTCTTCAGTATCATGACTCCACATTACAACAGGAAAAAGTTTCAGGATCCAGTTTCCTTCTACCCATAACAAAAGGGATACTCCCTCAACCCCGTAAGAATTGAGACTTCCAGGCTGACAGCTCCTGGAATCAATTGTTGTATAAATCTGCTTTTTATGCTGCTTGGTACTGATAGTGGAATTCTAAGCTACAAATATGGGACTCTCTCACTCCTGGATTTTGTCATAGTTGATCTGAAGTTAGTATGTTGATTAAAACATTAAGTGCATCTGAAAATGCAGAATGTCTTCTCTGGAATATGTTATTCTGAGAGCACACAGTGGATCAGGCGTGTAAGACTCCCTTCTTCAGATACAGCAATTTAGGTACTTTTGAGGGCAGCTTATCTGACATAAGAATTTGTTATGAAAGGCTAATGGGGCAAAGGGTGGGGCAGGAGAAGAGCATCTAGGGAACCTTAGGGGATTTCACAATATGGGTGGGGCCCATGATAACACTTCATATGGTCAGGGAGGTGTTGAACAACTTTTTGTGTTTCCCTTAGTTCAAGCTGACATGAGAAGTTGGAAACACCCAACCATCAGATGCCAGGGAAACAGGGTAAGCTTGGCAGTGGGCTTGAGGGGAGGGATAGGGCACAAACCAAATTGTCTATTAAATAGCAAAGACTATCCAAGGCGCTGTTGTGTTAAACCTGGTTACAGGTTTTTATTTTCTATACTGTTAAACTAGTTCACAGTGCTGTTAATAAGAGAAGAACTAATTTTCCAAGGAATGAGTCCTGAAACTAGATGTGCTAGCACAAGAGTCCCTTCAAAATCAGTCCCCAGGTTCACACTATGTGTAGGATTGGGACTTAAATCTCTTTTGGATGTTTTTTATTTACTTAGATCAACCTTCAGGAAAGGGGGACACAGTGTGTGGATTTTAGTGAATTCTGAACTTTGTTGGAGATACTGGTTTTGGGGCAGAAAGGGCTGTTCTTTGAAGAAAGCTGAGGATTCCTCTGGTATATTAATAATAAAATCATTTTTTTAAATGTATGGTCTTTTTACTGTTTAAATCTTTAGTATTAAAACAACTATTACAAGAGAGCAAAAAGTACAAAATAAGTATTTCAGAAAGGATTCTGTCATGAGCCTTTGAGTTATTTATAAATCAGTTGGTTTTCATCATGTATGTTCATTTTCTTCTAATTATTGATAGTCTTGTTTTCAGCACTGACAGTAGTGAGCAGAGCAGTGTCACAAGTGTTTGTTAATTATTGGGACCAGAGGATGGACTTAGAGGTAGAAAAAATTGTGGCTTACAAGCAATTATTGAGGGTAGTCAAGACTGAAAAATATTGAGGGACTCTGGTAAAACTTAACAAAGCTAGGCGAATGGACAGCATTATGGTGGGTGAAATCCAGTGTAGGCAAATGCACGTCGGAAGGAACAGTTTGAACTTTTCAAACACTGATACTATTAAAGGGACACCAATTTACACATCTGTCTGAATTTTTTTATCTACTGTTACAAGAAACACCTATGATTACTATAAATGAAAGATTTAAGGCTAGCATTTGAAAGACTTGAGTATTTTAGCGGAGGACCTAGAATTACATGCATATGAGGAAAGACATGATAAAATAGGGTTCTACTCTTTAGAAGTGTTTCTCAGAAGTATAGGACTCAGTTTGTCACACCCAGTGTGGAGAGTGATGTTTCCTTTGGGTTTCACCACTGCATAACCAAACTGATTGTGGCTATTTAACAGTTAATCTGAAATGCAAAATAAACTAGGCTAATATGGCAGTCATCTTTTGTAGCTCTCAAACTGTTCTTTAACAATGAAATTGTTAATTGTGTTTCACTGCACAATCGAGGTCCAGAGATAGATCGATATAATATATAATATACACACTAAAGAAAGAAAAGGTGCTGCTCTGTTGCCCCTCTGTATCGTAAACTATGGAATGTGGCATATATTCTTGCTAAAGAGTAGTTTGTAGTGTTGTAGCTGTGTTGTTCCTAGAATATGATGCATACAAGGTGTGGATGAGGTAATATCTTTTATTGAACCAGCTTCTGTTGGTGAAAGAGACAAGCTTTCGATAAACTTCTGTGTAGCTTGAAAGTTTCTCTTTTCACCAACAGAGGTTGGTTCAATAAAACATATTACCTGCTAAAAAGTAGGTCCTGTTGAGCTAGGTTGACTCATTAAGTTTACGTAGAGGTTTGAGAAAAATGTGTATTGTTGATAAACCTGGCAAACCTAATCCAAATTGATTTACAGAAACTTGTGAGAATTACATAGCTTCTCAAATTTTAGCCTCTTTCAGAACATACAACAGAAAAATGCTTTTTAGGCATTATATTTGAGCTTGTATTTAACCTGTGGTAGAAGCATGTGGATTAGTCTTTTCTCCTGAATTAAGAGAAGTGCAAGTGTCTAATTCTGTTGGAGACTGGCAACAGCTACAGTAGGAAGGATAGGATAGGAATGGCTTATATGATAAGTCTCAGGCCAATAGCTTTGTCATCTATGCTAGATTATGATAGCAATGGGGTATATCCAAGGGTTAGGAATTGATCTTTGTAAGCCTTGGTTAAGTACACTAGGTTAAACATCAGGATAGAATAACATGCAACTAGGTTTCGTCATATCCTAGAACTGGAAAAAACCCCAAAAATGATGTAAATTGGAATCTTCTGATTTGTGGTACAGTGTTCAGTCCTGAAACAGGAATATCCTGCTTAGATATTGCGGCTAGGGTACCCTGGTGATAGGTGTCCTCGTAATGCCTAAATAAAAAGAAACACTAATTTTATCACTATTATACACAGTGGGAGATCAGACCTTCTGACTTTGGACTCCATTCCACTTAGGGGTTCATCTACATCTTTGGTTTTTGGATTGTGAAGCGTAGCTTGTCTAGCAATGTGTACAGTGCATGATTCCACAGAAAAATTCAGCTGTAGAATCTGCATTTTGGTCTAGAAATGGCTGACTGTCAGGAAAGTTCTTAGCAGCTGAGCATAAGAACTGGCTATTTAATACTAAATGCAAGTCAGTTGGGCAACAAAGTAAACAAGCCTGAAAGGCTTGCCCTAGGTCTGTGTTAACTATGCATTTGGAATAATCAAAGGGCTGTTCAGTGTTCGATTACAGCTGGCTGAAGCAATTAAACATTTAGGCTGATGTTCTCCAAGGAGCCAAAGGAAGTTGGATGGTTAACTCCTTTAGGCCCCTTTGAAGAACCTAGGCCTTAATATATGATAACACATGATTTTTAAAAGTTTTAGTACTTTATCATTTTAAGGGAACCTTTACATGTAAGTTCTTCTGATAAAGTAGTTATAAGATAGTTGAGTTTCTGAGAACAGAGAGTACCTGTATGTCAAGAGAGGAGGATCAAAAAATGTAAAGACCATGAAAATCTAACATTAACCAACTTTAACATATTTGTGCTAATATATATAATATATAAAATGTCTATTTATAGAAACCACTTAAGTCTTTGGACTGTAATATTTCCAGTGTCAGGAGGTTGCTCTCCAGCTAGCTGATTGCTGCCACTATCAGTAGACTTAAAAGTATGTTGTAACTAAAATGTTATATTCAGATTTGTTTTATAATTTATTCATGGAGATAAATGATTTTTACAGTGCTAAATGTTCATTTCACTGGAATTTCCTTTTAAACAAGCTGTGAAGATTTCAAGCATGAAAGCAAGGAGAGAGAGAGGCATTCCTTAGTGAATGTGACTTGCATTGTTGTTTGCTTCTCATTTAAAAAAAAAAACAAATTTCATTCCAGCAAAGAACACTTGGTGGTTCAAAATAGAAGTTCGACTGTTTCATAGAGGGCAGCAGGTTACCTAGAGTAAATTAGGTTACCAATGGACATGGTCAATTCTTGCTTTCAGATACTTGCTCAGCCCCCCGTTACCTTCAGCGGGAGATTAGCATGTGTGTCTAAAGTCAGATTTTAGCTCTGAAATGGGATGTTGAGGACATGTTAAATGTATTGTGTACGACTGTAAAGAAACTTTAAGCATTTTAGACAGTTGTTTTCAGAGATGAATTAGATTAATATGCATCAATACAATACAATTATATTAATATACATTAATATAATGGTAGATGGTTGAAGATTGTAAAACAAAATTTTAATGGATTGGAAATAATTTTTATAAACATGAGTAAGAAAAATGATAAAAACCATTTATTTTTCTTATATAATTTTTTGTAAAACAGTTTTCATTTTTGAGATTTATTTGATGTTTTCTAATTTCTAAGCGGATTTAGAAGAAGGTGTCAATGAACACGAATTGGAGCCTTCACCTCCCAAAGGAAAAAAGAGGGGTCGGAAGGGAAAGCCAAGAAAAACAAATCTCAAAGGGCAGTCAGAAGACACTAGATCTACATCCTCACATGGCACAGATGAAATAGAAAGCAGTTCCTATGTAAGCAGTAAATATAAATATGCTAAACTTCTTAGAAGAAAATTTGTCTTTGAAATTAAAGATTTTGATTAAAACTAGCATTTGAGTCTCCAGTTGGTGGCTAGAGACTTGTTAAATTATGACCTTACTTGGAACCCAGCAGTATATTTTAGTAAAATGTTTTTCTTTCAGAGAGACAGGTCTCCCCACAGAAGCAGTCCCAGTGATACAAAACCTAAATGTGGATTCTGTCATGCAGGTGAAGAAGAAAATGAAGCTAGAGGAAAGCTTCATATATTTAATGCCAAAAAGGCAGCAGCACATTATAAGTGCATGGTAAGTAGAATATTTGGGTTAGTGTGGGTTTTAATTCTTCTGAACTGTCCTGCTATATGATACATTGTTAGTACAGTGCCCTAACACATAGTTATGTATTAATACAGCCTGTGCTTCCAGTTCTCTCTCTGACCACTGAAGTGTTGTGAGCTGAGCAGTTCATTTATTTTCACCAGAGGTACTGTTGATAATTACTATGTTTAGAGATGGAGGAATTAGTTCAGGTAGACTCTTCATCTTAATAAAAATAATCCCATTGTACCTTGGTGCGTCTATGTACAGTGTTTAAAAAACAAAAATATAACTCCAATAACGTTAAATTTTAACTAAAAGATTACACCCTGAAATAAAATACCACTAATGCCCTCTGCCCCCAGGCCTCCGCCCCCCCCAAAACCCCCCCCCCAAAAAAGCGCTTGCGGAAACAGATGAGCTTTGCACAATGCTCTGAAGATCAGTTGATTCAGGCGGTGTCAAAAGAGATGGGGAAATGACCTCCGGAATACGTGGCTCCCCATTGTAAACTCCCTACTTCTAAATGATCACATCTGGGGAACTCTTAACTCATGTGCATCAACTGATCTCAGCGGCTCTTGAAGAATGTAAGCAGAGAATTCAGTTTTTCATATGGCTAGGTCCTTGATCCAGGTGTGGCTGTATAAAACAAAGTCTGCACCTTGAGTTGTACTTGGAAATGAATAACTAGCCAGTGCAGCTGGTAGATTTTTGATGTAATTTTCTCCGTAGGGCTAGCCTCATTAAGCAGAGAGCCACACCTTTTGTCGCTTTTGAGTATTCTTTGCTCTGTTGTATGCATGAGTTTGGGAATGAAGAGCTGCAATGCTGAGAAGCAGATTAAAACACCACATAAAGGAATTGATGCATCCATCTCTGGGTGAAAACAGCTGTTCAATAGCATACAGTAATATTAGACAATACGGTTTGAGATAGGAGATTGGCAGGGGTAGTCAATTGTTTTTTGTCAAGGTCCAGACTCCAGAGAAACATTTTTCATGCCCCAATAATAAGTAAATACAAAGATTTTGTGGTCGGTTGAAAAGCTTCTGATGATCCGAATTTGGCCTGCAGTCCATCTATTTACAACCTCTGATCTATGTAGTTTTGTGGCCTCCATCACAAGCCATAGAATCTGAGCCTCTTATCCCTCTGTTTTATCTCCCGTTTCACAGATGGGGAACAGAGGCAGATAGAGATTAAGTGACTTGCCCAAAGTCACGTAGTTCATGACAGAGTAGGAACAGAATATAATTCTGCTGCCTTAAACATAAGACTGCCTTTCCTCTCAAGAGGTCTCCCCTGAGACCTCTCTGAGATGCTACATTTTACCAGGACCTCCACAGGACCCGGAAACTAGTTTCAGCAACCAGGTCTGTAGCAGCTACTGAGGGGGAAAACCTCCTGGCTTTTGAACTCCTGGTACACGACCTTAATCTTCATGTAAGGGTTTTGGAATCTCCCTTGATGCACCAGAGACTGGTCTTGGCTGCTCTCACCAGAATCTGAGACCACCTGGGCTAGTTGGAGGAAATGAGTATAGCCTGTGGTGCTTGGTGAGCATATGGGGTTGCCCACCTTGTTTATATCCTGTTGTGTGCTCAAGGAGGTGAGTGCAGCCTTGCCCCCCATCCCCACTTCTCTCACTTTTCTAGGGCAGATCCTGCAGAGGGTGCTACACACCCTTCACACCTGGCCCTCTAAAGCTTGTCATCAGGCCCCTACCCTGCAACCCCCAGATGCCAGTGATGCACCACCTGACTCAGCTGGACACCATCCAGCTGGTCCATCTCCAGACTGTATCACATGAGCATCTCTGTATGCCACCCACTTCTTCGCCCTCATGTCCTTCCCTGACACAAAGTGGTAGGACCTGCTGCAACCTGTGGAGTTGAGGGGAACTCCGGTGGCCAGCTTGTACTCTAGTCTGGTCTCTCACACCCCTAGGATATGAGACTTGGTGGCTCTTACCATGCTGCTTTGAGCACGAGTATGTAGTTGCTGTGGTTTATAGAGTCTCCTGACATCCGCGTCTTCTGCGGCAAGAGGGACACCTGGCGCATATCTACATAGAGTGCGTCAGACTGCAGACCGTCTTCTGGCTCCTCTGTAACCTCCTGTTAAGGTTCTAGTTGCACTTTTCTCCCACCCCTGCTTATATACAAGCATCCTACCCAGGGCCCCACAGAGTCATGAGACTTTGTCCACCTGTTCCTGGCGCTGGCCAAGGTGGTCATCCACCAGACCTGGAGGAGGAAGCTTGCTTGGAGGGGAGTGCTGTGCAACTATGTGATCTGTTTCCAATTCCTTGTTGTATCACATACCTGGGCAGAGTTCTGCCTTACTCTGCAGCACGGGTCACTTGCAGATTTAAAATAGTGAAAATGGTGAATTCTCTGCACCTTGAAGTATTTAAACCATGATTTGAGGACTTCAATAACTCAGCCAGAAGTTAGGGGTCTATTACAAGAGTTGGTAAGTGAGGTCCTGTGGCTTGCAACATGAAGGAGGTCAGACTGGATGATTACGATGATCCCTTTGGATCTTAAAGTCTATATGAGTTCCTCTGGGTGGCGTCGAGTGATTCCTTGGACTTTGAGGAGCAGTGGGCACTGCCCAGAGTTCTCTGGCAAGTGTCCCCATCCAAAACTGTGATTATGAACCTTCAACCCACACTCCTGTTCCTGTTTTTGCATTTGTTGTCCCCCAAATTCAGTTGTGGCTTGGATTTGGTGGTTCCTCCCCCTTGGTTGAGGGGGCTGGTCTTTAGTTTCAGATGGGCCTGAGCCCACTATCCCAGTACCTGCAAAAAGACTGTCTTTCCTGTCCTACAAATAGAGGCACACATCCAGTTGAGATAGCAGGTAAGCAGAAAAGAATTACCTTATCTGAAAGTTGAGCTGGACTTTTGCATTCTCCACCTCTGTTTGAATGTCCAAATTAGTTGAAGTCCTTGAAGAGTTTTTACTGCATATACTATATAGGTTAAGTCTTGTGAGTGATGTTGGCCTAACTATAAAAGGAAATGCATTCAGCCAATACAAGCTGCAGGTAATGAAAACATGAGAGATTTGAGACTACTTGGAAATGTCCCATTGCCACCATTTCTGGCTTTCCAGAGGCTTGTGTTGGCAGTGTGAGTAAACTGAATTATTTAGGTGGGGCAGTGAGTGGAGATGAAATATCCTTATCAGAACCAAGGCATGTCTTCAGTGCCTTAATTGACAGCGGTACTTATTTATTGCTTTGTATATTCCATTATCATAATCATCCTTTAACTACTGCTTTGTCATTCAAAAAAAATCCTCTGAAATGCAATCACATATAATTGAAGCAATCTAGTGGGCATTGGAAGGAATATCCAAATTACTGATATGCTCAATCTGCAGTTTGTCTAATTCATTGGCAAAGCACAGTTTACCAGCAGATAATTGAGTACAGTGCATCCCCTTCTGTTGTTCCTGCTCCTTAATCATCTTATGGCCACGTATCTGTAACCTCCTAACATTACTGTCCATTTGTTTGCTTTACAGTTATTCTCTTCTGGCACTGTCCAGCTAACAACAACATCAAGGGCAGAGTTTGGTGATTTTGATATTAAAACTGTACTTCAGGAGATCAAGAGAGGAAAAAGAATGGTGTGTCTCTTTGGGTTTGTAAGGAATGCTTCAGTGATTTCAGTTGGGAGTATATTGCAATTCTCTTTTTTTCCTTATCTGAACAAATCTTTTCACTTAATTTTTTAGAAAACAATTTAAATATATTGTCACTACTAAGTATCAGGATATAAAGTGTCTCAACAATTACTGTGGTTTTTTTAACTACACCATACTTTATGAATGCGGTATGTTGGCCCTTTGGAGACCATAATAGAAAGGAAGGAATTGACAGTTTTTCCATACCACAGAATCTGTATGGCATGAAATTGCTAAATAGGTTATGGGAGTTAATTTGTGTAATTATTGACTGACTTCCAACTTGTTTTTTTAAATGATGGCTAGTTCATTCTCAACACTCTTTAAAAGGACACTGAAGCTCTGTATTGCCAGTTAAAGGAAGATGAATCCCATGCGTATCTCTGGTGAATTGCATCTTTTAAATACTTATTTTGGGGTCTCAAAGGCCCCAACTATATTAGGTTATTAAAGTCTTCACCTAGTAGCATGGCTCCTGGATTCAAATTCACATCCCCTTGGTTGGTCCAGGGCCAGATTCGCTAATCACTTGGGCATTTGCAAGGCTCATTGTTTTCTCCCATGACATGAGCTAGGCTGAAGCTTGGAGGGACTTTTCATGATGATGAGGATGCTTGCTTGGGAGGTGTTTTGTCATCTTATGTCTGTTGATTCACATATTTATTTTTGAATGGTCTGAGCAGTATGTTATGACATTTTAGTGTGAAAATTAAATCATATAAGGCCCCCAGGGTATGTGGCAGGCACTCAGGTATGTTTTATAAGTAAAATATGGCACACTGTTTCATGCATATTAGAATTTATTAACATATGGAACTCCATTACCATCTGAAAAAAATCATTGCCTAAAACACAATTCATATTCAGTGAGTTTTGGTACTTGGAAAAGCTAGCTTCAACTTCAACAGCAACAACAAAATAGAACTTAGAACTGCGGCAATGTGTGCTGTTACTTATTTTTGCAGCAGACAGGCAAAACAGTACTCTGTTGTTCATATATATTGATTGATGCAGATTTAACTGTTTCTGGCTTACTATATATTAAGATAAGTTTGTGCTACAAGAAAAATTACTTCATGTTTATGACTAAAATTCGGGGACATCAAAGTGAACATTAAGTGACAAGACATTAAATGGATTAACACCACAACTTAGAGTACTGTCTTTTTTCCCCTCAACAGAAATGCACTCTTTGCAGTCAGCCTGGGGCTACTATTGGATGTGAAATTAAAGCCTGTATCAAGACTTACCATTACCACTGTGGCGTACAAGACAAAGCTAAATATATTGAGAATATGTCTCGAGGAATTTACAAGTAAGAACTCTAACAGTTAATTCTGTAATAACAATTTTTTCTGATCTCCTCTGAGATGACTTTAAGAATTGCTCTTCTGTTCAGATAAAACATTCTGATCACGCAGTAATGCTGATTAACACATCACTCAGCTGCATTGCAGGCACTAGGCAAAACTATCATATATTTTTGGAAGTTCAGATAAGGTGACTGTTGCAGTTCAAAAGCTAGTTAGGTAAAAGCTTGTGCAATTGGTTTTAGTACTTCAAACACCTTGTTCAAGTTGAATGTCGTAGAAAAATAAATCAAGTTCTGTTACAAATGCAGAGAAAGTTTAGAACTTTTTTAAAGCAATCCTATCCTACAACACAGTGGGGAAAAATAAATTTCTCTGCACAGAGCTCGGAGAATCTTTGTATTCTTCTCACTTTAATTTCCATTTGTTCCAAGGCCCTGCATCATCACTGTCAACAAATTAGGAGAATTAGATGGGTGCTCCTGTCAGCAGCCATCCTTGATTGGCCAAAGGTCTTGCTGTTTGACTGCTCTGAGATTCTTCCTCTCCAATTAGGTTCAGCATACTGCTGTCGGAATGCTCTTAGCCCTTAATAACCCAGGGAGCAATAGAGCCAGACCACTGATAGACACACCATGGCTTTTCGTGGCATTGTAGATCATTGACACTAGACCACTGGACTGACTTCATATTTTTTTTCTCTTTAACCTGAAGCTCTTTAAGCTTATTTTACCAAGTCAGATGAGGATAAATACATATGCAAAAGTGGAGGTATTTCTGTTGTTTATTATAAAACATGAAAAATATTGTGCGAATGAAAATAACTGTCATAATTTTCAAATAACTTTCAGACATTTACAAAATATTTTTAGTGATCTTAATTTAATTCAGAACCTCCATATACCCACTTAAAAATATGAAATATTTTAAAAATAAAAAGAGCAAAACATAAATTTCTTTTTCTCTGATTAGTGAAATTTGTAACTCAGATTGCTGAAGTCACAGGTAAACTCCTGCCATGTTATACTCTTAGGGATAACTGATGTATCTTTTTCCCTATTTCTGTACTGTTCCAACCTCATTTCCCAGTTGCTACCACAGACCTACTGCAATTAAAGTTGACAGATTACATCTCGTTTTGGCCACAAGGGGGCATTCTGTGAGCAGTGTGATAGCCATACTGCTTCTTGAACTAGAATTGATCAGTTTTAAATTGTTTTTTGCCTGTGCTAGTCTATAAAGACTGCTCTGGAGCCTGGCTTTCCTCTGCTTATTTCAACTTATTTATTGATTTCCGATTGATAGCTTAAGAGCTATGAACAAATGAAACTGATTACAAATTGACACACACAAAATCACTATGTTTTTATGAGCGCCCATTCTCCCTCGGAGTGTCTATTTTGTTTTTGTTATGTAAATACTCATGAGAACAGTGTTTCTGATCCATTTTATCATGTAGATTTTAGGCAGAAAATCTATCACAAAACTTCTTCAAACTCACTGGTACTACTAACCATGTTCATTCTCTTATGGTAGAGCTGAGAGAAAGTAGGTCCTTACATATGCAATCATTAAACACCTAGACAGTTCAGACAGCATTTTAGACAAAAGCAAACTGATTTTGTATTTTAAAGTTTTGGTTTTTTTTTTTAAATTGTCCCATGCTTATGCCTTGGTATAATCTCAATGGCTTACATCTTGCCTGTGAAAACTGACTGAAAGTAATGAAAATGCTGTCACAGCGTTATCTATATTGGAACAAGCTTGCTAGTGTAATAGGTAGTGGTTACTTTTTAGGAAAAAGAGAGAGTAAATAGGCTTTGTTAGCATTAGCAGATCCTATCATAAACTAAATCTTTCTCTCAGCCCAGCTGTTACAGTTGGTTGGCACAGGTCAGTAGAGCTTTCTCAGTCTAAGGTTCTTGGCGGTAGAACTCTCTCAGGAGGAGGTCTGCTGGTGTTCCTCCTTGGTTGCTTTTTAGGACACGAGGCAGTAGCTTTTATAGGCATGGGTACCACTGACTGTTTTGGGGGCTTCTGTCTTTGTTTTTGTGTTTAACCCTTCTTTGTTATCTTTTGTCAGTTGAGAATTGTTCCCTTTTTTGTTTGGTTAGTGATCTTGGGTTTGCCCCCGTAACAGGAGCCCTTGATTCTAGCTGGGGATCTAGTCAGGCTAGCTAATATTTATTTCTAATGTCAGATGTCTGACAGGTGCCTTGTACATTAATTCAACACAATTTTAAAATGAGCCTCTTCTCTAGTGGAGAGAGCCCAGAATGTTATAATATATAGGACTGTTACTTGTTTTCTGGTAAATTCTCCATTGTTTCTTTTATTGTTGTAGACTCTATTGTAAAAACCATAGTGGAAACGATGAAAGGGATGAAGAGGATGAAGAAAGAGAAAGCAAAAGTCGTGGGAAATCAGGCTCTGACCATAGTAGCATTCCTCAGCAACAACTCAATGGAAACTAGGTATGGAAGTTACTCCTGGCAGCTCTGTTACTGAGACTGAGAAACACAACGTACATTTGATGTAGTTAATCACAGTAAAATGTTTAAATCTAGTATATGCAGATAACTTCTTTTTATTGGTGTACTGCTGAAGAATAGGGAACTTTTTTAAACTTCAGCTGATTTTATTATAATATTAGGAAGGCCTCACATCTGTCGATAAATATAGATGTAATGTCAGATCTGTTAGATGCTCTTCTTTATATGATTTTAAATTTACTGTTGTTTTCATCGTTTTTTAAACAGGTTCAAGAGACAGAGTTAGAGAACTGGGAATGAATAAGACATCCATAACTACTAATACTTTTTAATTGTTTTCTAAGATCAGAAAAGGGTTAGTAACTTTTTACGACCCAATTCTGTTAGAAATTTCATTGAACTGCCTGAAACGTTCATGTGTGTGAGCCTTCAATAAGTGGCAGAGTTTTACATGTCAATATTATGTAGTTTGTAGTCTGCAGTGTCTGGAAACAAATGAAACACTATATAAATGATATGTAATATGTACAGTGTCAAAAGTTAAGGCAGACATTGAAATGAAGTAAGCTCTATATTTCTGGACTGAATAAAAATCTAAGATTTGGAATGTGTAAGTTGTTTAGTGGATTCATGTACCAAGGGAAAGTCTTAGTAAGATTAATTCACAACATGGACAGACAAAGTCCATGGTGGCAACAATCTGGTAACTCATGAATTTTGCATTTTCTTTATATACAAAATATGGAAGATAAATGTGTGTGCGTGGGGGGGAAATCGCTCTCTGTTTTTGCTTGCAAAGCACACAGTAGAAAAAGAACTCAGTGCACGCAGAAGCATGCTTGAACCTTTCAGTTTGTTCCTGTTGTGATTGTTCCTACTGCCCAGCATTCCTTGCTGGAGATTTACTTGAGCAGCTGTTGGTTACAAGCTGCAAGCTTCAGTACTCATGCCAAAGGGCTGTAAGTTTTGTTCTTTCCCCAACAGTCCACCTCCTCTATATTCCTAACGTACCAAGAACCTCTCATTAAGTGTGACTCAAACTAACTTTTGGAAGCTGCAACCCAACTTCTTAAATTTCGAAGAGTTACTACTTTAACTTCTATGGAATTTAGCCACCTTATCTGACATCCATACCTCAAGCACTGTGTGTTGCGTGGAACACTTCATGTTTTGTCCAAAATACATATACAGGTTTCACATGCTGTAAGGAGGAGGAATCAATTTTTTTTTTAAGATCAGTATTTATTTTGACTCTTATGACCACTATATAAGGTTTTCTTACCATTCTTAATGCTTTTAGCATTTGATTGATTTTTTTCTTGTCAAATCATCAGTCATGTCATGGCATTTCATATACCTAGAGGTCAATGTTCCATTAGAATAATCAGGTTTAGATTATACCAAATCTAACAGCTCAGTTCCCTAACTTTTTTCATATAGCTCTGGCATGTCTAATTGCTAATAAATAGCGTCTTCCGCTGGTCCTATTGAAGCACATTAGCAGATTCATTTAAAAATAAAACCAAAAACTTAATAAGTAAGTCTGTCTAATGCATCCAGGGCATCTCATTGCTTAGGAAGGGTTCTGACTCTCTTTCTGAATACCCAATAAACCATTAGATTTGAAGTAAAGCAGCAAGCAAGATACTCTGACAATTTGACTAAAAACCGTGAAGGTTCATCTGCAGTTGATATTAAGAAGCAGTTCATTTGTAACAAGTTTCTGTAGCATTTTTACTTGTATTTTTAAAAGATTTAACATGTCATTGTCTTTTCATGTGTTTCCTTAATGTTTCAAGGGACTCAACTGTTGCATATTAAATTTCTAACATTTTACCATCTTAGAATTCAATCTGTTTTGGGGGAAAATGCAGTTTTTAGTATAAATATTACTGTGTACAGTTACTGCTCTAAACATGCCATTGATCATTCTTATTTTGTATTTGTAACTTTCAAAATTAAAGGCATGACTTGAATTGCAATGACAGATTGATTGAAATTGTTTACCAACGTGTTTGCTTTTTTCTAGAATATGAACATTTTTCAGCTACACAGAACAGTCTCAGAATGCAAAATGTCTGTCACACTGCCTAGATTAGGTTCTAGATTGCGTGCCTCAGACATGGCCTTCCCCTGGAATAAAGGCACTTTAATGTTTGCAACTACTGTATTTTTGGTTAAGGAAGGATGAAAGGTACAATGCGGTAGATTTGCCAATATAATCATTGTATTTTTCACTCAATTCTAATCTACATTGTGTCAATTGCTGGATTTAATAGTCTCATAATTCATTATGGGTAAAATCATTTTTCTCCACATGCCACTAGCAACCATAACAACACTTTTTACCTTTGAGTAGCAGAAGAGCAAGTGGCTGGCTACGCGTTGAGGCTAACTAAACTATCATTAATTCAGAACTCATGAAAACTAAGTCAATATCGAAAGTGATTTTTGTTATATGCCTCAGATTCATCTTATAATTTACTTCTTGTCATGTATGCTGGGTAAAAGTGCCTTACAGTGTAAAAATTGTATTTATATGTTCCCAAGTAGTATCACTTGCTGAGGAGTAATTCTGTCATGGTGTTAATATTTAGAAGAAATGTACCTCAGCAGTGTATTGACTGTACATCTCCTATGTCTTTAACTGTGGTTTTAATAAGCATGAAAATGTATGAGAGGTATACAACATTGACATCATTTTTTAAAGACTAAATACTGCCATTACTGTCTTTTTATGTGCATTTTAGCTTGAAACTTTGGATAGTGTCTTTTTTTGTAAAGCAATGTAATCTTTGCAAGCATATATTGAAGATTATTCTGCGGCATTTACTGCCTTCCCAGAAGTTAGAAGTAACGAACGTGCTTTATAGGTAAAATAGATTTGTTTAAATTAACTAGCTAAATTAATAAGGTTTATTTGTTCTGGCATTTTTTTTTCAAATAGGCAGCTTTTGCTTTCATCTCACGATCAGAAAACAATCTCAAATTTAAGAAAACTTGTCTTATGAAACTGATTTAACTGAATTTAGTTACTTTAGGCGTTTTTGGCATTTCTTGCTCACAAAAGTAGTGTGTCTCTGTTCAAGAGACTCATGGAACCCTCCTATAATGGAAGACTATTTTTCCCCCACAAAATAATATATTAAATAGTTTCATCATATCAGCAAAGGGCTTGCCTTTAAAAACATCCCTTCTACCGCTCTTTTCCCAGGGAGAGCTGGCAGGATCTGTCTACCTGAGCAGTTGTAGGGTACTGACAGCTGGGGGAGGAAGGACTCTAGAAGGCTATTGGTAAAATTCCCAGAGACTCTGGTTTATACACTTTTGAAGAGGTTCCAGGTGGTGGCACAAAGTGGCCACAAATTTATTTGTGAGGGAAGCTATAAAGGGTCAGCCTAGCACCAGTGTAGGTGGAACTGGCCGGAAGGGGGACATGGACATTGTGGTTAAAGGGTTCACTCATTCAGCAGGTGTTTGCCAACAGAAGAACCTGTTCCAAGAGCCCTGGTGGGAGTTCCACCTGCCAAAACCCATGGAGGGCAGCAGTGAATGCACCACTTACACTCCACAAAGATGAATCTCCCTTCTGTACGTGGACTTTTGCTAGTTTAGGGAGGCATAATTACACCTCCATGTGCTAGCTTTGCTGAATTTGGACCTAAGTCTCGCCTTCTAGTACAGTGGTTCTCAACCTTTCCAGACTAGTTGTCCCCCTTTCAGGAGGCTGATTTGTCTTGCATAGCCTAAGTTTCACCTCCCTTAAAAACTGTGCTTACAAAATCAGAGACAAATACAAAAGTGTCACAGCACACTGTTACTGAAAAATTGTTTGCTTTCTCATTTTTACCATAAAATAAATTAAATGGGATATAAATATTGTACTTACAGTATATAGAGCAGTAGAAACGGTCTGTATGAAATTTTTATTTGTAACTTTGCTATGCTTTTTTATAGCCTACTGTAGAACTAGGCGAATATCTAGATGAGTTGATGTACTCCCTAAAAGACCTCTGTGTACTCCAGGGGTACACCTATCCCCAGTTGAGAACCGCTGTTCTAGTGGACAGCAGCCAGGAATTGCTTCTTACTGTTGTTCCATATAGGAAGGGGTAACTTCTCTTATACTAGACCAGAGGAGGTGATAATTCCCCTCTCCCCCCAAAATGTCACACCTATCTGATGTGATAATTGCTATAATCCAAGAAGATTAGTAAAGTTGAACCAATATGCTAGTGAAATTAACCTTCGTTATCAGCACAGCGAAACTTAACTACTAGAGGACTGAAGTCTATTGCAACAATTTGTAACTCTCCTTCCATTTCACTAAAAACTGATTCCACCATAGTAATGATAGAGGTTAACAGAGCTCAGCTCTTGGTTTATATAAACTTGCTGAAGCAGTTTCTATGTATGCATATGTACGCACGCTCATTAGTCAGCAGAGACATCTCAACCCTGAAAGGATTCTGGAGGACTGTTGCTTATTGAAAAGCACTCAGATTAGACCAGCTTTAGCATACATTTACATTAGATGTGAAGACAAGGAATGTATAAAGAGGGTAAACACATTCCTATCTGCAATGTTATGTACATTTTGTTCCTGTTATATTGGCTTTACTTCCAAAGTTGTAGTTTGCAGTATTAGTTTTTTATTGGTATCATTGCATATATATTAATAAATGAGTTATGAATTTCATTTGTGTAGCTCTCGTTTCTATGAAGGCATGTTAAAACTGCCCACTCCTGCATGTCACTTTCATGCATAACTGCAGTGTATCTTGTTACTGATATATTATTTCATAATGAGCTACTTAGTGAGACAATTACAATAATCAGTCCTCTGCAGAAACTAATAGCTAGCCATGTGCAGGGGGAAACACACATTTCAGCTGTAGGCTGAAATGCAAGACGCAGCAGCATCAGCAGTCAGAGGGGTTTTTTTATTTTCATTTTCAAAGTGCCAGGATTTTATAACTGCCTGGAGTAAGATGGCAAGTGTGTTCAGTGGTCTTCTAAGCATTACGCTATATTGCAAACAAACTGCATATGAGGAGGATTTGCTAGATGCAACACTTGCATAAGTTTTTGCTGAAAATAAATGTTACACCGCTACCCTGATATAACGTGACCCGATATAACACAGATTAGGATATAACAGTAAAGCAGTGCTCCGGGGGTGGGCAGGGCTGTGCACTCCAATGGATCAAAGCAAGTTTAATATAACGCAGTTCCACCTATAACACAGTAAGATTTTGGGGCTCCCAAGGCCAGCGTTGTATCGGGGTAGAGGTGGACCTGTTTTGGCAACTTTTAAACAAGTACACAATGAGGAAAAGAGGCTTAATTATAAAGTCCTTACTGAGGCAACTGTTGACTTAAATCCAAGGAGAAACTACTACTCTTGTGGATTTCAGGGTTAGCCCAAGAATATCCACCCATTGTGTTTAAATTTGGTTTCTTCTTTAATTCAGGTTTGCAAAGCTGAATATATTGCAAACAAAACTTGTTCTTCAAGTGCTTGTTCCTAAATATTTACTGGTGATGTGTATATGCCCAGTGAACTCCAGTTTGGATTCTCTTGGTCAGCAGCATCCATTGGGGCTGCCTGTGGGCTCTGAAGATGTCTACACTGCAGCTGGAAGTATGAGTCCCGATGCAAGTAGACTTGCACTAGCTCAGTGTGGATGTTGGAACATGGGTGGTGGCTCAAGCTAGTCAATGAAGTCAAGCCCACCTGATCCCTTCGGTTCAAGCTTTGGTGATACCTGCTGCATCCATACTACTATTTTTAGTGCACTAGTGTGAGTCTGTCTATCCTGGCTGAAAATCACACCTTGCAACTGCAGTGAAGACATATCCTGAGTGGCCTTGTGGCTCCAGCTGAGCATAAAACAGCAGTTGCCACACTTTTTACTAAGGTGACTCACCAGCTGCATTTTGCCTTTTGTGCAGCCCACCATTACATGTATTGTGTGTGTGTGTATGAAACTAGTCACTGTTTTCAAAAGCCTGTAACTGCAACACAACATTGATTTTGTGTAAAGGGAAAGCAGTCTGAGCTATATTGAGCATTGCTGTCACATCCAGGCACCCTGAGAGTAGCCAGGGTTGGATTAACACACATTGGGCCCAAACTTGGGAGAGAGAGGGCCCAAAATCAAAGGCCAGTGTCCTTTCCTGCCTCCTCACCCCACAAAGGGAGCACCAACCTTCTGCAGCAACATGCTCAGCCCTGGCACTGCAACCCTAATCTCAGTCTGGTGCAGTGGGGATTGCAGGGGTGGCTCTTGTCCCATGGGGCTAGAGGCATCTGAACCAAACCAGAGTGGCACTGCAACCCTGTGTGCCAGGTTCAACACCCCAGCGCACAGAGCTAGGTCTAGGGCTGTGAGACAGGAGCTGCTGCGTGCAGGGGTGAGTGCTTGCTTTCCAAACCCTCCCTGGGGCCTCCCTCTGCACTGGGCCTGTGGCCCACTGTGTGGGGTACACTGGCATAAGGGATGGGGAGACCCCAACCACCACTCAGTTCTTTCTCACCACCTGTGTAGTTGGAACTTGCAGTGTCTCTTCACTTGCTGTGCAGTTTTGCCCGTTGTTCTGTAAACAGTACCTCCTCCTTTAACAAGAAGGAATTTTTATTTTTATTTTTTTTTTATTGCCTGAGAGTCTGCCCTGGTACCAGGATCAGTCATAATGATTGAGCACAAATCTGCAGGCTTTAAAAATTGCTCATCATATGAGGTGCTTATGATATCTGCTGCTTTGGCACCAACATCATTCTATACACAATGCTTCTTAATGATGGGAAAACCTGCAGCTTACTGTGGCGTGGTCTACATTTTGCTGGCATGGCTGTCTTGGTTTGGAGTGTGGAAAAAATCACCCTCATAATAACATAGCTTAGCAGTGCTCTTTTCCCAGTATAAGCTGCATCTCCATTTGGAGGCTTTGCCAGTAGAGCTGTACCAATTGAGCTTTACCCACAAAACCCCTCTCTAGTATAGAAAAGACCTGTGTATGGGTAAGGGCACACAAGATAATGTGCCACCTGTAAATGCTTTTCTAAGAGAACCCAGAGAACTAGGGAGTCTTGTCTAAAAATGTTCCTGCTGGAGAGGGCAATGCATCCCTTTTTAGACACCAGAATGCCTGGGACAGAGATTTGTGAGCACTCATCCAAAAGTGGTGGTGGTGGCTCCTCTGCTTGTGGAGTTGAAATGGCTGCTCCTAAAAAACTGTTGTCCTAACGTAGTAAATCTCTGGCAATGGGCAAGAGAAAAAGCATCAAGGCCAGAGGAGATGATCTAGATCATCTTCAGGTTGTTCCTCAGTGAGGCACAAAATCTCTGAAACAGTAACTGAAAAGGGTAGCATAAAACCCAAAAGGTCCCTGTGGCACCCAGACAAGCACTGGCCCACCATGCCTCTAAACTGGTTTCCTAAGTACCACAAAAGTCTCCAAGTGCCAACCATTTAGCACAGAGATCCATCATACAGATATGCCTGGGACCATCAATACCATGTAGTCCTCTGACTTCAGCACCAGCTTACTCAGTACCGAAATCCTGTGCAGCATTGAAGAACCTCCTGGTCTCTTTGGTACCAGACTCCTCGCATTTGGCAGTAGTGACAGTGCCATCTCTGGTAATGCCTGCTGTTCCTACACCAGTGCCAAGCACATCAATGGTAGCAATGACAGCGCCTTTCTAGAAGGGTTATTC
Source organism: Chelonoidis abingdonii (assembly GCF_003597395.2). Taxonomy (NCBI): domain Eukaryota; kingdom Metazoa; phylum Chordata; order Testudines; family Testudinidae; genus Chelonoidis; species Chelonoidis abingdonii. The sequence goes on along the minus strand of NC_133776.1, from coordinate 101,646,486 downwards.
ATTCTCCTCTTGCTCTGAGGAGCAGAGGGAGGTTTCACCACTGCATTCCCTGTGGTCTAGGTATTCAGACCAGTACACACCTGAGAGGGAATCGAGGGCTGTTTTATTACTCTCGTCTTATGAGCTCGAAGGAGGATAGTACTCTCTGGTATTCTCTTTGCTCACCTGCCTTTATGCATACCAACACCCTTGGGCTCATAGCGGCTGCCTCATGCTAGAAGACCAGTCATTGCATTCCAGTCCAGGGCCAGAGTCTCTTCATCCTCACTTCACACCAAGACTTCACAACCAACCCACTCTGTTCCACTGCCAGCTGAACAGGCTGGGCATAGCTTTGGTGAAGAGTCACAAACAGAGGACCATCCCATCCCATCTCATGACCCTCTCTTAATGAGGCTGTGGTATTTGTCTTATCCACTTCAACCTTAGCTAAGTACAAGATGTTGCAAAGAATGACTGACACAGTAGAGATTCCACTGGAGGTGGTCCAGAAAAAATTTGCCAAGCTCCTGAACATCCCATGATGCCCATCACCAAGGGTCTTTTAAAGCCAGCTGAATTGCTCTGGGAGACACCTGCTGCTCTGGCACCAACATCAAAAAGAGCATAGTTGCTACCAAGTGTCCTTCCAGGGCTTTGAGCAATTTTATGTGTCCCTGCGTCATTAATTATGACTGCAGCGAATAAGAAGGCAACAGAAAGTGACATCTCAAGACAAGGAGCCCAAGAAATTACATTTATCTGACTGGAAAAATTATTCTGCATCAAGTCTCCAAACGAGAATCACCAATTACTGGGTCCTGCTATTAAAATATGATTATTGTCATTGGGATTCTATATCTAAATTTGCAGACATTCCTCAAGATAATGGAGAGAAGTTTAAGTCTGATTGCTGAAGATCAGCTTGTGACACATGCAGTCCTATATCCATAGCTACCTCAGTTACCATGAGGAGATCCTTTTAGCTTCAGCCATCAGGAATCCCTAACCAGGTACAAGTTACAATTTAGCATCTTCCATTTGAAGGATATGAACTTCTCAATGTGAAAACAGATGAAGTTTTACACTCTCTGAAGGACTTTCAGGTGACACTGAGATCCTTAGGAGTCAATACTCCTGCACCAAAATGGGAACATTTAAAGTTTCAAGTCATTCTATACACAGTGTAGGCAACCATCTACAAAGCATCAAAAAATTCCATAGAAGGAAGTCCTCTGCATCCACCACTGTCTGGTCATGAGCCCTCATCATCCTCAAGGCAGCAGATTTGTTTCGTTGGCCAGGAGCAGTGTGCAAATTCTGTTCATCTGGTTATCACCTCTACTTGGGAATCATTTATTTCATTTTCATAGGGCCTGGCACACCACCACTGTAGATCGCTGGGTCCTGAAAATCATAGAGTTAGGCTGTTCTATCTAATTCCAGACCTTCCCCAGTCTCCACTCACTTTCATCCATTTTCAGAGACACCTCTCATAAAAACATGCTACATCAGGAGGTGGAATCACTTCTGAATCTTGGAGCAGTGGTAGAAGGACCTCAAAGACATGGGGAGAACTGGTTTTACTATCATTACTTAGATTCCCAGAAAGAAAGGGCTGCTCCCTTACACTGGACCTGAGACAACTGAACAGCCAGTATCAAGTGGAGTGCCCCAGGGGTCTGTCCTGAGGCCGGTTTTGTTCAACATCTTCATTAACGATCTGGATGATGGGGATGGATTGCTCCCTAAGTAAGTTCGTGGATGACACTAATATGGAGGGAGAGGTAGATACGCTGGAGTGTAGGGATAGGATCTAGAGTGACCTAGACAGTTTGGAGGATTGGCCAAAAGAAATCTGTTGAGGTTCAACAAGGACATGTGCAGAGTCCTGCAATTAGGATGGAAGAATCCCATGCACTGCTACAGGCTGAGCACTGACTGGCTAAGCGGCAGTTCTGCAGAAAAGGACCTGGAGATTACAATGGATCTGAGTGAATCGTGCCAATGTTGCCAACAAAGCTAACGGTATATTGGGCTGCATTGGTAGGAGTATTGCTAGCAGATCGAGAGAAGTGATTATTCCCCTCTGTTCGGCACTGGTGAGGCTACATCTGGAGTAGTGCATCCAGTTTTGCGCCCCTGCCACTACAGAAAAGATGAGGACAGATTGGAGAGAGTCCAATGGAGGGCAACAAAAATGATTAGGGGCTGGGGCACATGACTTATGAGGAGATACTGAGGGAACTGGGCTTATTTAGTTTGCAGAAGAGAAGAATGAAGTGGAATTTGATAGCAGCCTTCAACTACCTGAAGGGCGGTTCCAAAGGGGATGAAGTTAGGCTGTTCTCAGTGGTGGCAGAACAAAGAACAATGGTCTCAAGTTGCAGTGGGGCATGTCTGGGTTGGATATTAGGGAAAATGATTTCACTAGGAGGGTGGTAAAGGACTGAAATGGGTTACCTAGGGAGGTGGTGGAATCTCCATCCTTAGAGGTTTTTAAGGCCCAGCCTGACATAGCCCTGGCTGGGAAGTTTTAGTGGGGGTTGGATTAGGTGACCTCCTGAGGTCTCTTCCAACCCTGAGATTCTATCATCTTCATTCTCAAGCTCAAGTTCAGGATGGTAACTAGCTTTGATAACTCCAACCCTGGATCCACATAACTGGTATGCAGCTCTTTACCATTAGGATGCTTATTTCCATACAGTAATCCACCCTCCCCACATAAAATATCTGAGATTTCTGATAGGCAATTCCCAGTATTAGTGCAAGACACTAGCATTTGGCATATCAGCACTACCAAGGGTATTCACAAAATGCCTAGCTGTGATGGCCACTTACCTCAGGAAACAAAAAGTCCAGGTTGATCTTTACAACTGGCTCATTTGTGCCAAGTCTCATCAACAGGTAACCGACATCACGCAGCAGACTTTGCAACTTTTCACCTCTCTCAGTCTAAGAATACAAAAGAAAAATCAATACGAACTCCAGCTCAAAGAGTATTGTTTATAGGGGTGCTGTTGGTCTCTACAATGGCAATGGCCTGTCTGCCTCAAGAAAGATTCCAAGCCACGGTTCTGTCCACCCACCTACAAGTTCATCCCAAGATATTGATAAGGACTTGTCTCAGACTTCTAGGGCACTTGGTTTCCTGCCAGAGTTCACCTTCATCCTGTACAAGGATTGTTGAAGCCTGTATGTCAGCCAAGCAAGCATCACCTGGATACGACATTGTACATTCCCTCAGATGTCTGTCATCACCAAACTGGTGGCAAAGACCCTCTGAAATTTTGCAAGAGAATACCCTTTTCACCATTATGATCAAAGATATTGGTGGCAGATGATTCTACTAAGACAACCTTCAAACTCAGAGCATAAGGACTAAATATAAATGTCTTGGAGCTAAGGCCTATTTGTCAGGGGAGCACAGTTTTCCTCACAGGTCTGAAAGATCTGAGAATTCAAATCATGACAGACAGCGCTACAGACATGTTTTATATAAAACAAGGGAGAGTAAGATCCACCCCTCTATGTCAGGAAGGTGTACGTCTTTGGAACGTCTGCGTCAGGCATGAAATTACTCAGAGCAGTGCACTTATCATGGTTATGGAATCTGCTGGCAGATGATCACCTCAGCAATTTGCATGACCATTGAATAGGAAGTAAAGGACACTATTATCCAAGACACATTCCTCAACTGATGTCATGCAGCCAGAGATCTTATTGCCACTAAAGAAAACAGGAAGTGTCAGAAGTTTTGATCCAAAGTAGGATCGATTTGGGGATTCCTGTACAATGCATTTGTTGCCCTGATCCAGTGTATTCTTACCTTCCACTTCTATTGAACCAAGAGTACTCAAGAAGCTCAGGGAGGTTTCAGCTAGTTCCACTATGATGGAGACAGTTCTGATTCTTGGACCTGAAGAATTAATCTGTCTCTTCAACCTCCTGTTGAACTGCCTCTCCAGCCAGAGGAGGTATCTCAGAGATGGTCAGTTCCTTCATCTGGATCCACGTGCCTTGCACTCTTCCATCCACTGTAGAAAGAACTTTATGAGACTTACATTATTCTGCCAAGTAGATGAGACTAATCATCTGGGCACACCACCCGTTCTCTGTTTCTCACTCAGATACCAGACATAGCAGAGTACCTTCTATCACTGAAGAACTCTGGACTTTCGGCAAGCACCCTTAGGGTCCACCTAGCAACCATCTCAGCTTTTCTCCCTCCAGTTCAGAAGTATTCTACATTTCCATGCCCTACAATAATTTGCCTTTAGAAAAGCTTTATGCATGTATATCCCCAGTCGGGGAACCTCCATGCCCTGTGGATCTAACTTTTGTACTGATGGGGTTAATGGGCCTCCCCTTTGAGTTACTAGCTATATGTTCTCCAATGCATCTCTGTCAAAACAGGCTTTCTAGCAATAATATCTGCCACGAGAGTTGGAGAGAGACATGGTCTCATGGCAGGGCCCCCATATGTTTTTTTTATAAAGACAGGATGACTTTAAGACCTCACCTGAAATAGCCCATGACAGTCCATTTGATTATGTTGGTACCTGGCTGGGGCATCAGTGTCTCTTTGTCTCTGAAGAACTGTTTTGGGCCTGCCTTTCTAACTTGGAGCACGTTACAGCAATGTTATACTGCAGAATCTTATAACTTTACATACAACGCTGCTACACATATTCGAGAAGGACAATAATGTTTAGCATTTTCCAATGATACCTCACAAGGTGCATTTTGAACAAAATTTATCATAGTCCTGTAAAAGTGGTGAATGTGGGATACAGTTTGTCACGTTGCACAACTGATCTCAGCCCAGCTGCTTTGCCTACTGGAATGGATCTCTGGGCCATTCATGGAGGGAGAACCAGAAGATGTGAAGTGGGATGAGTTTGGTGGGTAAGATGCTCAGTCTTGGCCTTACTCTTCTTTTTTTTTTTTTATTTGTCAGAGTTTAACATGCTACATGATGTTCTCTCTGCTAAATGCTGGCAGCTCCAGGAGGGCATGTCAGCAAGGGTTCTGCACAGACTTACAGCAGATAGTTAGCATTGTGAAAACTCTGAAGGATAACCAGCCCCATAACATTTACCTTCATATTATAAAAGCTACTGCAGGCCCAATAGTTAACTGAGGCTATGTCTACACTGGTACTTTTGTTGTTAAAACTTTTGTCATGCTTGCTGGAGGTGGTTTCATTGTGTTGCCGGGAGACACCTCTCCCAGTGATAAAAGAGCAGTTACACGGAGCACCTGACAACAGCCTGGCTGCAGGGGCAGAGCTACACCACTGTAAGGTGCACATTGCAGATAGAGCCTGAGTCACAACGGATCTGCCAAATGCTGGATTCCTGTTGGAAAACACCAAGCTCAGAAATAACGATTTTAAACAGATAATTGCTTTCCAGACAATTAAATTGCTCAGATTTCAACCTTAGTATCAGGGCTCATTCAAATGTAGTGCTCCTTGGGCAGGCTTCAAGATGTAATGTATGCTTCTGTCTCCACATAACCTACCTCTAATACCTCTGCAATGCCCATCAATTTTAGTTCCATAGAGTGGGGAATGAATAGGGAATACATCCAGAGCTTGAGGCCCTTGGGGAGAAGATATACACACCAATTCTCTCCACAGTGCTCTGTCCTCATAAAGTAGCTTCTCCTGTACGTAAGGTGTCACTGGACCCATGAGTGGTAAATATCTCCCTGCTGAGTGGGCTAACAAACTCCCTGTAACTTCAGCACATATTTCTGCTTTTGTATGTCTCTCCTTTCCTCCCAAATTTGAGCTAGCAGCACCAGCAATGATTGGGATCTGGAAATCTGCTGTTTGGCAGGAAAAACAAATTATTCAACCAGAAATGCAAAAGACGACTAACTCTTTTGTCCACTCAGGAGACATTCCAGAGAACCAATGCCAACAATCTTACATGCAATCACAATGGTTTCATTTTACATTGTTTTTATAAGTAATACATCAGCTATTAATGAAAACTTCATCAGTGACTAAAATAAAAGTCCTTTTGTGGTTTAATAATCACTCTCTGAATGCCACTCACTCTCTGGTGTAGTTGTAGCCAGGCCAGTCCCAGGACATTAGAGAGAAAAACTTCTAACACCCACTCTCCAGCACAGTCAAAGCACTAGGCAAGCTTGCCAGGGCAGCTGCTGCTGTGCTGGCAATGAGCCAATCATGACATACCCCTGTTGACAGTCAGCTGCAGGTCCCACTTCATTCTGTTGCTTTATTACAATATTACAAATGCTCACTCTTGCCAAGCCACCCACGCAAATAGTTACTGGACATACAGCTGTTACCCACGTTCCTGTAATGTTAATAAGTCCAGCAGATTTGGTCAAATTGGTTATTCAAGAAAAGTTACAGTCAATTTGATTCAAGTCCACGTAGCCATCATCTTTCATGAATAGACGTGATAATAATGCTGAGGATACACTATAAGGTCTCCTTGTGTGTGACTTGGGAGTGAAGGATTATTTTGGCAATTTGTTAATAAAAATTTGAAAATCATTGCTCTGCATTGGCATTTACTCTGCAAGAACATAGTACTTGGAGTCTGTTCCACCAGTAAAAGGAATACAATTAAAGGTCTTGATAGGTTCTTGATATTGCTTCAGTATTGTTTAAAAAATTGTAATTTTACACATCACATTGCACAATTCTTAACCAATCCGTCACTTGATTCCAGACCCACTGAATCATATTGGCGTTGTCTCTGCATTTCCAAAATCCATTCTCATTTCAGACCCTGGAACTCTACAATTTTTTTAATCTTAATTGCTTTACTTCAAGAACAGAATTTTCATTCAAACACTTAAAAATGGGAACAGTAATTCCCTCTTGCAAGGCTACTATGGAAATACATGTGCACATAGAGAATCTTCACAAAGATGCAATGACAAATGTCATTTTAAAACTTATGCAATGGTGAGGGACCGAGAGGGCCAGTTTTGTAGCTTTCCCATCCTCCTCCCCCATCCCAATGATACAGTGAGGGAAAGTGATAACTAAAGCCAAGTAACTCATTCCATGTGATATGCCAATGCAAGAGGCACATGGCAACCACTTAGACCAAGGGGTCAGATTGAGCCTGTACTGGGCAGTACAACATACCAGCTCTTCCCCAAGGACCAAAACCATTTCTGTCAAATTCACAGTTAAGGAATTAAGGGTGTAATTGTTCCCTGCTTCTACAAAGGTGTGCAAGGTTCCTGTGCAGGGATGGGCACAGCCTCAGTCCCTATATTCCCGTCTGCAAAACTGGTTTTGCTAACCTCTGCTGGGGACAGAGGGAATCATGTCCATGCCCTGCCCCCTCACAACTCATCAGGATGCAGGGCAGGTTGCACCCTCTTCAGGGATGGTACAGCCACTGCTCTGTCCCCGCTCTCATGGAGGCACTGCTCTGGCCTAATACTGTTCATGCACTTACTGTCCAGACAGCCTTTAATAAGACATAACAAATAGCTATTTTGTTGGTCATGGCAGCTGCAGTTCTCCATTCAGGCGGGCTCTGGGCAGGGGCAGCTCTGTATTTTGCCGCCCCAAGCACAGCAGTCAGGCGGCTTTCGGCGGCATGCCTGCGGGAGGTCTGCTGATAACGCGAATTCAGCAGCTTGTCTGCGGGCGGTCCGCCGGTCCCAGGCCTTCAGCGTACCTGCCGTTGAATTGCCACCGAAACCACAGGACTGGCGGACCTCCCACAGGCATGCCGTTGAATCCTCATTACCAGCGGACCTCCCACAGGCCGCTTCCCCGCGGCTTGCCACCCCAGGCACATGCTTGGTGTGCTGGTGCCTGGAGCTTCCCCTGGCTCTGGGCCAGGTTCAGCACAGAGATCCTGCACCTCCCATTAGCTGCAGACCACCTGAAACACCAGTTCTGAAAGTGTGAACTGAAAGGTGCTATTAAAGTAAATGTGTTGTTACCATTACCCACACCAACCACCCCCTTCTTGAAAACTTGGGCTAGCTACCATATCATTCTCAAAAAAAAAAAAAAAAAAAAGCTTTTTATCCTTGGGCTTATCTTCACGGGCACATTTACAGTACTTGCATACTTAGACTCATTCTGATATAACATCCCCTGTGGACACTCGTATGCTGGAATAACAGCATCCACAAGGGAAGTTACATTGGAACTTCAGCCACTCTGTCTAGGTACCCAGCACTATGCCATCCCACTTTCAAGGAGATTAGGGCCAGGCCAAAACAGTCTTCCCCTTGGCTCAGGACTAGAAAGTAAAATTAACTTTAATGTCAGGTTATTTAGGTCTAGCAGTAACAGGCCTGTATATGTTGCGGCGGGGGGGACAGCCATCTTGGTTCTGCTTCAGCGCTTCCCTGCATTGACAGCCCTGTGCTCTGTAAACGCCAGTACAAATAGTGAGGGACATAGCTAGCTCCTGTTCCTGGGGCAGCCAGTGCCAGGAAATGGTGAAGTGCTCCTGGCTCCTATGGCTACTCTCCATTCTTTCCTTCCTCTTCCCAATCACAGTTCCCACAGCCTTAATGTTTGTTAATCAGCAGGTGATTAACTAACACAGGGCTACATGAGGGAAATGGGACACACTTGATCCAGGCTGTTAGTTAAAATTCAGATAAATGGGCTTCAGCTGCACTTGTTTCCCTTTTATTAACCAGCACGACTCTACGCTAATGGGAGCTATGTCATAAGAGTACTAATACAGCCACCTACATCCACTGTGGCTGCATGGCTCCTGCAGAGTCAACTCGTCTGGTAACTGTTGACTGCACTTCCCTGGGGTCATACTGACCAGAAGTCCACCCTTGCTTTAATTGAAAAGGTCTTACTAAGACACGTACGCTTTAGAAACAAACTACTGACATGCTAACAAGCCTTCAAAAGCATTTTGTTTCTTACCAAAAGTGCGCTAATGTCCTGTGTGTCTACCTGGCCTGAAGGGAAGCCATTGACTTTGCTGGCTCTGAAGCAAGAAGCACGTGCAGGCCCAACTAAAGCCAACTCTGCCCTTGGAAGGCTTTGCCACTGTAGCTATCTTGTTATATGATACTGGCAAAGCACTCCTCGTGTAGACACAACATATACCAGCAAACAGGGCCAGCTCCAAACACCAGCAAAACAAGCAGGTGCTTGGGGTGGCACATTTCCAGGGGGCAGCATTTTGGCCATCCTTGTTTTTTTATCTCACTTCCTCCCCTCTCACAACCTTGCAGAAGCGAAGCCATGGAGCAGCCGGGGATCCAGCCGGGGAGCTGTAGTTCCTTGCCTAGCTCCCTGTCCATAGAGCCTGCCCTGGAGCAGGGAAAGAACTACATTTCCCAGCAGTCCCTTGGCAGCTATCAACAGGAAAGGGAGGGGAAGGGAGTGAGGTAGCTCAGCCATGCTGTGAGTCAAAAGGGGTGGCACTGTGAATGGGGAACAAGTGTGCCCAAGGAGTAGAAGGCTTTGGCCCAGATATCCCCTTCAGAAGACTTCCCCAGAATGCATTAGGGATACTGGTGTGACCTCACCTTGCAGCCCACAAAGAAGGAATTGGGTGGACTAAATGGATAGTGCACTTCTCTATCTGAAGCCTAGCAAGGGAGGTACACGGAGCCCACTAGAATTGAAAATGAAAAGTAAGGGAGGGGAGGCTTTGCTAGGGGACTTCAGTAACTTTAGATACAATACCAGGTACGTAGGAGGATTTCCACTTTTGAGCCATGGAAGCAGAAATTGACTTTTCCTTTCCAGATTTAGCTAATATTCAGAAAGGGAATCTAGCACCTGCCTTCCAGATTTGAACACCCTCAAAATTCAGGAGTGCTCAAGCTCAATTTGTGCAGCTGTTACTTCATTTCTCCCAAATCAAATATACTGATCCACTGTAACTTACTGTAGAAAAAGTAGGATAAGAAATGAAGAAGCAAGAAATGCTACCCAGTGGTTTTCAGGACTGGAATTGCTATTTTCAACAGCTATTGCCCTTTTCTTTTTTTTTTTTTTTTTTTTTTTAAGTTTTGTTTGTTTAAAAGGAAGACAGTGATATTGCATTGGCAAATTCCCCATAGAAACAAAAAGCGGAACAAAAGAATAATAAAGGCATCTCAACTCTTTTATTCTGGACAGTCTTATTAATATTGCATCCAGATATCCTCCAATCACACAAGCTGAAACTGTTCCACTTTACTGCAGTTCTGTAACCATATGGGACAATCCTGCCGTGTTTGTGCAATCCAAATTCCTGCTGAATGACCCACCCTGGGAGTGAGTTACCAGTGTTCAGGGCTGACAGCAGGAGGGTGCAGGCTGGGGGGAAGAGCCCAGGGCTGGGGCAGCGGGAAGTGTGGGCGGAAGCCAGGGCTAGGCTGAGGGCAGCCAAAATGTTTTTTGCTTGGGCAGCAAAACCTAGAGCAGTCCTGCCAGCAAATCTATGATTTTGCTGAGATAGCTTCTTCCAGCCCCTGAATGACATAAGCTAGACTGGCAAAAGCATAGTTTTCCCATATAACTGTCGACACTAGTGCTTTTGCCAGCACAGCAATGTCAGTCTCAAATCACACCTCATCACCCTGACTGTGTATAAGGTATTATGCCAAATCTGAACCTTAGCGTCCCAAATTTGGTACTGCATGAACCTCTAAGCTTAATTACCAGCTTAGATCTGATATGCTGCCACCGATCAAAACTCTGAGTGTTTGATAAACTCGGTCCCCAAACCTTCCCTGGGGACCTCAAGACCCAGATCCCTGGATTTAACACAGGGAGTAAACTGTTTCCTCACTAGTGCCACTTAGGCTTCCCCTCCTCTTCCCAGAGCAGTACAGACTCAATCCCCTTGAGCCTTAATAGGAAAAAAATCAACCAGGTTTAAAAAGAAGCTTTTATAAAAGAAAGAAAAGACATAAAAATTGTCTCTGTATTTAAAATGAAATATTACAGGATCTGTCAGCTTATTAAAAAATGAATAACAGCCTTAATCAGAAAAAAATACAATTTAAGATATTTCCAGCAAACTACACACTTGCAAATACAGAAAAACAATGTAAAAGCCTATATTGTCTTTCTACCTGTACTTACAAGTTGGAAACAGAAGATTAGAGAACCTGGAGATAGTGTGATTACCCTCAGAGCCCAGAGAGACAACAACCCCAGAACAAAGGATCCACACCCAAAAACTTCCCTCCACCCAGAGTTGAAAGTATCTTGTTTCCTGATTGGTCCTCTGGTCAGGTGTCGTTTGTTAACCCTTTCCAGGTGAAAGAGACATTAACCCTTAGCTATCTGTTTATGACGGACTGACATAACTATGCTAGCAAAAGTTTGTAATGTAGACCTGGCCTAAGAAATTCACACATGAATCAGGATATCTACAAGCACCTCTCAGAGTAGATGATGTCTCACTCCGGGCTATTTAAGAGATGACATGCAGTGCCATTCAAAGGCAAAGGAGCTGACACGGGGGTGCCAGCATCCTAGGAACAATAACAAAATCTGAAGCCTCACTCACGACTTGAGTTCTATTCAGCATTAGTTGTGATATTCACAAGGGATCCTTCCTACCAGCCCTGTCACAGACATTTCCTGTATTACTGGGGAGGTACTATGGGTACACAAAAGTCCCCATGCTCTTTTCACTGGGATAACCCACCATAGTTCTGTCATTCCACCATGGCATTATCTTATCTTGGTCACTCAGGTAATGATCTGAGACACATATACCCAAGCATTAGCTAAAACATCTATATGGTTTATAGTATCTAATACATATATTTATGGTTACATGTTGGTACAGTCCCTATGTTTAGGGCCCAACCAAATTCATAGTCCATTTTGGTCAATTTCACAGTCATGGGATTTTTAAAATAGTAAATTTCATTATTTCAGCTATTTAAATCTGAAATCTCACTGTGTTGTAATTGTAGGGATCCTGACTCAAAAAGGAGCTGTGCGGAGGTCACAAGATTATTGTTGGGAGGATTGTGGTACTGTTACCCTTACTTCCACACTGCTTGCTGGTAGCAGCGCTGTCTTCAGAGCTCAGCAGCTGGAGAGCAGTGACTGCTGACAGAAAGCCCATCTCTGAAGGCAGAACTGCCACCAGCAGCAGCGCAGAAGTAAGGATGCCATGGTATGGCCACCCTTACTTCTGCCCTGCTACCTGCAGAGCTGGGCCCTGTCAGCAGCCACCACTCTCCGGCCACCCAGCTCTGAAGGCAGCAGTGCAGAAGCAAGGGTGCCATAGTCTACTATTGTCAGGCTTAAATCTGTGCTGCTGCTGGTGGGGCGCCGCCTTCAGAGCTGAGCACCTGGCCTACAGCTGCTGCTCTCTGGCCGCCCAGCTCCGAAGGCAGCCCAGGAGTAAGGGTGGCAATACAGTAACCCCCTAAAATAACCTTGCGACCCCCCTGCAACTCACTATTGTGTCAGGACCCTCCATTTGAGAAATGCTGGTCTTCCCCCGTGAAATCTGTATAGTATAAGGTAACAGCACACAGAAGACCAGATTTTACAGGGGAAGATCAGATTTCACAGTCCATGATGTGTTTTGCATGGCCGTGAATGTGATAGGGCCCTACTTATGTTGTGCAGCCACAGAATTTGTCCCTTGCTACAAAATTGTGTTCCAGATTGTACATTTTTATTATAAAATAAATAAGGTCCTATCTGTCTTGCTCTCCTTGTTGTGAAAATAACCTTGAAGATGTGAACCAATGCCTTGTCTACACTAGGAATTAGGACCCATTTCAGCCACTGGTGGCCAGTAGCAAGTGTAGCTGCACAGATACAAACCGTTAATGTAAACCAGGAAAGATGTTTTTCCCACAGCCCTTACTGACATAGTTATGCCAATATAGGTTTTAACTGTAGACCAAGCCTGAGACAGTAACACTTCTGCCTTTATGTGAAAAATATATGATTGTGTCTATATTAGGGTGTTAGCAACAGTAGGAGGTCTTCTAGTGCAGCTGGGCCGCTATCACCATTTTAGTGGCATGTAACACTGCTCCAAGCTGGGCTACTCACCAGTGACTAAAACAGTGTCAGCAGCTAGTAGCCTGTGTTAAGGCTCCCATCATTGCTAACACTGGTGGAACTCTCCCCCTGCACATGTGGAATGTGCATGTCAGGTACCTCCCATAGTGTCAGTGGGGTGTGTAACCCCTCTGGGAGGGGGGACTCCCTCTGGGGGGGTATTGCATGAGGGGGTGGGGTGACCCCTCAATGAGGGGGGCATTACTCAGTGTGGGGATAGGGATGCACCCTTCATGTGGGGGGCCACTATCTGGTGGGTGTGGGGGTGCCCTCCATAAGTGGCCATTACCTGGCGGGGCTAGCCCTCTGCGTGGGGAGCCATTACCAAGGGTGAGAGTAGGGTGATCCCTCCATGTGGGAGGCTGTTACCTGGCATGAAGTGGGGTGATCCCTGTGTGGGGGGGGGGCGGGCATTACCCAGTGTGGGGTGACCCTGCCGTGTGGGGGCCATTACCCAGCGTGGGAGTGCGGTGACCCCTCTGTGTGGGGAGGGGGGGGACATCACCCGAAGAGGAGTGGGGTCACCCTTGTGTGTGTGTGTGTGTAGGGCCATTCCCTGGGGTGGGGTAACCCCTGTGTGTGTGTGTCTGTGCGTGGGGGGAACATACCCAATACCCAGCGTGGGGTGACCCCTGTGAGGGGGGCGTTACCCGGCATGGGGTGGGGTGACCCCTGAGGAGGCATTACTCGAAGTCGGGTGACCCCCTATGGGGGGCCGTTACCCAGGGTGGGGGGCGACCCCTGGGGGGGACTTACCTGTTGCGGGGTGACCCCTGAAGATGCATTACTCGGTGTGGGGTGACCCCGGGGGGGCGTTGCCCGGGGGGGCGGCGCGCGGCCCCTCCTTTGGCCGCCGGCTGAGGAAGAAGGCGGGAAGCGGCGCCGGGGCCCCTCCCTGGAGCGACGCAACCCACGCCCGCCCCGGCCCCACGCAGCTGGCGCAGCAGAGCCGAGCTCAATGGCAACCTCCAGCCCCTGCGTCGTGGTGAGTGCGGCAGGACCGCGGCCACCGGGCCGGGCGAGGCGAGGCGGCTGCCCGGTGCCTCCCCGGAGCCGTGGGAAGGGCCCGGAGATTGGGGGGCCGCTGGAGGGAATGGGGCCCCGGGGCGGAAAAGGGGCCCCGGAGATGGGGTGATGCTCTGGGGCCAGTGGGGGGAAAGGGACCCCGGAGTTGGAGTGTCTGGGTGGGGACCCCGGAGATGGGGGGTCTGTGGCTGCTGGGGGGAAAGGGACCCCGGAGATGGAGAGTGTCTGGGTGGGACCCCGGAGATAGGGGGTCTCTGTGGCCGCTGGAGGGAATGGGACCCCGGAGATGGGGTGATGTCTGGGGCCAGTGGGGGGAAAGGGACCCTGGAGATGGAGTGTCTGGGTGGGGGGACCCTGGAGATAGGGGAGTTTCTGGGGCTGGTGTGGGGAAAGGGGGCCCGGAGATAGGGGGGCTCTGTGGCCTCAGGGGGGAAAGGGACCCCGGAGATGGAGAGTGTCTGGGGGAGGACCCTAGAGATGGGGGGGCTCTGGGGCTGATGGGGGGAAAGGGGCCCCAGCGACGGCGGTAACCTGCACTGACATGAGGAATGCCGTGTTTTCAATTACAGACAATTGTTTTGCTAGAGACCTTAAAAAAAGCCCATGAGAGTAACCTTCTGAGGATAGTCAGACTCTGCTTTCCTTCCCAAATTATACAGTGAAATAATTTCGGGTGTCCGTCTCTGTTGTAATATGTAAACTAACATATATTGGTATAATATGCTGGAGGGTGGTGTGCTACTTACAATGATATAATATAGTTAGAAATGAATAACTTTATTTTGAAGGGGCTCTAGGAGTATCTTGTCTGTTTAGAATGTATTTCTTCTCAGGATATTACAGATTCTTAAAAAACGACAACGACTGGTGTCCATGGATGACTGCAGTACTTTGCGGCTTGTATTTTGTTCCACGCTTTAAAATTCTGCTTAACTGTAGGAGTTGTGACCACTCCTCTCCCACAACTGTACATAATTTGCTATCTCAGTAAGAATCCACATCCTAAAATTGTAGGAATGACCCATTCTTTCTCTGAATACAAAAAAAAAAGGGGGTTGTCAAATAATTTGTTAAATATAATTCAAGGGTTGAAACCTAGGAAAAGTCTGTAGGTTTTCAGAGAGCTATCTCACTACTTGATAGACTTACTATTGTTTCCAGAGATCCGTAATCCAGTAACTAAATGTTGAGTCTGGTGTACAGGTTAGTCATACAAATTCTAGTAGTTTATAAGCTGTACTAATACAAATTCCTGTGTGAAATGATCCTTAAATGGTAGCGCAGCAAAAACTTGCAGCTTGATCTGGCATTGAAAATATATTGGGTATTCCATAGGAATAACAGTACTGAAGATGGACCTTGCAAATGCATACCCTGTTGAATTACCAGCAATAGGATTCAGTTTTCTCGGTAGGCTCCTACCTATGCTTTACATATAATGGTGTTAAACTGTGAAAACAAAAATGAGGCGATAATAAACTGTACCTTATTAACATCAAGATGCATGAAAGCCCAGATCTTGATGGATATATAAGGATATATCCTGAACCTAAATGCAGTGTCTGGTCTAATGATATACATATACTAATCCCAAATCCTAATCAATACCATACAATAGTTTCCCTGTGCAAAACAGTTTGTTAAATTGGGGCTTTAGGGTCTGATCTTGAGAGACGCTGGAACCTGTAGAACCTTAGAAACTTGTCGAACTTTTTCTCTGTGTAAGCATAACTAGTGATATTTGTAAAGCTGTTTTGTGTATATTAGAAATTGAGTCCTGGATTTGGTGTGGCTTGGTAGTGTATGGATTTGGAAGCTGCCCACATTATAAAGAGTACTTGATCCATTGGTTATATAGTTGAAATACTGAACTTGTTAGGAATGAAGAATTTTTTTTCTAAAAGGTATGATTTTGGGTTTGCAGGGAATTGAGACTCAAATTGGGGTATAGTTTCATTTCCTATTCTCTGATCCAGAGAACTGTGCTAGAATTTTAAATAAATGTCTCCCCATGTTTGATGTTTTATTAAGTAACTACTCATGCAATATTTGAGGAGACTCTTACGCACCGTAGATGATAACTACTAACCTATACAATTGCATTGTGTTCAATATATTGGTGTCTTTTTGGTGAGGGAAGGATAAAATTATCCAGATCATTGTAGTGCCTGAATGGTTCTCGATCATGTTTTTTTTCTGCAAGGATTTATGCATTGTACCCAATCTCATCTTCTATATTTCTTTTTTTAGATTGGTGATGATGAAAAGGGTTATGACCTGGACTTGTTCTGCATACCTAAACATTATGTAGATGATTTGGAAAAAGTCTATATTCCTCATGGGCTTATTATGGACAGGTTAGTTTGACTTCAGATAATATACTATAGCAATTGATTACGTGAAAATCATAGTTTTTAAAATGTTTCTATTTGTAACAGTCATAACAGTGTTAAGAGAATTGTAGCTCTCTTGATTTCTGGTGGTGGAGATGATGTAAGTGCAGGACCACATGGAAGACCTTTAATTGGGACCCACATGTTCCTTTCTAGAGAGCCGTGCAAACACTAAGAAATATTTAAATTACTTTCTTATGGCAGACCCTAGGAATTGGCACATTTGCTATTGTCGTCTGTTTCAAAACTACAGCATAGCTATCAAGAGATCCTATGCAATATATATAGTACGTGACCTCTTTCAGAATAGTTCTAGGGCCCTTTGCAGTCTAAAGAATTAAGTAAAAGGCACATTATGTTTATCACATTAGTTTAGACTGAAAATTGGAAGTGTTGTAGCCTCCTGAATTTCATCAGAAGATAAATCTAACGTCACGAACGTAAGTTATTGAAGACATTTGTTGTCTCAGATCTTTTTTCAAGTTAGTATTGTAGGCAAACTTAACAGCCTCCATTCTCCTCCTTGCTGTGGAATGCAAAACACTAGTTCTTCATTTCTGTACTTCCTGAAATCCATGGCGAGCTCATGAAGTTTGTATCTTGCATCTGATCAGAGAAGGGGGTAGTATAATTATGAAGCATTTTGTTTCAGTGAGTACTGCATTGTTATCTATTTCCCATTCCCATTTTTAAATAAGTAGTTTTGTAGTTCTGAAAAGATCTTTCTGATTTAAAAGACTGAAGTGAAGATAGGGATGCACCTACAGTATGCACTGTGGTTTTGAATTCTCAATGACTTGTCTGGGTTTTTTTTTATATCTGTCTCCAGCATTAACATTAACTACTGATGGGCTTCCAATATGAAATAAAATCCAGATAAAATACATGTTGTTTGAGTAATATTTTATTAAATGAAGTGCTGAATTTATAATCTTTTCCAGGAAGTGTGTTGCTGGATGGTGTGCTGTAAATATACAGAGCACTTTCCAAAACAAATTAAAAGACAAATTAGGAATGAAGATTACATTACTTTTAGCAGTAATTTTTCAAAGAAGGTATCATTTATGTGATCTGTTTTTTTTGTATTGTCCTTGCTTTTGGAGTTAATGTAAAGTCTTTTTCTCTAGTGTTTTAACCTGGCTATAAAGAACTAGTTTAAAATCTGAGTAATATCTTGATCTTTCCTGATTTGTCTAGGACTTGTTGTATCTGCTAGGTGTATTAGGAAATAAGTTTATACTGCTCTGTGTCTGAGAAACCAAACCTATCTTATTTGAAAAACAAAACAAAACAGTATCTGCTTCACATCTCTGGCAGCCATCCAGTAATTGATTAAGATTAGCTTTGGCTATGGTAACCTGTGAAATTGAGGAAGTTTGGTAGTGTTATTGTTACATTAACCTTAAAAAGTGAGAAAAGCCTTGCTGCCCAGTAAACAGTAAAATCGGCTGTGAAGCGGTGTGCAAGAATTACCTTGAGCAATGAAGATGTTTTTGAATTTGGTGTGTATGTATTCCCCCTGTTGGTGCCAATACCAAATGCTGCTGCTGTAGTTAAAAAACAAAACAGAGGAGGAGTAGTAACTTTTTTTTCTTTCTACAGGACAGAAAGATTGGCACGAGACATTATGAAGAGCATGGGGGAGCATCATATTGTAGCCCTCTGCGTGCTGAAGGGTGGCTATAAATTTTTTGCTGACTTACTGGATTATATCAAAGCACTGAATAGAAACAGTGACAAATCTATCCCTATGACCGTGGACTTCATCAGGTTGAAGAGCTATTGTGTAAGTATATCTGCTGACACAGCATGACTTTGTATAAAATTGATTAACTTGAAGTTATTAAATGAAGGTGGTTTTAAATCTATTATTATTATTATTATTATTTATTGCCTAAACGTGCTAGGTATTGTGTGTGTTTAAAGCTACGGATTCAGTCTCTTTAAACATATTGCAACATGGTGACAGTGGGGAAATAGGAAGGAAGGTGGAGGAAAGTTAAAAAAAATGAGGTCATGTGGCTACTTGTTCACACATCTTGCTACAAAATATGTTCCATTACGTACAACCCCTTTGTCTCCAACACACCAGCTCAGTGACTCCTTATGTAACTTCCAGTTATCCAACTTCCTTCCCCCTCACCCCGCTGCTCTCCAGAGCCGTGATTATAACATAATCCTTCCTCGAGTTATGGCATCGTTTACGGAAAGTTTTATATGGCTAGGACTCTACTGACTGGATAGGGAACATTAGAAAACTACAAAAATATTTACATCTGATATCCATTGATTTGCACTGAATATACTGAGAGCCACAACATTACCTGCCCATCTTTTATTTACCCGAATCAACCAATAGAACTAAACCTAATAGCATTTTTTAGCTTTGGAAAAACGTTAGGCTTATAAGGCTTAATTTGCAATCAGTTGCTGGTGAAGGGCGTTCTACCCTCTAGAGACCAGCTGTAGGTGATTATTAAGACTGTTTTTCTATTGACATTTAAGCATTTAAGTTTATAAGAAAATAGAGACTGCAGCGCTGCACAAGGTTATGTTTAAACCTTAGAAAGCATAAGACTAAACTACATAGGTCTAAGGAAGGAGTCTACATCCACAAATGCTAGATGTTTTCTGACTTAGCAAAAGGCTGGGTTTTTTTCTTCAAAATAAATCAAAAAAGTGCTTTTTGGGTTGACTCCACTGCAATTAGTGTGGAAATAAAATCATAAAATGATGAAACTCCGAAAATCATTTTAAAAATAAATTATTTCAGGAGGTTTTTCTGTTAGCTCTGTGTCCAACGAACCAATTAGTAGTTCAAACTGTTTTATCATGAATGAGAGCCCATTCCAGTGAACAAGAAGAAAAAAATCCATGTAGCTTATTAAATTGAAAACATAACTTTGTCATTCATTTGATTAGACCATGAAACCAGAGATTAAACTGCAACATTAGGAGTTCTGACTGTGGAAGGACTTTATGAACTTGTACACTGATGTGGTATTGTCCATTAAAATCTCGTTTTTAAAAAAGCGAGATATAAATGCTTGATTCTGGATTTGCTCCATGCGGTTGGATAGTTGGGTGAGAAAGCACACTGCCCCCCTCCTCCACCTTGTGCACACATGCAAGGGGCTGCCAGAACATTAGGCAGGGCATTTGCCCTCACTGAACATGAGGCATGGTGGACTGCTACTGCCAATGAAGCAAAGGAGAGGCACGGTTGGGGAAAGTGGGGGATGTTCCTCCTTATCACCCTGCCCCTTAATGAATGAAGTAGTGTACAAGCTGCTTTTATAGGCTTTTCTCCCAGTGCCCATTGAAAGATTTTAGCTCTCCCACTACCACCAACAGGAGTGTACACACACACGCAGCCTATGATAATTTCCTTGAATTGATGAAGTTACAGAAGGACATATAAAAGAAGAAGAAATAATGATTCTCAGCTCTTCTGAGCAAAAAAAACCAACAAACCCTATATATTTTACACTTAGTCCAAGGGTCATTTTCAGTTCATTTCTGTGGTTTGTTTAAAAAACAAGATTGCAGTTGAAAAAGCGAGAGTCAGTAACACCACTTGGAAAATCTTCTGTTGAAAGATGGTTGGTTTTATGTAGTATGTTTTCTGTATTTCACTTTCCTAGTTTGATGTAAATATGTCTAATAATTTCTTTAGTATCTCTGCTCCTTCTGCTTATTCCATCCAGAATTTTAGTCCTCTGCTATATCAATCCTTTGACATTAAGAGAGGAAAAGCATCAAGAGGAATTTTAAATAAATAAAGATCCTATTTTTATGCAGATTTTCTTAGTAATAAAGAATAAGGGAAGAGAAGTACAGAATATCCTGGATGTGAAGCTTTCTAAACAGACTGCTTTCTTGGGGTGTTGGTTCTTTGTGGAATGGGGTGGGGACAGGGGTGGGGGTTATCAGGCAATCATACAAAAAATGATGTCCTGCTCTGTATCAGTGCGGAAGTCTGGTTACTGATGCATGGGATTAGTACAAAATTTACTAGCATTTTACTTCTGCAGGCCCTGTAAGATGATGATTAGTATCCAGCGCTAGGGTCTTTAGATTAAAACACTGTGGACTGGAGAAGATTGTCCTAACACAGACATCCATGGAACTGCTTGACTAGACTTTCTGTTATTAATGCTGCCACTGCTCAGGACTTAGTGCTTTTTTCCAGTGATTTCAAATACAAAAATGAATAAATACTATCCATATTTTGATGGAGAAACTGAGGCATATGGCTTTCTAACTTCCCCATGGTCGCATAACTAACTAGTGCAGAGTTGCGAATTGAACCCCAGTCTCTTGACACCGAGGCCTTGGATACAATTATTAGATCACACAGCCTTCCTCATACAGATTTTATAATCTGGAAAAAAGGAATCCGAAGTGCCATGATTAGCTAGGTGAGACAGCTGAATCTTGTATAACTATTCTGGAATTGTGAGATAACTTTCTTATGTGTCTCATTGACTGTTTCAGTGTATAGAAATATATAGCTACTGAATGTTGGAACAGAAAGAACATAATGTGATTGCAATTAAACTTCACTTGCAACTTCTGCTTTCACAGTTTTTACAAATGAATGCTTCCAGAGTGAGCTGGCATGGAAAGACAGCGTTTATGAACAAAATAAGAACTCTTCCTTTCTAACAGACTGTTTGTTTTGTGCTGCGCTGGCAAAAGTCAGTTCCCATAAACCTTCTTTATCTAAATTTAGAAATTAAAAAAAAGTTGCATAGTCATGAAGAAGAGCCAAAAACACTAGATGTTTCGGGGGGAGGGAGGAAAGGCGAGAGAGGTGTTACCATTACCACTAGTCAGTGTTTCAGGAAAACTGTCAGGGTTTCCTCTTGGAGATTAAAATGGCTTTAAAACTGAATGCAATCTGCTTAGGGCATTGTTCTGAAAAACACTTCATAAATATTTTACAGCACATGTACTTTAAATTGTGTAAAATTAAAGTTATTTCTGAGCCATTAGCTAGTGACCTCCATCATGTAAAATACTGCTATCGTTTGGCAATGGCAGGAGTGGAGTCTGGGGACAGTCTTAAAGAGTAAATCTCTTCTGTATGTTAAATCAATATTGAAACTGATTCACTGTCCACCACTGGGCCCTTGCTGCTACTAATGTCACAAATAGTGTCCTTATGTGAAATGAAAACTCTTTGTTTATTTATTAAATAACAAAGTTCTTAACACTGGAGAAGACTGGAAATTGGTTTATAGTCTGAAACTATAGGTATCGATACTGCCAATTTGAAACCTGCAGCTCCCCTGCTCTGGAGCAGCTCTGTGCTCCAGCTCCGGGCTCCGCTCCAAAGCCCTGATTTCTGTTCTTACTTGGCTTGAGGCTGTATCCTAAAAATTAGAGATGGATGATTCTATTAGATCATCCAGTCACATTTCTCACATCCTCAGCTATTGAACTTTCAATATTTTTGTGGAGAATATTTCAGAGCCTAACAGATCTTAGTGTCAGAAAGTTTTTCAAATAATCTTCATTCTTAACTTCGTCCCAGTACTTCTAGTTATATAACCCATTGTGCGTCCCCTAAATAATTACTTTCCCTCCTTTGGGTTTACACCTTTCAAATACTCTTTTAATGGATGAATTGTAAGTAAGAACTCTTCAAGCTATTGAAAAACTAAAGTAAAAAGGGAAGGCCATGTTTACTATTTCAGTTCCCTTATCCATCCTCTCCCTCCAGTGATGGGTTATGATGGCAAGTCTGTTTTGTAGTCTACATGGTAATGGGAATAACACATACTTAATGTTGGCTGCTGGAAAACTGAAGGTGATCAAAGTCAGTAGGATACCTAAAATGGAATTCAAAGTTCATTCTTGAGCACCTGCCAGTTTTCATGTTGGGTTGTATGTTCTTTTTGTAGTCTGAGATTCAGTTGTATGGCATTTTGTTTCAGTAATTTATTAGTATGGCAATAGCCAGTGTTACGGTTAAATCACTATTAACAATATATTAATAACTGTTTCAATGAAAGTGTAACATTGCTGAATCGCAGAGCCAAGGGCGCCCCCTTTGATGGCCGGGTCCCAGCCCAGGCCCTCCCAGCAACACAGCCAGACCAGTATCTCTTTTCCTTCGACTACTTCCAACCAGTGTCTGGTGGGGATGTTCCACGGCTGCTGGGGCATGGTTCCCAGTCTCCTTGTCGGATGGCCAGGTCTCCGCTCCCTTGTTGGGTGTCTCGGTCTCCTGGGGCAGTGGTTTGCCTTCCCTCCAAGCTGGCTGCAGAGGGTCATCACCCGCCACAGCCAGTTGTGGGTTCCGCTGCCAGTTCTGCAGAATGTCAGGCTCCAACTGAGTTGCAGGCAGGGCCCTGCTCTTATATGACCTGCCCCGCCCCTGCACTTCTTGTCAGATGGAAAGGGTGGAGTTAGCTGAGCCCGACAGGGTGAGTTAACCCCCTCTGTGCTGGAATGAGGCCACTCTGCCTCATTACAGAAAGCAAAACTCCTATTGGAGCTTTCATTGCTAGGATCTGATGTTAAACACTGTAACTACTTGTGGTTTTAATTATTGTTTGATACCTAGTCTCCACCTTTGTGGTTTGGCCTGGTTACCAACTTGAATTCTTTAGTCTTTAAGAATAATACTTTACAAATAAAGTCTTGCCATTTAAAATATAAATTGTCAGACCTTTGTGGCAGAATGCAGCTTAGAAATTAAAGTACTTTATCTCATTTATTTTGGTGTACTCAGTTTAAGCCCTACCTGACCACGTGAATCCATATTTCATAGTGTGATGGACAATGCATGTTCATAGGTTCATATGAATTCTCCTGCTAGACATCTATATAAGAAGGTGCTAGGAATGTCACCCTGTCACTCCACAACCTAAAATGTCTGAGTTGGTGTGAAGTGATGGAAGTAGCTACAAGCATGGCTGAGAGCTCTTTTTGTTCAGAATATCACCAGGTTGAATCATCACTGGGTTTAGTGATCTGTTATTGTCCAACTTTTAAGTTCTCAGATACAGTATTTTGACTTTACAAATCACACCCACACACTGTACAGCTACAGCAAGGCAAGTATCAGAGTCCTTGACCATTGTGATACTAGAGGTAACTCAACCAATCACCTTACTCTTACAGCTTATTTGCATGCAACCATTTAATTAGTTGTATGAGGAAGCTTGTACAGGTGATGTATTACCTGGCCCAACTGCCACACCCTTGTGTCCAATTGCCATCCATACAAATGAACACACATCACTAAGCACAGCCCCACAGACACAAATCAACACAAACAGCCACACAACACCACAACCAGCATACACAATAACTGCAGACAAACACAGCCCTCATTTGCCACTCACATCACTCTCCCAGTACAACCCCCAAGACACAAACTAACACAATCACCATACATGATAACCCCAAACACACACAGTTTGTCACCATAGCCCACATCTTTCATTCACCATCCATACAACTCTCCTAGCACAACACACACATTCACCCACCCTCACTCATACTTACCATAAACCCATAACCTTGAATGACAAAGCCGTGGGTCCATTTCTATTACTTTATATATTCCGTTTGATCAGAAATGTTAATTTAAATGTCAGAGTGACTTGTAATTCTCTAGTTAGTGGAGAGATGCTCATAGATGCTCTCTCTGAAAGTGCTATAGTTCTGTGTGATAATATTCACTGGATAATACCATCTCTTGCAACTTTGGATAGTTGATTAGATGTTTAGCTATTTTAATTACTTCTAATCACACTAATACTTTGGTTTTTTCCCTTTTTAACTAGAATGACGAGTCAACTGGAGAGATAAAAGTAATTGGTGGGGATGACCTTTCAACCTTGACAGGAAAGGTATGTCTTTTAGTGTGAAACAAAAGAAGTAAATAACATCTATTTAAGCTGCTCTGCATCATTTTTCTAACTAAATTGTTCAAGATAAGTCTTAAAAATAAAGCTATCTATGTTCATATAGTACTGGTCTAATGATCTAACTTAAGGTAATGGCATTCCAAAGGTTACCACTGTATAATTGCTTTATACTATGGCTTGTTGCAAGGGCAGTTAGTTCTGTGTTTTCTGGCTTTGACAGAGATTATCACCTAGCAGTTTTCCAGGGATAGCTCAGTGGTTTGAGCATTGGCCTGCTAAACCCAGGGTTGTGAGTACAGTCCTTGAGGGGGCCATTTAGGGATCTGGGGCAAAATCTGTCAGGGATGGTACTTAGTCCTGCTGTGAAAGCAGGGGATTGGAGTCGATGACCTTTCAAGGTCCCTTCCAGCTCTGTGAGATAGGTATATCTCCATATTAATTACATAATTAATTTTACATCAACACAGACTCTGATACTGTAGCTGGATTAAAACTAGTATCCTCTTCATGGTATACTCCATTGCAGGATACTGTGCCTATCTGTTGTGAAGCTATTACCATGACAATATGCAATATCTAGTTGTGAAATCATGAGGCGTTAGCATTATTGTTGTCACAACAGTTCCATAACTTTGCATTTATAAAGCAGTTATTCCATCTTTGCAATAGCACTCTTTTAAAGTGCTTTTTAGTACCCAGAAGGTGTATAGATTTAATCATCTACAAAATTTCATATTTAAAAATGAACTGGCAAATTAGTGGAATGCCAAAAAGGTTAGAATATTCTGAGTGTCAAAACACATTTTTTCCCCTACAACTAGACATATAAGCAAATCAGTCGTCAAGTCGTGTG
This sequence comes from Chelonoidis abingdonii, assembly GCF_003597395.2. Taxonomy (NCBI): domain Eukaryota; kingdom Metazoa; phylum Chordata; order Testudines; family Testudinidae; genus Chelonoidis; species Chelonoidis abingdonii. The sequence goes on along the minus strand of NC_133776.1, from coordinate 101,621,322 downwards.
TGTTGTAAATGAAAATGCATGCAAAGTTTCAAAATAGAGGAGATACATAAACCCTTGAAAAGTGTGATGCCATTTTAATGATGAATATTTCATTAAAAGCGTGCAAAAATGTGTAGGTTCTTATATTTTGATCTAACTTTGCATACTTAGACTTTGAAAAACAGCATTATAAGAATTCTACAGACCAGTTAGTATTCTGCATGTGTCAATAGACTGTTACCAATGAGAATCTTCTTGCCAGCACTTCAGAAATGTTAACTAAATAGAATTTGCAGTGTTGCATAATTTCTTTGAATTGGGTGTAATACTGCAGATTTTTTTCTACAGTTTTCAGCTACTGAGAATGTGAAATTCTGCAAATGGTGACATAAGCATATTTCACTGCATTGATAATATAAGTAATTTAACAGAAAACTGCTAAGGAAATCAACATAATCGCCAACTAAATATTCATGGATTTTTTTATTCCCTCTCCCCCCACCAGAACGTCTTGATTGTAGAAGTAAGTATTATGTTTCACTTTGATTTCTGTAATGTGTGATTTGTGATAACATTTTAACAGGAGATTGTCCTGAATGTGAACACCTCTATATTTCACCGAGCTGTGAAACCTGCATCTAGGTCTGAATTTTGCAAATGGCCCCTAATTTTCATAATGAGCTGACCCACATACCCTCAAAGTTAGGAGTGTATGAAGTCTGGATCTGAATTCCCAGGTTGGCCCCATCTCCTCTTACTTAGCTGCAGGGAGAGAATGTCCATGTCAAAGTTTTGCTGTTGTTACTTTCAATTTGCTGGGATCCTATTTAGTCATACTGGTTTATATACTAAAGGAACTTGAACAAAGTGAAATTAAGGATCTCTGTCACTTTGTTAATCACAGACAAGAATTTAAACCGCAATAGTTATAGATAAAAGATTCTTATTAGGAATGTCTGAAAATATATAAAGCACTCAACAGCGCCTGATGTTTCCACGCATCATTTGTACACTAAAAATAAAAAATAAATACATTTTTGTTGCATAAAGAGTCTCACCTACTGCTCATCATGCACCACTGGACATTAATATGCAGAATATAATTTAATCTGACTTCCTAGCTTTTAAGATAAATCAGTTCTTATATTGATTGATGGACGGAGGCTTGTTCTATCCAGTCAATATTTACTCCTGGGGGAATTCTGCACCAATGCGCAATGCAGAATTTTGCGGAAATGAATGTTGTGTGCACAGAATTTTCTTTCCCCTACAGAAATGGGTTGCGGTGCTGCTGGACCCAACAGATCCCAGCTCGCACATAGAAGATACTGCCAGGGGGAGGGGCAGGGAGCTAAAGGGTTCCTGACACTGCTGCTGTTCCCAGCATGCCCTGAGGGAAGGACAGTGCGGCGCGCAGGAAACTCCATGCAAACCTGGGATTCCATATCAGGCTGTTTCTCCCTCTGGATCTCTGGGCTCTGGGGGGGCCGATGTCTTGGTTGGGCTCTGGGATGGAAGAGAGTGGGTATCTGGGCCTGGGGAGGCCCCACAGCTGGGCTCTGGGGGGGCGAGCGGATGTGGGTATCTACACTAGGGGGACCTGTGGCTGGGCTCGGGGGGGAGGGGAAGGGCTGTAGACGGGCTCTGGGGAGCAGGGGTCTTGGGTGTCTGGCTCAGAGAGGTGGAGGGCGTAGGATAGAGAAACAGGAACTGGGTTATTGTAAGGGTTTTTCTAACACTCTCCTCCTGGGGGAATTTTTGTATGTTTCTGTATTGTTACAGACATACTTGCTGACAGGTATTTTGAAATAAATTACCAAAATAATTGAAACTGGTTTATTATGTAGTGTTATTTTGACAAATAAAATTTGCAGAATTTTAAAATATTATGCACAGAATTTTTAATTTTTTGGTGCAGAATGCCCCCAGGAACAAATATTGATTTATTTGCAGATAGTGTTCTTGAATAAGGTTTATAACTAAGGCCCTGCTTGCACTGTGGGACAATTATCAAATAATTGCAGCTGAGTTGCAGACAAGACATGGAAAATCACAGAAAAGTAATCAAGGACCTTTTATTAATTGCAGGAATTTGGAAAAGCCAAAGAAGACCTATTTGTTTGAGAAAAATTTGCTTGAACAATATAAACATTCAAGTATTATGTTACGCCTGCTATTTTGTTTGATGATCAGATATTTTGCTGCAACTATATTACAGTCATTAATGCACAAGGCTAATAGTGGGACTGCCCAGCCGCTCAGGGCTGACAACCCGGACTCCCACTGTCAGCCCTGGACAGCTGGCAAAATTGCGGTGGAAGCTTAATATTATGGGATCTGCAATTTACGCAGTATTGCAAATTAAGTAGGGCCTTATTTTTTAACCGTAGGATAGAGAAGCAGTGACAATAAACAAGTAAACAACTTCCTATGTACACAAACAGTGTTTTGAGACCTCAAATCATATTAACTTCTTTTCACGTAAATAAACAATGATTGTCATTGAAGAGCCATTTCCTGAAACTGATCCTTTTATGGCACAAGAGAGTGAGAACTTCCTTTTGTCAGACCCAAGTTCCTATCTTGGAATCCTGGGTTTTTACACAGGATCCTGCTTTGATCCAAGAAAGCTGGTCTAGTCTGTCATTTATATATTCTGTTTTAGTGCACTCATTCCCAAAGTATGTGTGCATCAATTTTTACTTTTCTACTTGTTGTTCCACACAAACATTTCAGTCACATATGTGATCATTGTCTCTTTTGAAGTGGATTTTACTTCTGAAGGGCAAGTACATTGAATTCTATATGGGTCCCATTTCAGATTAATTAATTTATGTCTTGTGAGTACCAGGCAGCTAAATAAATTAGTTTCTCATCTGTTCAGTGACATATATCTTCTACCTGGCAGATTCTTGTAAAATATGAACCCCGTTACAAATCACCATTCTGCTTGTCAATCAATCAAACAATAAAAATACTTACTATAACTTATCTCCTTATGTATGATAGTACCTTGATTTTTCATATGGTGCCTCCTGTGGCTGGCAAAAAAGACTCTAGAAAACAGATCTGCCACATGTAACCACAGGGTCAAACACTGACAGGTCAGTGATGTAGCTAATTTCTCTCTCAACTTTAAAAGCTACTGATATGGCAATTAGGCCTGGTTACCTTTGTCCATGCATTGATCTATTTAGTGTGCACACCCAGGGCCCTTGCTCAGACTTGTGTTAATATCCATGATTTGACACGCCAGTTAAATACAACCTGGCATAATCCTGAGGTAGGTTGGGGGGTTTTAGGGGGAAGTTATGTAAAGATAAGATGCAGCCATCAGTTTTGCCTTTCAGTGCCACCTACTTCTTTATGTACACCAGACTTCAGACCAGATAGAAGAATGTTCCTCTAGGAGGAACTTTGTGGCTTTGTGTTAATCCAACCCAAATTAGGAAGTGGAGAGTGATTCCGATGCTTCAGTGGTAACACTTTCATTGCAATGGTTATTAATATGATAGAAATAGATGGTTATTGCCGATAGAAATTAACTATTACACATAAAGGATGGATGGCCACAACAGTGCAGTAGGGAATAACACCTATATTTGTTTATGTGCAGGAAAAGCCTGATTTCCACTTCACAAGTTATTTTCATGTCAGCGCAACTCAGTATGACATGAGCTCTTTGATTAGAATCTGGAAGTGCTACTTTAACAACTTTTTTATAGTTTTCTGATGTGGCTTTTTTATCATCAGGATATAATTGACACTGGTAAAACAATGAAAACGTTGCTGTCTCTGCTGAAGCAGTACAATCCAAAGATGGTGAAAGTAGTCAGGTGAGTTGTGATTATAGCTGCTTGCGTTATGTATTACTTTTTTAAGAACTATAAAAATAGTGAAATAGGATTATAGAATGCTTTTATATTTGAAGGGAATTTTTATTTCCCCATGACACAAAGGTGAAAACACCTTTCATGGTATTGTACATGGTCTCACTTTCTCTAGTATAGGGTCTGTTCATTGTGAAAAGGTGCATTTATTTAGACTGAGAGGAGCACTTTTCTATTATTTGTATTCCTACTGCTTAAGAGATTTAGTGAAGAAGGATGTACGGACTGGGTCTGTGTGTATGAGTGTGTTGGGCGTGCATTTTATCTTGATTACCCTAGGATTTTTTTTAAAAGCCTCCTAATGTTTCTGCTCTGGGCTTTCTCATTAATCTTAAGGGTTTTTTTTAATATTGTTGGATGCAAACCTGTGCACATGGATCTGATTGCAAAATCGGAACCCTGGTTAGCAATTTTTAAAATTGCCATTAGCCTGCAGTAACTGTATGTAATTCGGCTATAACAATCAAATGTCCGAGAATAATCTGGCCATTTCATCTGCTGGGTTTTACTTTTTAGGATTTTTAAATTTTTAGTCAAAATATTTTTAAGACTTATTTTGTTTAAAAAACTTATGACTAAACAACCAAAACTGACGATAATTTAATGTTACTAACAAAGTAGCTGTCAAGCCTAATGGTTTTTACATTTCAGATCGCTTGTTCTCTTTCATTGTCAAACTGAGTCTTATATGCATTTCACAATAAAGGTATATTGACTGATAGGAATTATAGATAACTAGGGGGTGGAGGTGGCATCTAGTCAGGCAGTTAGACATGTCTCAGGCCTCTTTTGCTGGTAATCTTGGATTGACATGTTGAGGGCAAGATGGTTACAGACTTCTTATTTGTTTGTTATCTCTGAGGTCATGACAACACATTGAGGAGTTTGAAGAGTATGCCTGATAAGCCCTTTTAAGAAGGCCTCATGGGCCCTGCCATTAAATTTTACATCATATACATATAGTCTAATAGAAACTACATTCTGGTCACATCATATAACTTTGAAAAAAGAGAAAAAAGCTTTTTGTAATGCTGAAAATTTGTCAAAAGATCTAAGCCATAAATATGCAAATGCCAGAGATGGCATAAAGGTGAAGATGTTTTACATTTTATACCTGTAAACACTTGCCTGTTTGTGTGTTTTGCATTGCTGTGTGATGCAGATGTTGTGCAGAGATTCCAACACATCTCAAGTTGGATTTGAGGTTCCTTGGTCAAATCCCAAACTGATAACAGCCTTCAAAAATTAAGTCATCCAGCCAAAACTTCTATAAACCTCAAACGTCAACAAAGTCTGAAAGATGACAAGTTTTCAGAAAGCCAGCTGAATGCTGGGTTCAGAGATACAAAGGGATTTAGTGTTATGTTGATAGGCAGTGGGAGATCCTCTTCCATCCTTAAGGGATGTAGCTGACTTGCAGGTAGGAAAAGGCGTATGGGGGAATACAGAGAGGCTTGTGAAAAGTTGACCAGAGGGCAAGTATCCCTGAGAGAGAGGACAAAAGGCATCATGATACCAGGCCGTCAGGCTTAGCAGGGCCTCTTCTTCCATCTTCTTCTGAGAGAGCCTCTTCCCTTAAGTAGGTGACACTTTTGAGTACATAATCAGCTTGAGCTGTCTCCAGTGTTCATCCATCAGACACGGGACTTTCTCTTTTCTTTTCTCCCCACAAGCCTTCCCCAAACAATTGCAGCTAAATACCAGACACCACAATGGCCCTTTATGTGGGTGTAGGAGCATCCATGGACCCTGAGTCACTGAAATAGTACCGCAATATATGATGATGGGCAAAAAGTATGAGAACATCACACTGTTCTCCTTTCTCTCTACTTCCTGGAAAGTGCAGTTTTGTTCTGAAAAGTGACAGTAAAAATGTCACTGTCTTGTCTTGGCAAATCTGCTCCGTGTTTGGATTCGGTTACATCTGCTGACTTTAGTGACAATACTGTTAGCTCTGCAGAGTCACCACAGCTGAGGGAGGAGGAGCTGGATTCCATGCCTTGGTGTGCCTCATCAACAGGAATGTGTATTAAATTCCACTTACAGGGATAATCGGGAGCACCTGTGCAAACTTGTTGAAGACGTACTGTTGTAAAGGTGGATACAATTTGGCCTGCAGAACTTCTATTTACTGGTGATGGTACATAAGAAGGAAGGAACCCAGTTTGGCTCTCAACTCACAGGCTGAATTTGCAGGTGTGATAACTAGAAAAGCTGTCTCTTTTCTTGTGAACAGAGCATTGTACCTGAGGTTTCTTAGACAGAGTGAACATGGAGCCTCATTATGCCAGTTTACAGAATCACTTTTCAGAACTGAATTTCACCATAACTCCTGGCTGACTTTTCTACTCTCTACCTCAGGCGCATGTTTGACTCTTGCCCTTTTAGCTAGGTTGTCAACTGTTTGTGATTCAACCAGAAGTCTTGATCCAATCAATGCAGGATATAATTAATAGATGAAATTCTGCCTTCAGTTACACCCATTCAGTGTTAGTGAAGTCCAAGACTGGGTTGGTTTTTAGTAATTAATTCTCTATCTAGTTTTTGTGAACACCCTGTAGCTGCTGATTTCCATATTTCAATTTTCTACTGGTTTTAATTGACAGCTTGCTGGTAAAAAGAACTCCTCGAAGTGTGGGATATCGGCCTGACTGTAAGTGACCCTTTCTGCCAATCATCAATAAATATTTTAAAATTAACCAAGAAACACATTATCAAAGTATATAGAAATGTTATAGTCAAACTGTAAGAATATTCTGGATGTTTATCTGCAGTTCACTTTTTTCTGATGATTCTTGGGCAATGTACTCTGATTTATTTAGTGCATTACACTACATGTTGGCAGAATGTACCTTATTTTGACACACTTTATGTTAAAGGGACATTGTCTAGTAGGTATGTCCAAAATACAGGTGGTTCTTCCAGTGATTGTCTGAATAGATTCTACTTCTGATGCACACGTGCCCAATGCACACAAGATTGGATTATTTTGGCCAGCAGTGTCTGTTGGGATAGGGCAGAGTAGGTCCAAACCTCCCTCAGTTCTTGCCTGGTGCCTGTAGCCATAAGCCAGACCCCTAGATAGGTTCTGCTTTTCTTGCGTACTGTGCCACCTAAAACCTGACTTATTTTATAAATAATGAGCATCTTACTATAGATAAGGTAGTGACAGTTTAGTGGAGTTAGTACTAGTATTTGATACCTGTGGACTATAAGACAGACAAACCAACAAAAAAATCTTCTTTGAGTTAGGGATTTATCAAGTACAGGGATCTAGCACAGCTTCAAAACTTGCCTCTTTTGCATGCAGCTATTCCACTGAAGGATGGACACCTGAGGTGTCTTTGTGCCTCACGGAGGGGTATATCTGCTGTATTGTGTATTATCTGTCATTTTTCCATAAAAGAACACAAAAGGCAAGAGACTTGCCTTGGGTTAGAACAATCTTCTTGCATCTGGAGAAAAAAGGCCCTGCTGGGTCTGAACAGCCTTCATCTTGCAGATCTTAGATCTCACTGATCTGAGAAAGCGTCAGCCAAGACCAACAAAGTAGCGAAGCCATCTGAGAGGGGTAGGGAAGAACATGGTTCCTGTAGAGAGCACAGGTCTAGGTCCCCTTCAGAGGGACCTAGTAGAAGGAGGCGGAGATCACCTCAGCCTGCTTCCGCAAAGGACAGGTTATGGCCCAAAAGGGATCCCTCTGACATCCATCACAGAGACCAGTCACCAAGCAAGAGTACCATCTCAAGCAGATCTCTGTGCTTTGCCCAGCACTGACCTCAGTGCACCTGGTGCTGACAGCCTCGGCACCTACGACTCCCATGCTGATGACTGCGGTACAGCTCTTCTCGGTACTGACCTAGACACTGACGCCAGTTTTGGTAGCAGGTGATCTGACTGACTGCTGAGCCTGAATCACCACTACTGTCTTCAGCGGTGCGAGTGCCTTCTGCGGTGCTGACCGCTAGTGCCATTACAGTACCGAGCACTTTCTTGATCCTGGCAAGAGCAGAGCCCATAGCTCACCCTGGGAACCTTGTTAAAGCAACCCCACATCTAGAAGAGGGGTACTCGCTTCCTCAGCTTCTGAGCACAGCAGGGAGGTGTCCTCTGCCCTCTTACCATGGTCCTGTTCGTATGACCCCTATTTGTCAGACAGAGCATCTAGGACCTATTCTTGCACACACAAACCTAGGGGATCTAGGGAAGAGCATTGTCCGTGGTGCCCACCCCTGTAGCCCCTTGCCCTCGCTCTTACAGGGTCATTCCTGGCTCTGCATGGGCCCCTTGGGGCACAGGCAACAAGAAAGCCAGCTTCTGCTGCTCTCTCTAAGGCTACGTCTCCCTCCACTACAAGATCCCCTATGGCTGTGCAAAGGCACAGGTGTCTCACGCTGTCACCAGCAGGACCATGAAAATGAAGAACCGCAGCTATCTCCTTGTCCTCACCAGACAAGGCAGTAGTGCCCTTTACTTCTTCACAGCCTGACAACCATAAGATGTTCCAGGAATTTCTTCTCTGGATGGCAGACACTCTTGAGATCCTTGTAGAAGTAGTGCAGGAAAAATCTATGGTTTTACAAAGTGGAGGCATCAAGATCTGATGCCCACTTTGGGAGCGTTGCCCAGTAGTCTGTATTCAGATGCAGTTCAAGCACCCATTTCCTATCTGCCATGGCACTGCTTGAGTCACAAGAAGTGGGCTGCACATGGACTGTTGCCTGAGGAGGAAAAAACGGTCACTTACCGTACAGTAAAACTGTAGTTCTTTGAGATGTGTTGACCTCATGTATTCCATGACCCACCCTTCTTCCCCACCACAATGGAATCCTGTAATTACCTGCATTCTGTCTTGGCGAAGGAACTGAGGGTCAGTTTGACCCACTCTGCCTTTTATGCCCTTGGGTGCAAGGATACAGGCATGGCCTCAGCAGAGTCTGCTATTCAAAAAAATCTGATCTTGTCTGCACAGCGTGCATGTGCACCAGAAGTAGAATCCATGTGGCCAATATATCTTGAAGGACCATGGTTACTATAGAGTAAGTAACTTTTGTGTATGAAACTTAAAATAAAACCTTAATTAGTAGAAATGCATTCATGAATTTCAATACAAATAGATTTTTATTTGGAACAAACATTTGTAAGCTATACATTGCAGCATTGTGCTACTGCATGAAAACCAGAAAATGAAATTAACTAGTCTATTTTTATTTCTAAGATGAGTGAAATGAATGAAGTTAATGGACTAGATAGTGAAAAGTAAATTAGATGTGTTAAATAGTTCAGAAACTGAGGATGCTTGAGGAGAACAAATAAGGACATTTTGGGTTTTTAAAAATATATATGCTAAAACAACAGTGCTTTTTTTTTTATTTTTATTTTTTTTTAAACACTGGTACATGAAGTCTAACAAAATGATGAATTATGGTTCTTTTCAGTTGTTGGATTTGAAGTGCCAGACAAGTTTGTTGTGGGTTATGCCCTTGATTATAATGAATACTTTCGAGATTTGAATGTAAGTAATGTTTTTCTTAATACTTTTTACTCTTTCAAAACTAGGGAGGAGGAAATAGGATAATTCAGTTTTTTCCTACTTCAACTGTACTTTCATGTACAAGCCTGATCACTTTGTTAGTAATATAGTGACCAGGGGAAAACGTTAGCAGGAGAGCAGCCATTCAACTCTCATTAGTCAGGCCAACATGGATCTTCTGCTTAGCTCTGGAGAAAGGAGCCTTACATGCTCCTTACTGACTAGATGGGAAAGAATAAAACAGCTGTAGTGGGGGGTTTCTCGTCTTACCAGATTTTTTCACAATTAACAACAAAAGGACAATCTGGAATAAAGAATGAACTGCCATTGAGTTCCTGCCCATTCCTGAGTCTTGTTCTCTGGGTGGCACAAGTCTCTTGGCAGGGATCAGGTGGGATATGGGGGAATTAACATTTTGATACAAAAGACTTTAAAATTATTCTATATAAATCAACTCATTAAATTAGTGATTAATAACATGGAAATGTGTGGTGCACTTTCCCCCCCTCAGAATTGCATTATTGAATAAATGTGTGAAACTTCAGTCTTTTACTCATAGATGTTAGCTTTCTAACATGAGCTTTCTGTTTTGTTTCAGCATATTTGTGTGATTAGTGAGACTGGGAAACAGAAATACAAAGCCTGAGAGCATAGTTCAAGTGCCATAACAACATTGCTTTGCAACATTTTATTTACTGAGTCCTATCTTTGAACAGATTCAAGTCTGGAACACCTGCTAACTGTGTAGAATGTCCCAGCCTCATTTTCTTATGCTCACTATAGCTTATTGCATGTACAGTATAAGAAACTTGTCTTGTTCATTTATATTTTTGAAATGTCAAATAATTAGTGCAATTCTGATTTTCATTTGCACTATGAATCCTATTGACTATCGCTACCCCTTGGTGGGTTGTGTTGTTTGTGAGCTGCACTCTTGAAGTGGTGAATTGCTTAAACCTAATCAACACACAGCTGAAATAATTCAAAGTCCTGTTAATGGAAGCCATTTTAAGATAGGGAAGTCTATTAACAATATTTTGAAATGTGTAAATTTTATTTTAATGCACAGTTGTGATTATTGATAACTGCACTCTTGGGGTGTTAGCATGAGGAGTAGCCCGTTACAGTATCTGTAATCGCCACGGCTTGCGGAGTAGCCTTATTGCCATTAAAGGAAGGGTGAGTGAAAAATGTCAGCTTGGGCCAGTTGGACTGACAACTGAATATTTAAAAACTAGTTCTCACAGAGCTGCCCTTTTCTTGTAGGTTAATATTTTCTTTAAAATGTTTATCACCCAGTGGGAATTGTCTTTTAAATCTAAACAGCTATAATATATTTTACATTTGTGAAAAAATATGGTAATATTTATAAGATCCACAGAGCAAAGTACTCTAAATAAAGACTGTTTCTTTAAAATAAAACTTACTCACCTACACCCTCATTGTATACATTCAAATGCTCTTGAAATGTGCTTGTTTTTGCTAATTATATTTGGTCCTAAGTCTTTCCAGCAGGAAGGCAGACTCTCTGCCTTTGCTAGTTTCCCAAAGACTTCAGTTACTTCTAGTATACCATATATAGAAAAAATATAGCACTGGGGGGAAAACATAGAAATGCTTCCATGTGCTACACCAAACTAGATTCACAGAATATAGTGTTTAAACACTGTTGTTTTGGTCTGTTTTGACAAGGTAAATAGTGAAGATAATTGTTTGTTAAACACACACACATGGAAATATACAAATATTTTGTGAGTGATCCTTATGTTTTGTCTTGTTGACTTGTCTGTGTCCTGGAGAAACCTTGAAGAATACTGGTATTATTCTAGACGTACAGAGTCCATCTCGGTCACATTTTTTAGTCTCTTGACATTCACAGTTCCTGTACAACATACTTAGATTCCTGCCTTGTTTTTCAGGACTTTACATAATTCAGGGCATAATAGATATTATTTTCTTTCCAGGCAAGATCCGCTAAATGTTTTAACACATGATGGATCATTTTGTTTTTCTTTTTGAAGTGTAACTTGTTTCCATAATTTTTCCTAGTAGTGCACATTCTCTGAGATATATTCTCCATGCCTAGTGTGCTCTGGTACAGCTGTATGGTAATTGGCATAAATACAACATGCATTATTTACAAAATGTAGTTTAGTCTTAATAGTCATAATCAGTAGAAGGCTTTTGTTTGTGAATCTAGTCATTCCGGAATAGTATACAGGTCATTTGTGACTAAACTGCATTTTTAAATGTTTTTAGTGTTATGAGTTTAATATTTAATATTCCAAAGAGTTCCTCTAAATCCACTATGCAGTAGCTGACTATTTAGCATTTTGTCTGAGGATCTAAAATGGTGTTTGCATATGTCTTTTCAAGGTCAGGCATTGGCCCTTGAACTCGACTTCTGAGTATATGTGGTATCCAGTATACTTGGCAATGCCAAGAAAAGGAGATGAGGAGCAAAATAAATATTTGGAGAGAGAAATGCATAAAACCCTCCAAAATCAGTTCACCTAGTTGGCCTTTGACTTAGGCTATGTCTGCACCATGGACTTGACAGTGACACAGTTGTACCGCTGCAGCTGCACCGCTGTAAAGTTTCCCATGTAGCTGCTCTAAGCCAGCAGGAGAGAGCTCTCCTACCGGCATAATTAAACCAGCCCCAAGGAGCGGCGGCAGCTATGTTGGCATGAGAGTGGCTCCCACTGACATAGCGCTGTCCACAGCGGCACTTCTGTTGGTGAAATTTATGCCCATTGGGGGAGTTTTTTCACACCCATGACCGACAAAAGTGCTAGTGTAGACAAAGCCTTAGTCCTGGCTGCATTTAGGGCCTGATCCTTCAAAATACCAAGGACCCACTGACTTGAGTAATGGTTCCCTACTTTACTAGGGGTGCTCTGAGAGTAAATCCATTAATGTTTCTAAGGCCTTCAGATACTACAGTGGTGGGCTGGAGGGGAAAATGTATGTACCTACCTAGGTAAAAGACAAAAAATGAGAGTCAGGAATGTTTAGCACATTGTAGGATTATGCCCATAAGCAGTCTCTGTCCTGAAGTATTCTTCTCTAGGTCCTGGCACGTACCCCATCACTGTGGTGTCTGAGTGTCTCAAACGAATGAATCCACTATCCTCCCAATACCCGTAACATGGGGAACAGAGCCAGAGGAAGATGAAGGGGTATGCCTGTACTACAGCCAGGACTGTGATTTGCAGCTCATGTCGATGTACCTGTGCTGGCTTTAATCCAGCTAGCTCCCTGGAAATAGCAGTGAGGATGTGGCGGCGCAAGCTGCATAAACAGGTACGTATCCAGAGAGGGTCAAGCAAGCTGAAGCCCGCACCACGGCATCCTCCCAACTCTTTTTAGCAAGGTAGCTGGGTTAAAGCAAGCCTGGGTACAGCTACACCCTTGGTTGCAGCGTAGATGTGTCTTAAGTGCCGTGCTCATGGTCATGCAGGAGGTGTGGAAAAACTGGGAATTACTCTAATCTCTTGAGTTCCATTAAACTGGCTTAACCACAAAACCGTTCTTCCATTCTTTTGTAGGGTCAAACAGCCTGTAGGCTTTAAAAAAAACTGTCATGCGTGGACTGCTAAATTATAAAAGTTGTGAAACATTTTGTTCTGAATCTGTTTTGTTTAGTTTCTCAGTATGTCAAATTCTGGGAAGTAAGAGACCCTTCTTTTTTGCACTTCATATATAAAATTGTGTATACGTCATAGATGAAGTTTGTTTATCCTTAGGAAGCATGGCTCTGATTTAAAAGTTTATTGATATAAAAAATATAGTTCATAGTAAGAAACTTCATTGTACACTATTTTGTCCTAGCTAGAACACTTCTGAATTATTGCCATCTAATTTTAAACATTAAAATGTACCACATAGATACAAATGACAGTCATAGCTTGAAAAAAAATAGAAAATAATTTACTTTGTTGTCTGGTGTAAAGGGCTGGGGGTTGAGTGGCATTTTTTTTAGGTTAAACTCTCTCTTTCTGTAACCCAAATAGATATTTGTCATAGGGTAGCCTTTACTTGAGCGCCCTCCTATGGGTGGCTGTGGTACAGCAGGCTCAGCTGCGTCAGATTCCAGTTTGAGTTCCCAGTGATTCCACTTCAGGCTCTCTTGCTTAATACCCCTCCTTGGGTCTGGTTTATTCCCAACACATAGTTCAAATAATCTCCAGCAAAAGGCCATTTCTCACAGCCAGTGTATGTAGTCCTTAAAATCCCCATTTTTCCCAGTGGGGAAACCCCCACCCCGTCTCAGTGCTTGCATCCCTCATTCCCCTGGTGCTACCTCTCCAGTGTGGAGGTGGCAGCACGAATGCCCCTTTGCTGCTCCCCTGCCTTTCACCTTCTCTGGCCTGCAGCATTGGCTCTCTGGCTTAGACAACAGCAGGTAACTCCCTCTGCTGCTCTGGCCCTGGATCAGGGAGGTCAGCTGGAAATGCCCCTTGTTGCTCTTGTTTTCCCCTAGGAGCCACATACTGGCTTTGGCAGCTCTCACCTGCCAACTGCTCACTCCCAGGCAGCTGTCACTACCTTTTTCTTGACTTGACCCTCAAACAGCCCTGACTCTCGGTCTCCCTGATTTTTATTATAGCCCCAGATGCTGCCCCATCCTCTTGAATTGACCAAACTGGGAGCACTTGTTCTGGCACAGGGGCACTCAACCTGCTTCATTTACAGGAGCCATGCAGATGGGTGAGGGAGGGGGAATGCTTGGTTTTGAATGCTTACAGGTGATACACAATCCCTGATGCATCTATAATTTTATACTGGATAATTCAAACCATGGAACACATTATTTTAGCTGCCTGAGATCTACAAATTACAATTCTGTTGTGTGTGAAAAAACAAAAATTCCAATTTTTGTTATTGAGTGAAGTTTAAAGTATTCGAGATTAACAAACCATTAATGAGGCTGAACTAAAAAAGTATTCTAGAGAACACATTGATGAAGCTTGACTAAAAGTCTTTATACAGTTTGAGTGCTTGCAGTTCATTCAGTTTCATCTTTGGATACGATTGTAACAGAAAATTTACTGTCTGAGGATCCAGCCGAACAAACACATTTAAATTGCCTTGTAATTGTACATTTAGCTGATTAACTAGACATTAGTTGCATTGCATCTTAAATTATGCTCTAAAGTGCCTTTACGTTTCTATAGTAGTAGATCAGCAGTGCAGTCTGACACTGCTGGTAGGTAAGTAGGTGCCCAGGGTTCACCAGAGGACTGTTCTTGTGTGGTGCAAACTGCTCATTCCTGTTGCATCTCGCAGGATTAGGTTTCGAAAGTGTGTGCATACTCTTTTGTTAGTGAAAGGAGAAGGTACAATGTTCTTACGCAGTTCTCACTCCTTTTTTTCCCCTCTACCATCATAAACCCTTATGAGGGTCTGAAAATCACTTTATTTCACAGGCAAAAAGGTGGGGGAAGCACTTTTGTTTGTGAGAGAGTTTCCTGATTCTGTAAAGGTACCAGGATCCACCATGCTTACAACTGTTGCAGGCCTGAAAATAAAGACACTAGTTCTTGAAGCACATCAGGAGCCATGTGAAGAGTTGGGGGAAGAAAAGGACAGAGGCAAAGGTGAGGGAGTCTTTTATTAGGGGAGCTGCTGAGGGAGGGAACATACTAGCAGTGGTCGGGTAACAAAAGTATCTGCTGCCACTGTCAGGCGGGTGAAGAAAAAGCTACTTGGGATGGCTAGGGTGGACAGGTTTCTTTAAACTTGAATCCACTCTGAGTTCATCAGTCACTGATGCAGAAAAACCTCTCTAGTATTACACTAAAATGAACGCAGGTCTGGCAGCAGGCCATCAGCATCTTGTTAGTTCAGATGTAGCTGAATCCTCCCCTTCCTTGCAATTGCTATTGTGATTCTTGGCTTCTTCCTTTCCAGCGCAATCAGAAAAAAACTTCCCTGTGATTTTTGAGTGTCTTCAGTTTGCAGACAATCAATTGCCTTTTTGTGAATGATAACCCGTGGCTTTAGAAAAGGCCTCTTCCCAGGAGATACCCACTTCCTGGGAGAGCGCACAGTGTTGATTCCCCGCCCCCACTCCCTTTCACAACTGCAGCAGAAAAATAACCAAATAAACAGCAGTGTCCTGCTGGGTCCCTTTTTAACTCGACGTCTATGTCCAACTTTTACCTCACATGTCCATGGTACATTGGCCTCTGCAATTAGGTAATTAGCTCCCGACCTGCCCACTGCCCAGTTTACACCTTCTGTTGTTGGGATTGCCACAGGGTATCAGTGGGGTCAGAATTTGGCTCAATTTCTTTTTCTTTATACTTGCTCTGTCAATGGTAACCAAAGTCACTGGTTTCCATCAGAATGTTTATTATTTCTGTGGTAGCTTTTCCTATTTTATATGACATTGTTTAAATGCCTTTACTCCAGAGTCTATTAAATTGTGTGGGTGCAGTAAATGCTGTTAACTTTTTGAACCTTGCTGTTTAGGGTCTAGGACAGAGTTGGCAACCTGCGGCTCCAGCTGCCCCCTTGCTGGCAGCCGTTTTTTGAGGGATGGGAAGTGCAGGCGCTTACCACAGGCAGCTCCCGGCCGGCAGCGCAGTAGGGCTCAGGCAAGCTGCCTGCCTGCCCTAGCCCCACACCACTCCTGGAAGCAGCTGGCTGGCTGCTGGCATGTCTCTGCATGCCCCTTGGGGGGAAGGGGCAGCGGGTCTCAGTGTGCTGCCTGTGCCTGCAAGCACCACCACTGCAGCTCCCATTGGCTGGTTCCCAGACAATTCAAACTGTGAGGACAGCACTGGGGATGGGGGCAGCACGTGGAGTTGCTTCCCACCCCCGCCAGCAGCCATCCGCTTCCGGGAGTGGTGTGGGGCCCGAGCAGGCAGGCAGCCTGAGCCCTACCATGCTGCCAGCTGGGAAGTGCCTCCTGGCCAGAGCCTGCACCTCACACCCCTTCTCACACCCCAACCCCATGCCCCAGGTCAGAAGCCCCTCCTGCACCCAAACTCCTCCCAGACCCTGCACCCCTTCCTGCACCCTCTGCCCCAGCCCGGAGCCCCCACCTGTTTTATACTCAAATTCGAACAGCTCATTACCAAGGCAACTGTTGTCTACCAATCAAACTCTTGGAATTTCTTGTGAAAAAGCAGATGTGCTCTGCATTTACTAGTATGTTCCAACGTCCAGCGGTTTGAAAAAGTCTAACGTCAGAAATAAAATAGATCAGTTAAATACCTTCAATCAAAACAAGTGGTGAGTAGTGTAATAACTTTAATATGTTCAATTATTATTAGTTGTTAAATTCTAACTCTACAAGTAGCTTTGCGTATGATAGAACATTAGGGTTGGAAGGGACCTCAGGAGGTCATCTAGTCCAACCCCCTGCTCAAAGCAGGACCAGTCCCCAGATTTTTGCCCCAGTTCCCCAAATGGCCCCTTCAAGGATTGAACTCACAACCATACGTTCAGCAGGCCAGTGCTCAAACCACTGAGCTATCCCTCCCTCCTATGTGGCTCTCGACATATTTTGGTCAAAGACAAAAACAAAAAAAATGGCTCCTGTTCTTTGAAAGGTTGCTGACCCCGGGTCTTGGGCGGTTTTCATCTTGACCCTGCCTTTGGTAGAGAAGATCGCCCTCTGCTGGACAGTGCCTGTTGTAAACGTGCTCATGCATTTGGGCAGGATTTTCACAGGGCTCGGTACCAGCCAAAGGCTGCTCCAGATAGTGGAAAACTCCCATTGACTTCACTGAGCCCTTCTGAAAAGCACATCTTCAGTGTACAACTGCAAAGAGCATTAGGGCAAAACGGAGGCTATTTACCTTCCAAAGAATGATTCTCCCCCAGATAACACTGGCTGCCAAGTCATTTTCAATTTGATGTCTAACCACTCCATTTTAGAAGCTGCTGCTGCCACCCAGTGACAAGCAGGCTTCATTGTGCACTGCAAACTCTCAGGCAGACTCAGGTGCTCACTAAGGGTCGCCTTTAAAAAACGTTGCAATATATTTATCAAACATTTGTCCATTAAACATCTCTTCTTGGCATGTCCTCCTTCTCTCCCCCGCTCCTCTCCCAAATACACAAAAAATTACTTACAGGGATTTGATAAGAAAACTTATTTAGTATTAAAAATGCCATGTGCGGTATATGACAGCACAAGTTAGTTAGCTTTTCTGTCTGCTACAGAGCACCAACCTTTGTGTATCTTCCACAGTCCCCTCTCTGCATGTCTGATACACCTCCTGCCAGTTATGTGCACTCAAAGGTAATTTGTTTTCATTTTATGGAGTAAGGCTATAGGTGTGCTCTGATTTGGTTTGGCACAGCATAGACTGAGACCTGAGATATTGGATCGTTTTTATACAGAGACTTACAATTCAATATTCAAGTTCAGTATATCTTGAGTAGTTTTTAATACCCTCCTTTGTTGTTTGAGCATGAAAACCATTCCCTTATGCATGTGAGACTCTGTAAGGAAAGTGCAGTCTGTTGCTTTCATGATACTTGGCAGTTTTCAATCCAGAAAAGTAAGATTTAAAGTTGTACTCTTTTTTTTTTTTTTTTTTTTTTCCTTACAGCGAGTTAATTTCCAAGACGCCTGCAGTCATCACTGCATCCAGGAGACCCTTCACCACTTACTCTCTGAATAGGTCTTTGGAGTCTTGCTGTAGGGGGCTCAGCTTTATTGTTACGAGCTCTGACTTGGATTCTGGTTTGCTAGATGCTTGTGTGCCTTCCACATCTTTAAGCCGTGATGCTGTATCTCACTTTGCAGCTCTCATGGTTGCATGTCATGGACACAGTCATTCCAGCCTGAGATAACTGGATAGGATGCCCTCTTGGTCTCAGCCATGTCGGTATCTTACTTAAGCAGAGGCAGCAGTTAGTAAAAGGAGGTACTTCTTGCATTCTCACTCTTTCCAAGTACTTTTTGCAGCACTCCCAGATGCACTGGTGCAAGGAATAAGACCCAATTAATAATCATTATTTGTGTTCCCATATTGCCAAGTAGCCCTAGTCATGGACCAGGTTCCCAGCATCCTAGGTGCTGCACAGGCACAGAACAAAAAGACAGCTTCTGTCCCCAAGAGCTTACGTGTAAGACAAGATAACAGATGAATATAGGCAGGTAGATGGGGGAATGCAATGAGACAAGATAGGTCAGTATGATAGACAATGGTATCAGCACACCAGCAGCCTGACCAAAGTCAAGTGGGGGGGGGGGGGGATGTTATAGGTACTCCAGCAAAGGAGAG
Source organism: Chelonoidis abingdonii (assembly GCF_003597395.2). Classification (NCBI taxonomy): domain Eukaryota; kingdom Metazoa; phylum Chordata; order Testudines; family Testudinidae; genus Chelonoidis; species Chelonoidis abingdonii. The sequence continues at coordinate 101,602,669 of NC_133776.1, read as the reverse complement.
TATTATGAAAGGAGTTGGAGGACAATGAGACAGCTTGGCAGATGGGGGGAAGATCTCACATGGATCTCATAATATTACCTTGTTAAAATAAGAAGTTGAGGGGAAGGGGTCTCTTGATTTTCAGTCTGGATCAAAGACTAGTGAAACCATGAGTGGTAATTGTCTTGTCTAGACCCTACATCCTAAACCCAGCAATTAAATGGAAGCAACATAGTGGGATGTACATTAACCTATCATAAAGTACCTCAAGGTTGCAACTTTATAAACTGATCATTAAGACACATTAAAGAATCTTATTCCACAGCCATAAAATCACACAACTTTGATGTTTCCATAGCATCAGACTTACCTATTTTTTGTAGACCTGTATTGGGACTGTTTCACCTGATTAATGCACATACACTCATTAAAATCAAAGACAAGTATTGAAAAAAAAATAAATATAAAACCAAAGATCCCTGTGGCAACACATTTTCTTATATAAGATCAGTCTGGAGCAGCACATTGTGACCATCAGCTCTTCATAAACATGATGCTGGATCAACTCCCATGCTATTTTATTGGCTTAACCCAGGGGTAGGCAATCTATGGCACGGGTGCCGAAGGCGGCACACGAGCTGATTTTCAGTGGCACTCATGCTGCCCGGATCCTGGCCACCGGTTTGGGGGGGCTCTGCCTTTTAATTTTAAATGAAGCTTCTTAAACATTTAAAAAACCTTATTCACTTTACATACAACAATAGTTTAGTTATATATTATAGACACATAAAAAGAGACCTTCTAAAAATGTTAAAATGTATTACTGGCACGCAAAACCTTAAATTAGAGTGAATGAAGACTCGGCACATCACTTCTGAAAGGTTGCCGACCCCTGGTTTAACCTTTTAAAAAACGAGTCATTGTTATTGGACTGGAGGAGTTGCTGTCAAGCAGACTGTTGGAATACTGACCTGAGGCCAATTTGCTAATGTTTTGTAGAAGGAAGGGTTATGTTTTAGAGCAGTGGTTTTCAAACATTTTTTCTGGGGACCCAGTTGAAGAAAATTGTTGATGCCCGTGACCCCATGGAGCTGGAGATGAAGGGTTTGGGTGGGGCTCAAGGCTAGAGCAAAGGGTTGGGGTGTGGGGGTGAGGGCTGTGGGGTGGGACTGGGAATAAGGGGTTCAGGGTGTGGGAGGTGGCTCTGGGCTGCGGGTGCAGGCTCTGGGGTGGGGCCAGGGATGAGGGGTTTGGGGTGCAGGAAGGGGTTCTGGATTGAGGGGTGCTCAGGGCTGGGGTTTGAGGTGCAGGATGGTGTCAGGGCTCTGGGCTGGGGATGAGGTGTTGGGTGCAGGAGGGGCTCTGGGTTGACGGGTCAGGTCTGGGGCAGGGGATTGAGATGCGGACACAGACTTACCTCTGGTGGCTCAGCCAGGGTGCACTGCGGACCACATGACTCCACATGATTCTTGTCTGCAGGCACCCCTCCTCCCCCCCAGTTCCCATTGGCTGGGAACTGGCCAATAGGAGTGCAGAAGCAGTGCTCAGGTCAGGGGCAGTGCATGGAGCCCCATGCCCCCCTCCCAGTCCATCCCTTTCAATAGACCAAAGGCACAGAAACATCCTTACGTTCTCCTTGCTGTGACTGCACAAATATTCTTATGCTTAGAAATACCCTCAGTTCTTTGAAGCAGGTACTACATATAGTCCTATGTGTTTGTACAGTGCTTAGTTCATGGTGAAGTTACAAGTATATAAATACCAATCAGGGAGCTATCTTGCGCTAACAGTTCTCCTGATTTGCTGCGCTCATGTCGGGCTCACATCACCGGTCCGACAATACCTATCTGACATCTAATTTCTGAAACAATGGAGCAGTGGCTCATGACAAATCATGGGTCCACTTGATTATGCACTAGTCTTTTAGAGATGTTCATATTAATTGGGTAAATCTGTTCCATTAAACTGGTTTTTATGAGGGGCTGTATTGTACTAACTATGGTACGGCATTTCCTGTTGGCTTGATTTATCCACTAAAATTACCTGCTTGTTCAGAGTTCTTGCAGCTTCTTATCCTTTTTGATCAGCACAAGTGTAATATCACTTTAAACCTGTAATATCCCCTGTGAGCACACTACATTGATTGTTTGCAGCAAGTGGATTCAGTGACCTAACAAGACCCTTATATTTTGTAACTTTTAGACTCAATGTGTGTAACCCTAAAATGTAAAGCTTCAGTTTACCAGTTAAAGTTTGGTCATGGTCAGAAAAGTGACACCACACTATTCCCTGTGTTTGTCACAGTTGCTTACTGTACTGATAAATTTGTTGCTTGAGTTAATAATGTGAAACAACTACAGCTGTGGAAGACTAAAGTGGATTTTGCTTCCTATATCTTGAACAAAATTGTCAACTTCTGATTGCAGAATCATAGAATATCAGGCTTACAAGGGACCTCAGCTAGTCCAATCTGCTGCTCAAAGCCAGATCAGTCCCCAGACAGATTTTTGCCCCAGATCCCCAAATGGCCCCCTCAAGGATTGAACTCACAACCCTGGGTTTAGCAAACCACTGAGCTATCTCTCCCTGCTTTATCAATGGTGATTATTTAAGAAATCCAGACTCAATAGGTAGGAGTGCTAATTCAAAACATCCTTTGACTTGAAAACCAAACAAATCTGATGGAGTGAAGAAATATGGAAATTCCGAATTACGTAATCACTTTTCTGACAAATTCCACTTTAAAATGGTCAGTTCTGATTGTTTGCTATGTTCAAGTGAAATGACTAGCAGGGAAATAAGTTTTTCACAGCGATTAAGGACCTGATTTTCCAGAAGTTTCTTATTTGCAAATTAAAGACTGTACATACCTGCCTGATTTGCTCTTGCAATCAGGTAGCTAGATGTCCCAATACTACAATTTGTACCTATAACTAATTTTGAGCACAAAACTCTGCATGTAAAATTGTCAGGTGAGGCCTCTTTAAAATCAGGTCCCAACTGTGTGCATTTATTTTGATTCTCTTTCATATTATAAGCAATACTTACGGCTTTGTGGCATTAACAAAGTTTGCACTCAATAGTACTGAGATTAGCAATGTAACGTGAAAGAGTTAATCTAAATTATACTTGGAGAGTGTGTGTGTGCGTAAAGCAGGGGATTACATTCCCCCTTACTATTATGAAGGTTTCTATTTATCCATTATTTAACTTGATTTATTAATGCTATGCCAAATATTTGAAAAGTGTTTTAGGGTGGTAATTTACAAGCTTTAAACTAAAGCTTTTAAATAATGAATGTACTATTGCGATATTTCTGTCAGTCAGACGTATGTAGAGAATAAGCTACTTCCCTTTAACCACAGATCTTAGTAAGGAAATACATCTAAAGATTACAACAGCCTGGACCAAAGACTGCTTACTTCATGCAAGTAATCCTGTTGACGTCTCCCATGTGCACTGTGAGAAAGATTCAACCCCTTTATCTTTATGGCATGATTCACCTACTGCCAACAGCTCTACAAAACTTACAGATCTCTTACCATAATGGTACCTGCCATGGCTCCTAGCCCATTTTCTGCCTTTGAAACTGGATTCTAAAGTTATCAACATAGCTTTCACCCAGTGTTTGAAATGTTGAATTTTAATTGCTAAAGTGTCTAGTAATTGTGGTCTTCCAGTTTGAACTACTTGCATTTTTCAACTTTATTCTACAGAACATACAATATTTAGACTCTCACAAGCACTTAACTACCTCACCTGCAACTGTGCCCTGAGAGGTGGATGTTATGCAGAAGAATCAAGCTGTTGCTTTCATATGAAAGCCTTGCACGTACTGATTATATTACAGCAGCTCTCAGTTTCTGATTAATAATCAAACATCATTATAGGGGTACATTAATATCACAGCTTTGCCCCAATCGTAGATTGAAAGGGAATTTTCAAAAGTCACAGAAGGGTAAGATGGCTAGATCCCACTGCCTTCTAATGGGAGATGGATATGGAAGCTACGTTGCTACACTTCAGAATTGTTTGCTCACGATGCTCATAACACTTGCAGCTCTATATAATTAAACCTCATGCTTCAGGACTTCAGCGGGTTGCCTGCAGTGGTCAGGCAGGAATTATTTCCCCTGATGTACAGCTGGCTAGATTGGCTACAGCTAGAACTGGGACATCATTCAGGGTGGACCAGTGGTCTAAGGTAGCATAAAAGATTCTTTCTAGATGCCTGGCTGTGTGTCTTGCTCACATGCTTAGGGTCAGACTTACTCCCCTATTTGAAGTTGGGAAGGAATTTTCCCATGGGTCAGATGGGCAGGGACTTTCTTTTGTCCTGCTTTCCCCAGAAGCAAGTGATGTGGTTTGCCTGCTGGGATCATCTGAGTATACCTTACCTAATCAATTTCCTGCTATTGCAATATATATATATAAAAAAAAAAAAAAAAAAAAATCTTCCCCTCACCCTATGCGGGGTATGTGTCCTTCCTCCACCTCGGCGTCCTCTACAGAGGCCTGGAGTTTGAGGTTTTGCGACAGTATCTTATCTGTCCTAGCACTGCACTCTTCTGGACAGAGAGCTCTGATGTTGTTTCCTGGGATCTGGTTTTGGACCACTCACCCAGCTTAGGACTCAGCCCCGAGGACTCCTACCCCCTGCGGACCACTTTGGGTTCACTTCCTCCCACATCCTCTCTAGTTCCTCTTCAGGCCTGGTACTTTCCAGTTCTACATTCCTTCTTCATGATGATTGCGTCACTGGCACTGCGTATATCTATCCACCACCGCTGTTCTTCTGCTCCTTGTCTATTACCACGATGTCGGTTGATTGGCCAGTACCTGCCTGTCCGGCATCTGGATCGATAGTCCACAGAATCTTTAGCCCTGCTTTTCCACAAACCTTCTGCGGAATCTCCCATCTTGGTTTGGAGGGGTCTAGCCCATACGCTGTGCAGATGTTCTGTACACAATGCAGCCACTTGGTTTGTGCCGTTCGTGTATTGCTGTCCTGCTCTGATCTTTACATCCTGCCACTATGTGTTGACTGTCTCTGAGGCCTCCTCTGCACAGCTGCCACCTTGGGTCCTCTCTAGGTGTGGTTTAGACCCCTGCGTTCAATGGATCTAGGTGCCTCAGTGGCCTGTTTCCTTGTGCTTATGATCAGTGCCTCAGTGCTGGTCTTTTAGTTCCAGCCTTTTTCCGCCATGGTAGGATTCCCCATGTCAGGCCACCTCAGCTATCTGTCGATGGTACATCCCATTGAAGTGGTCTTAGTCTTGCCATGGGCACTCTTCTGCTTGCGTCTTCCTCCCATGTCTGCTGCTGCCTCAGCATTCTCCAGCAGCTCATCTTTGGGGGCATCTACTATGTAACTCCTGGATGTCCGGTGTTTCACCAGGATAGATGGCTTGTACGCTCACCAAGTCCCCGCCCCCGCCTTCTTCCGGCTGTATACAGTCTCTGGGTGGACTGGGTGGAAACCTCCGTGCATTGTGAGGAGCTTCCGGGTTTTCACATCGGCAGCCTCATGTCCTCCTTGCCACTCACATACCGCAGGGTAGCTGATGACCGGCAGGGGCGTATCCGTTTGGATTGGCGTGGATCTTGTTCTTCCACTGAGCTGGCTTCTTTCAGGACCTGTTCTTCCTTTGGTGATACTTGGATGTTTGCCTGTCTTCCTTGCTTCCTCAGGTCGTGTTTCCATGTGACTGCGGGATGCCAAGGTACTTTGTAGCTGTCTGATGTCTGCTATGTTGCCGCTGGTAGTTCACCCCTCAGTCTTGACTACCTTCCCTCTTCACTACCATCCGCCACACTTCTCCAGTGCCGAATGACATTCCCGATATCCTCACTGTAGATCCGCGTCAGGTGGATTAGCGAGTCGATGGTCTCGTTCATTCTAGCATACAGCTCCATGATGTCATCCATGTAGAGGAGGTGGCTGATGGTAGTTTCATCTGCCTTTTACCCGTATTCCAGTCCTTGTGATTATCTGGCTGAGGCGTGGTTTAAGCCTCTGCAGAACAGCAGCGGGGACAGGTGCATCACTCTTGGTATATGCGCACTGATGGGCCACTTGCTGCAGCTGCCTGAGTTGACTTCTAGTGTTGTCTTCCAGAGTCCATTGATTTTGAGGAAGGTCCTTAGTGTCCTGTTGACTTTGTATAGCGCCAAGACATTCACAGATCCCACGTGTGCGCATGAGTCATAGGCTTCCTATGTCAATTCCAGGCTGTGTCAGATTTGTCTGTCTAGACTTAGAGTCTTGGGCGAACTCATTATCTCATGAGCAACTGGTTGTTTTGCTAGCCTCTGGTGGTGTTCCCAATGCCCTTCTGAGCTGTGCCTCATGTACTGGCCCATGTGGTTCCTTTAGCTTGCAGCTTGATAGCCTGATAGGACTTTCCATGTTGTGGGGAGGCAGGTTATTGGGCCGGTAGTTGGCTGGTTCTGTCCTTGCAGGGTCTTTCATGATCAGCACTGTCCTTCCTTGTGTTAGCCAGTTTGGGTGGAGCCTGCTGCTAGCAGGTGGTTCATCTGGCTTCTAGGCGTTCTGCACTGCTGTTAATTTCTTTAGCCAGTACGGTGTGGATCATGTCTGATCCAGGGTGCTGTCCCGCTCTTCATGTTTTGCCGCTGCTGGATGTCTTCTACTGTGATGTGTGACTGGTTTCTGTTCTGGGAGATGCTGTGCTCTGTTTCAGTCCTGCAGCCACTTTGCACTAGTGCTATGAGTCTCTCTTCTCCCATATGTTCTTCCAGTACTGTTTCTGTTTCTGTGCTGTGGCGCTGCTGTTATTGTGTTGTGGCCACTGCAGTTGGGAGTACACCTGGATGGTTCCTTGGGAACAGGGCATTTACTTTTTGGCCCTCTCTCTAGTGTATTCTTAGCCTCGGTAGCCAGTGCTGTGAAGCCTTTTGTTGGAGCGTCTCTAGCGGCTTCAGGATAGTCAGCCCTTGTATTTTTCTAGTAGCCAAGTCGTTATTCCTTTATCTCTACACCCTTCTGTAGTTCCACCAGCTGACTAACTTCTCTCCGAGTGCCTTGATCTATCCTCCAACCTATTTTCCAGGTGGGTACATACTGTTTTTCTTCTTGATCGTGTAGCCAAGCATCTCCAGGATTACAGAGGCTGTAGCGTATACCAGTTCATTGGTTTGAGTTATGGTGGTAGTAGGGATTGTGATGAGGGCTCTATTGGCATCTTCTAACATACTAGAGTGGGTATGGTACTTGGTGGTGGAAGTACCATATATATATATATATATATATATATATTTTAAAAAAAGGTAATTGGGATGATTTGGTAATTATAGGGCTGTCAGCTTGACATTGATCCTGGAAAAGATAATGGAGTGACTGATATGGGACGCAATTAATAAAGTACTAAAGGAGGTTAATTTAATTAAATCAATATGGGTATACGGAAAATAGATCCTGGCAAACTAACTTTTTTTTTTTTGATGAGATTAGAAGTTTGGTTGATAAAGGTAATAGTGTTGAAATAATATATTGCGACTTCTGTAAGTGTTTTGACTTAGTACCACATGATATTTGGATTAAAAAACTAAAATGATATAAAATGAACATGGCACACATTAAATGGGTTTAAAACTGATTAAAAAAAAATGGGAGATGGGTGCTTACCTGCCCTTTATGCCTTTGAAAATTCTATTTATCTCTTACTTTCCAGAGCTATTCTCCAGGAGTGGAATATCAGCAGTACATTCAGAACCGCTGGACACATGAAAGTTAACTATTCCATGCCGCCTGCACTGGTTCTGCAAGCTACTAGACTTGGCAGTAGAGCCCCTGCTGCCACTCCTGCCCCACGCGGATCTGATCTCACAAGACCACAGATGTTTACTTTACCCAAACCTCGGGGCCTTTCACCTGACCCAGTACCGGGTTTACAGTGGCGCCAGGCCCATACTTAGAAGGGGCCCCAGCACCCAGACTGTGGCGCCAACCGTCTCTGTTCTGCCCCCTCCCCTGCTTACTTTCCCTACCCTCCCTTCCTGGACAAGCAGCAGGTGGGGCTCTGGTGCATCTGAGGGCTGCATCTGAAGGAAAAAGCTGCAACCTCCTTTCCAGATGCAGGTGATTAAAGAGCAGCTCCAGAAAATGCTAGTCGGTGCGTAGGATTTGGAGATCCAACAACCCCCTTAGACTGTGAGCCAGCTACCCTCCCACAACGGAGGACCCTGAGCTAATCACCATTTCCTTTGAGGGGGTAACATCACCAGCTAGCTCTCAGCTATACTGCAGGCTCTGCGTTCCTGTGTACTGAATATAAATAGGAATCATTTGGAGGAATGGGTTCTTTGGCTGGCTGAAGGGATGTAACTGCTCCCTGCAGCAGCAAGGATGTATTCTGCAGAGGGACTCAAATGTAAATTGTGGATAACATCTAAATCGAGAAGGAAAGATTAGACCGTGTAAGCTCTTCAGGGCAGGGGCTTTCTTTCTTTTGTATGTCAGTACAATATCAACTACAATGAAGCCCCAATCCTGATGGTGGCCTCTGGGTGCTACTGTGGTACGCATCAAGAAAGTATGACCCAGTTAAGCCATCTTCTGCATATTCAACAGCCCTAGCAATTTCACTTATGGAACTCACTGCATTGCTTACCTTGACTTTCATGATTAGTATGGGACTAGGTTTCTTCAGAAATGACTAAAGGAAAAAACAAAGAGAAGTTACAAAACTGTCATGTGTGTGTTTGTTGGAAGCTGCAGGAGGTTTAGAAAATCCCTGTTCTCTTTCTCATGTTAATATGCAAAGCTAGAACTTAGCCAACCCATTTTAAGGCCTGAGAAAGAAATGGCTGAATTGTGAGCAGTTAGAATGGCAAAGCTGCTCTGCTGGAATGATGTACCCACGCTGCAGCAAAGAGGCGGGGAACATTTGTCTGATCAATGAATGATGTAGGTGAGAACAAGTGGGCGATGGGACTGTAGCTGCAGAAACTTCTCACTGGTATCTGCCTGCTGACACCAGCCTGGAGGTTAAAGAGCTAGCTGTGATTTTCCCCACCCTAGCAAGGGGAGATCCCTTCTCAGAGCCACAAACCACCAAGGGGACCAGCTCCTCTTGTGACCAACCACTTGCCACCAGGCAGGATGGGAAAGAACCACCAGTAACAGGTGCTACTCAGATTGCTTAATGCACTCCTGGGAAGTGCTCAGATGCTGCCCTGCTGGCTACAGGTAAAAGCACCATGCCAGATGGGAAGCCTAGGAACATGGAGGGTTGAGAGGTGCTGGGCAAGGTAGTGGTAGCTTGAAGGTGAAAGTGCCACAAGTTGCTCCTGAAAGGTGAGTAGCTGGTGTGCTTCAAAAAATAGCTACAAAAACAGGGCTTGAGAAGGCAGGTTGCAGGATCAGGCTCAAGATCTGATATACTCCCTGTGAAAAACGATATTTTTCTACCAGCCCAGCAAATATTACCTGGCACCTGAAACCCAAGCTGAGTTATTCTCTACTCTTGCCTTATCACCGGCAGTAGAGCGTGTCTATTGATTTCAATAGGAGTTTGCCAGGCAGGCGCTCAGGACTGGACACTTTGGCCAAATTGTGAAATCCGGGTCCCTCAGAGGTGCCCCGCTTTTCAGCGGCACTGAGCACCCCGGCCGCTATGGAGGGATTACACTTGGGAGGAGGTTCCCGCCTTTTCTTTCGGATGCGCTGCTCACCCAAACCCTCGGCTCCCCCTGGCTTCCCGCCTCCTCTGAGAGCAGAAACTTCCCGGCTTCCCCCGCCCACACCTCACTGAGAAGCGCCGGCCCCTGCTGCTCTGCTCTCCACCTTCTTCCTCTGGAAACAGCCCGCGCCCATCGGAGCTCCGGAGGCTGCAGCCAGGCTGGGCAGCTGCTGCCCGGGGCGCCCCGAGGAGCGGCACCCAGTACCGGCCGCTCCCCGCGGGGCTGGAGAAGCGAGGCGAGAGCCCCCTTCGGCGCTGCACTCGGAGCGGTGTAGCCAGGAGCCGGGTCGGAGCCTTTCAGGGCAAGGAGCGAGTCCCCGGGCGCTGGGTTCAGGATTTCCCGCGTTACACGTTGCCAGGGGCGCGCCCGGGACAGGAGCCTGCCCGACGCCTCTGCTGTCGGGGCTGGGCTGTCACGTCCCTCGCGGTGTCCCCCACGGCAGGGCCCGGGGTGAGGGCGGCGCCTCTCCCGCAGGAGGGTCGGGTCGGGTTCGAGCCCCGGGCGCCCGCAGAGACTCCGGGGACCCCCCTCGCCGGCTGTGGGCGCCGAAGCGAGGCAGCAGCGAGCACGTGGCGGGTGTGAACGGGCGGAAAGCGGAGCCGAGCCGCGCCCGCATCTCTGCTGCAAGCGCGGGGTGGCTCCGCGGCCCCGCTGCGTTTCCCCCATGCCGCGGGGAGGCGGGGTCAGAGGCTGGGTCGGGGCCAACTCAAACCGGGGCAGTGGGCTCTGCCCAGCCGCCCAAACCCCGACTGCAGCGCGGGGCGCCCCGACCGGAGCTTTTGCCGGGGTCGGGCTCCTGCTTCTGCGGGAGCGGGGGCCAGGCTTTGGGCGAGAGCCCCCGAAGGGAGCAGCGCCGCCCCTCCTCCCCCGGCGACGGCGAATGGACGGAGCAGGCTAGACCCCCCGGGCACTCAGCCAGCGGCGGTGCAGCCGGCAGCTCTGGGGAGGCCGGGCTGGGATCCCGGGGGCACGTGCTCGCTCGCCCGCCCTCGGGGCCCCCTGGCGGCTTCGGGCTGCGCTGCAGGGCCCCTCTGAGCGACCGGCGGCGCTGCTATTACAGGGAGGCCGGGTGGGGGCGCAGCAGCCACCCCCTCAGGTCGGGGCACGTGGCCATAGCAGCTTGCTGAGGCCCGGCGGCTCCGGGGGAGTTCGCAGCCCCGTTTTCCCAGATACTTTCCCCAGCCGCCCAGGACACTGAGCCAGAGGCTGGCCAGGAACCACAGACAGCATCTGCCCCACAGGTGCTTTGGAGCCTGGGGCAAGTCCCAGCCCCTTGCTGGAACAAACTGAGCCCATAGGCAGCTGGCTGGCGCCTTTATTCCACCCTTAGCACAGCTCTGGGGCTCAGCTCCCCACCTCACAGAGGGTGGTGGCTACACAAGCCTCTGGTGAGCCACCCCAGAGCACAGGCTCTATACTCCCACAGGGGTAGGGCCCAGTTTGCCCAGCCTACCCTCCAGCAGCACCTCCAAGGAAGAGGGAGGCCAGTCCAGGGTCCTGGCTAGTGCTTTTATTCTTAGCCAAGCCCCCATTTGCCAAGAGGTGGGTCTCGGCTGACCCACCAGCCTCCCACCTCAAGGAACAGCTCAGCCAGACAAGCACCCATAGCTCTGCCCACCCTCAGCAAGTCATGAGCCAGCCTCAGCAGCTGGCCCTGGCCATCACAAGCCTCTTTCTGCGCTCACGCAGCCAGCCCCTGGCCTGCCCACCTTGTGTTCTTATTCGATTGCCCCAGTGGAGGCTGGAGCACATTCTGAATCTGGGGGCTGCTGTTAATAAACTGAATTCAGCTACCCACAATTCAGACAGTGAAGTGAACGTATGGGCAAGGTTAGGGAGAAAAGAGCTTGGCTAGCAGATCTCTCCCTATCCATCCTTCTAACACCTCTTGCTTCTGTCTCCCACACCACCACCCCCTTAATAATACGCAGCTCACAAACGGTTTTTCCCACTTTTATATTAATATGTTCTTATGTCAGATCTACAGACTAGGAAACCTCTTAATACCCCTCTTAAAAATCTGATCATGCAGCATCTCCCCGAATTTAACAGTGCGATAACATTGTTTTGTTGCCGTAGGCACCACAGGCTGGTAGTGACAGCACTGGTTCCTGCTGTGGGCACGACCCATCCAGCCTCACTGAAGCAGCAATGCAATACTGGAGAGCAGCTAGGCAATCCTAAACTCCAGTATTTACGTGCTGCTAGAGCACTGCTGACATGCTTCCATTGTAAAGAGGTCTCCGTCACTTCCAGAACCCTTTTACAATCCCTGCTGGTTGTCATACTACCTATAATTTGTTATTGGTCTTAAACAGAGGAAAGAATGTTGAACAAAACAGGAAGCAGAATTACTTCAAGCAACGTGCAACTGGTATAAGCCAACTATGAAGACAACATTAAAGATGACTTAGTGTATTAAGATGAAGCTATTGCTGATATTGGAAGGTGATAAAATATTGAACAATCACATGGCCTGTGATCAGGTCAACAGGTTAGAATACTGCAAATCCCTGGGCCGTTTTAGGCAAATTCACCAAAGACATAAAACCAATACTCTATCTTTGCAGGCTGGAAAGAAAGCATACATATTAAAAGCACTACAAAAACGTATCTAAACATACCTGTTCAACTGATCTAAGAGATATATGAGAATGTGGCAGCTTCCACAGCTGACACCCAGAAGCTCCCTTTCTTGTCTATCCTTGAGGTAATGAGGCAGCCCAGAATGGTCTGTATCTCCTTGTCCCTACAAACCATGATGTGCTGCTACATCTCCTCAAAGCCCAACAATGCTGAAATTCCAAATGGTATTTTGACTATTTTTAACATGATAAAAGGTATTGAAGAGTGCAATACAATCCAATGAAGACATTTTTGACATTCACTTATTACAAAAGGTTAAATGTTCTTCAATCCTGTTCTACCACAAAGTCTGCAACTAAAAAAAAAAGAGAGCAAGTAGTTACACAAGAGTATCATGACTGCAATAATTTGCCCAAAATACACAGTAGACTTGTTGCAGTTAGCTTCATTTTCAGACCAACTAGAACTCCTGCTCTCTCTCTTCTCCCTCCCCCCCTCCCCCCCCCACTACTTTTCTGGCCCTTTCAAATAGGTGAGGGGTCAGCAACCTTTCAGAAGTGCTGTGCCTAGTCTTCATTTATTCACTCTGATTTAAGGTTTTGCGTGCCAGTAATACATTTTAATGTTTTTAGAAGGTCTCTTTCTATAAGTCTATAATATATAACTAAACTATTGTGTGTAAAGTAAACAAGGTTTTTAAAACGTTTAAGAAGCTTCATTTAAAATTAAATTAAAATGCAGAGCCCCCCGGACCTGTGGCCAGGACCCAGACAGCATGAGTGCCACTGAAAATCAGCTTGCATGCCGCCTTTGGCACCCATGCCACAGGTTGCCTACCCCTGAAATAGACTATTGGGAAATCTGAATAGTCTACAGCTTTTTTTGTGTGTGCACTGCAGTGCTAGGCAGGGGAGACTCTAGGTATTCTGCCGCCCCAAGCACGGCAGGCAGGTTGCCTTCGGCAGCTTGCCTGCGGGAGGTCCCCAATCCCACGGATTCGGTGGCACACCTGCGGGAGGTCTGCCAAAGCCACGGGACCAGCAGACTCTCTGCAGGCATACCACCGAAGGCAACCTGCCTGCCGCCCTTGCGGGATCAGCAGAGTGCCCCCTATGGCTTGCTGCCCCAGGCACACACTTGGCATGCTGGTGCCTGGGGCCACCCCTGATGCTAGGGACATCTTACAAGCAGTGATAGCTGTGTAAGAAATAGCTATAGTGCTCAAGTGTTTGCCATTTCCCTGAATTATTTCCATTTAAATGATCCAGATTCCTCAGACTCAGTTTCAGGACATAATTTGAAGCAAATAATTCTCTTTTTCTGTTTGTTTTTTAGGGTCCATGCAGCTCAGATCTTACCTTTCAAATCTGAATGAAGTCAGCAATGAGAAATGATCACAGCTGTCTTGAAATTTTTCAGAACATTCCCTGCCTAGGCAGATAGGGAACAACAAACTTGGAAGAGGCAAGGGAGGGAGAAGAGGAACGTTAAGTAGGTTTTTTTTGTGGGGTCCCTGACTTCACTGTGTACAACCTTAAGATGTAATTACAAGTTAGCGTAAGCACCAGTACATATGGCTTGACATAACTGTGAAAATGTCAAAAAGAAATGCAGATATGTGATAAATCAGTTAGGAGCAGTACTAACAGGTATGTTCCTCCAACTCGTCTTCTTAGGGCTTGTCGTCATGAAAAAAATAGGAACAGTGTTAGAAGTATGGCATTGAGATGTCTCCTACAACAGTATGCTATCACCTGTGCTAAGCACTCTGAAAACATTTTTGGGGTCCATGTAATCCCCCCCCGCCCCATTTAAACAGAACTTTAAAATGGGAATTCAAAAGCTCTAATTTATGCAAATTTACACTACTGCTATTTTGCTAACAGACCTATTTTGCCTTCTCACTTTAATACTGATATTCTAAGTATTCAATTCTAAAAGGGTGAATGCTACTTAACCCTTTTTTGTACTGTTTCTCTAACAATATCTTGCTTGACTGTATCTGCTTAGTCTGTTTAAGCGAGGAAATAAAACAATATCCAAAAGGGTAAGTGGTTTTGTTTAATAAGCAAAAATAAACAAGCCCTAGGTTCTAGAACTCAATTTTGATTCTAGATCGGGGTGGGCAAACTACAGCCCAGAGGCCACATCTGGCCATCCAGCTCCTGCCAGGGAGCGGGGTCCGTACCTTGCACTATTCCACATGGCTCCTGGAAGCAGTGGCATGTCCCCCCTCTGGCTCTTACACATAGGGGAAGCCGGGGGCATCACACGCTGCCCTTGGGCCAAGCACTGCCTCCGCAGCTCCCATTGGCTGGGAACCACAGCCAATAGAAGCTGCAGGGGCAGCACTTGCAAACACTGCAACATGCAGAAACACCTGGCCGCGACTCCACATAGGAGCTGGAGAGGGAACATGCTGCTGCTTCCAGGAGGTGCTTGAGGTAGGCGCTGCCCGAAGCCTGCACCACTGGCCCCCTCCCACAGCCCAACCCCCTGCCCTGATCTCCTCCCGCTGTCCGAACCCCTTGTCACAGCCCGGAGCCCCCTCACACACCCTGAACTGCTCATTCTGGCCCCATCCCAGAGCCCTCACCCCTTCCTGCACTTCAACCCCTAATTTTGTGAGCATTCATGGTCCGTCATACAATTTCCATACCCAGATGTGGCCCTCAGGCCAAAAAGTTTGCCCATCCTTGTTCTAGATTGAGATTCAAGTTATAGAATGGTGATCTCAAGGGACTGGGTGTGCAGAACTCCTCAAATCCTTAAAATAAATCAACTTCTAAACCAAGAGGGCAAATAGATCTTGCCTTTTAAAAAGACAGATGACATTTCCAAGCCACTGCCAATCTATTACCACCAAACTCTTACTTGGAGAAAAGAGGAAGTCAGTTTTCACAATGTAAATAGGGTTATTTGGGAGTGGAACGTGAGGCCAGTAGAGATGTACAACATAATAAATATATGAGAAAATATTCTCATGCAAGCCAACAGAACAGTTCTCTCAAATGGGTATAATGCTATTAATCATCTCAGTATAATATAGTATATTATACTGAGATGTGGGGTGAGGCTAAGGATGAGGGGTTTGCGGTGCAGGAGGGTGCTCTGGGCTGGGACCAAGGGATTTGGAGGGGGATCAGGATTGGGGCAGGGGGTTGGGGTGTCGGGGGGTGGCTCAGGGGGCAGGCTCCGGGCAGTGCTTACCTCAAGCAGCTCCTGGAAGCAGCAGCATATCCCCCCTCTGGCTCCTACATGGTGACGCAGCCAGGTAGCCCTGCTGTATGTTGCCCCTGCAGCTCCCATTGGCTGTGGTTCCTGGCCAATGGGAGCTGCGGGGGCAGTGTGTGGGGCGGGGGCAGTGTGTGGAGAGGAGCTCCCTGGCTGCCCCTGTGCGTAGGAGCCAGAGAGGAGACATGCTGTTGCTTCCGAGAGCAGCACAGAGCAGCCTCTGACCCTGCTCCCTGGCTTGAGCACCCAAACGGGGAAAGTCCCAGACCCTGCTCCCCAGTGGGACCTCAGGGGCCAGATTAAAATGGCTGGCCGGCTAGATGTGGCCCATGGGCCGCAGTTTGCCCACCCCTGCCCTAAGGGTTCTTGAAAAGTTATTGGCTATATTAGGTTCACCTTTCCAACTCACCTTGACTGAACGCAATGATGCATCAGTTCTGCAAATATGATTCTCTTTGGACACAATTTAACTTCTTTTTCAATATGAACTAGAAAACAACACAAAGTAGAGTTTATAAAGTGTTCCAACAGACTGTACCTTAGACAGGTGATATACATTGCAGTGCACTGACTAATCAAACAGCAATCACGTTTTTTGCCAGTTAGACCTAAAGACAAAGACTATTAAAGGCTTTAATGTGTGCTCATCCTATCAACTGGGGGGGTGGGAGGAGGGAGCGAGGGGACTCCTGCTTTTATTCCAAAATATATCATAATACAAAGGTAAGTATTTAAACAACGCTGGAGCAGATCTATCCCTTCCCTCACCATTATACTATAATTTATATAACACCAGGATCACTGAAGACTGGTTGCCTGGATTTTGCTTATTAGGAATTATACACAATCCATACTAATACGCATAATGGCATTAGATACAGTAATATTAGGAAGGTTCTTTGCAATGAGTTCTCTGTGTAGAATTCATATTGGAAGAAATTGCAGTTACAAGGGTGAGTTGGGCTCTATAACCTAATGCATAAAAAAAACACACAAAAATATGATGAAAAAGGAAGTGTCACCACTTCATACATTTGCTTCATACACAATAGCAACAGAAGCAGATTTGTTGGACAGACCAGATGAAAAGAAAAACCCTTAATTATGTTGATTTTAAAGATATACTACCATTAAACAAGAACATTAAATACGGTCCATCTTATCTGCAACAAAGGGAATCAGAAATTGAGATCAGCTATCAAATTGGCTATTTAGGAGACATTTGACACAGCAGAAACTCTAACATTTTGCCATGGGGGGGAATAGCAGACAAGTCATTTATTTTCTAACAAATATTTAAAACTAGTCATCCTCATTGCAATCTGAAAACAGACATCCAACAAATAAGATACCACTCATTTTGAATATGGTGATGAAACAAAACTGAAGTGGTGAGTCCCACCCACTTAAATAGTTCATAGCTGACTGTGCTAGTAAGTCAGTCATTTTCATCTCAGTTTTAATTTGAGCAATGGAATTTAAACAATATAAAATATTAATATTCACAAATGTAGTTAATAGGCAGAAATATACCCTATGTTTTATTGACAACCACCACGTGTTTTTCACTATTAAATTCCCTAAACAGTTCAACTCGCAGACTGCCGAGATTGAGCAGAGGATTTAGTAATTTCTCTTTACAAATCCTATCTATTAAATTAACAGCTCACTGTATTAATAGATGTATCATAGTGAAGTTGTCTTCCTTTGCACCAACATCTCAAGTGAAACTCATCTGGATGCAAAGTGTCATGCAACAATCATTACTAAGCACTCTTTACTGCGTAGCAAGGTACCCATATAAAAGTGAACAAAATAATTTTAAATTTTTTTATATATATATATACATACACACATATATATATACATATATATACACACATATATATATACATATATATACATACACACACACACACACACACACATATATAAAATGGGTGAAGATTAAATTTTTATATTTTCCAGTCCACTTGTATTGAAAGTACTGAATCTATCCTCTCACCACCACAAATTAACTTCTACTATTTCTCTTAAAATAAAGAGCATTATATGAACATAAATATGCCTAAGTTTTAGCATATTCTACCTTTAAAAGTTACATGATTAAGTACTCAACTTCTCTTTTAAGGAGGTATTGGAAATGGAACAGAAAATTGGATATCAAACTGTTACAATAAAGTGCATAATCATTTGATTTTTAAAAATATATTAAAGCTTCTAGTTTTACAAAATTAAGAGCTTGATCCTACAAACCCTGACATGAATAGTCTCATTTATTTAAATAAGTCTATTCATGTGAGAAAGGACTACTTGTGCTTGCAAGGCCTGTAAGATCAGATCCTAACTTACTGTACTTCAGAATGTCAGTAAAACTTCCAGGATCCAGTTTTTCCTCAAAACTGCGGAACTGAAGAACAGTACGGTGCTTCTTGGTTCCATTTTTTCACCATCATCTCATCCAGTTTTAAATAATAAGGGAAGGATCTCTGGAACCTGAACTCCTAAAATGTTTATTTGTTAAGAACAGAAAGAAAAACTATGGATTTTTTGTTGTGATTTTTTTTTTTTTTTTTGGTCAGATGAATATTCATTCAAAGCATAACGAGCATGCAGTAATTATATTCTTCACATTTGGATCAGTTTCCTTAAAGCCCATCTAAAGCTTCCCTCCTATATTCTGTAAGCATTTACTGTATTTGCAGTTCACTGTTTTACTAGGTGCCTATAAAAATGGACTCTTTGAGGGTATTAAATATTCATAAAGATGATGAACAATGAAGTTTTTTTTATTTCTTCAAATTATGCTGAAGACAGACAGATGTTGGCACACCTACGTATGTATATGTAACAGTACATTTTTTTAAAAAAATACTTGTTTTGCACAGTAGTTGTTCTAGCTTTGGAAAATTATTTTCCTATATACTGAAATATTGCTTTTACTTATCTGATATTTTCATGCAGTAAAAAATATGCACAAATTAGACACATTGCTCTCCTCACTGTAAACAGGCAGAACGACAGTAACTCATCTAACCAGAACATAATTTAGAAGTTCACATGCTTGCCAGGATATTCATATTTCCTGTATGAAACAGGTCAGTAGAAAACTGTTAACTACTTAAGGATTTTTTGTTTATCCCCCTTCTTTCAATTAGACAGTCTTAAATTATTATAATAATCTACTACTTTATATACATCCACATATTTATATTTTTCTGAGAATTTAGTCATCAACTTTTTCACCACTAATAGTTTAAAATAATGTTAATTCTGGCATTTTTACTAAGTTACATGTGTAACATAAACAATCCAATATTTAAAAAAAATATATTCTGATACCAAATTAGATATGAAATATAAATTAAAATTTTAAATTACAATGACATTTCTACAAATAATAAAAAATATTACATACAATAATATTTTGAAACTAAATTTTTCGTTGGAAGTTATTAGAAAATCAATTTTTTCAAAACAGAATTTGGGGAGGGAGTGGGAGTCTTAGATCTAGAAATTAAAGTGTCACTTTTCACATTTCCAGTCTGTCAAAACAAACGTTAACAGAATCACAAGGTTTATCCCACAAGATACAATAGCTTTAAAACACTATAACTCAGTTTTAAGCACGTTAAAGGCTTTCAGAAGCAGAACTGTACAAGTTAAATTAGATTTTGATCCTGAATCCAGTCATTTAATTACAAAATACTTCAGTATTGTTGACAAGTCAATACAAAAACTGCTGACGTTCTCCCTTAATAAAACAAGAAGCATATACTTGAAAAATGGACCTTTTCTAAAATAATAATTAAAAAAACTGCATTAAAATGTATATCCCCAGTAACATGTATACAAACAAGTTACAGGTCGAGTTCCCCAAAACGTTTAGTTTAACAACATTTCCGTATAAACTCGTTCCGAAAACAAAAGTCGAATTGAAAATGCCGTGGGTTGAACGTGTCCACACGCGGCCAAATTACACTCCCAATCCCTTTTGCAATTTTTCAACTGCTTGGATTGAAATAATTGGTCCCGTCTTTTAACCCGTCCCCTCCCGGCGGCCGGCAGCTTTGTAACGGCCTGTACCCTAGACCCTCCCCCACCCCTCGCTGAGGGGGGGGTCACACGTGTCCCCCGGGAAGGCAGGTTACAAAGTGTCTCCTGTCACTTCTCAACTGCGTCATTAGCTGATACAATAGCGAGGGCATCGATCGCAGGCCGAGTGTCGTCAATTGAGGGGGGCGCTGGGTGTGAGCGGAGCAGTGTGCAAGGGGGGGGTCCGGGGCTGGCGGCGCCGGGTGTGAGCGGGGCAGTGTGCAAGGGGGGAGCCCGAGGCTGGAGGCGCCGGGTGTGAGCCGGGCAGCGTGCAAGGGGGGAGCCCGGGGCTGGAGGCGCCGGGTGTAACCGGGGCAGTGTGCAAGGGGGGGTCCGGGGCTGGAGGCGCTGGGTGTGAGCGGGGCAGTGTGCAAGGGGACAGTTGCACTTTAAGCCTTTTGCCACCATGGGGCTTTTGCACGGCACGCGCCTGGTTTTCGTTAAAAAGGATCCCCCCCTTTCTGCATCACCGGCTCCGAAGCAGCCCCCCCCGAAGAACTTGTTTACTCCCCACGCCCGCTGTGCTCTCTCCTCCCCCCTCTCCCCCGCGGCGCGGGACGCATGCGACTCAAATATGCCCCCTCAGCCCCCTTCCTCCAGCTGCGCGGGGGGGACGCTGCATTTGGGGGCCTTTTGCAAATTGAAAGTTTTTTTGTTTCTTTCCTTGCCCTGGAAAGTTTTTAACCCGCTCGCCGCCGGCCTGCGGAGGGTCGCTGCCTGCCTGCCCCACTGCTCCCGGGGCTCCCCTCCCCGCGCCCCTCCCCGGCCCGGCCGGCGACTCCCGCGCCCCCTCCCTCCTCCCTCCGATCCACTCGAAAATGGCGCCGAAACCGAAAAAACTTCGCAAATTTCATTGTAGGCGTTTGCAAGGGCTGCTGGGAGAGGGGCTGGGGGGGGCAGGCACCGCCCCCGCCTCGGCCCGGCCCGGCCCGGCACCTCCCGCGCTGAGCTGCGCTGCGCTGCGCTGCGCCGCGCCCGGGCCGGCGGATGCGCGCGGGTCCGGACGGGCAAGGGAGGAAGGGAAGCGGGGTGTGGGCGCTGGGTGGAGGAGGGAGCCAGGCTGGGTGCTGGGATGATGTGCTGGTTCTGGGGCAAGCGACAGTGAGTTTTGGGGGACAAGAAGGCTGTGCCATTGGGGTGGGGGCAGGGGCCTGGGGGAGCAGGCTGTGCCCTGCTGGGAGGGGTGGGGGTGACCCTCCTGTGCCCTGGTTCATGGAGTCCAAGGCCAGAAGGGCCCGTTGTAGTTAATCTGACTTGCTGCATGATACCAGTCCTAGCACTTCCCTGTATTAATTCCTGCTTTCCAGTCCAGTAGCTGTGGCTGAACTAGAGCAGAGCTTTTGGAGAAACATCCAGTCTGCATTTAAAAATGTCCAGTGATGGAGAGTTCGCCACAGCCCTCGGTAAGTCATTCCAGTGGTTAAGTATCCTCACTGTTAAAGATTTGCACCTTATTTCCTGTTTTCATTTGGTTAACTTCAACTCCCTGCCATTGGATGGTGTTAGATATTTGCTAGTCTGAAGAGCCCTCTAGCATCATATTTCTGTTCCCCACATAGGCACTTATAGACTGATTGTGTAGCCCCTTCATTTTCTCTTTGGTGAAGTAAACGGGTCGAGCTCCTGAATCTGTCCCAGGAAGGCCTGTTTTCCAATCCTTTAATCGTTTTAGTCTCTGAACTGACACCAATTTATCAACTGTGATCAGCAGAGCTGGACACGGTATTCCAGTAGTAGTCACTCCAGTACCAAATACAGGGGTAATACAACCTTTCTACTCCTACTCAGTGTTCTCTGTTTGTGCATCCAAGGATCACGTCAGCCCTTTTGGCCACAGGGTTGCACTGGGAGCTCACGGTCAACCAATTGTCCATCATGATGACCCCCCCCCCAGTCTTTTTCACAGTCACTGCTTGCCGGAGCTGGGTCCCCCATCGTGTAAGTATGGCCTGCATGCTTTGCACAGCCTTACAGTTAGCCTATATTGAAATGCATAGTGTTTGCCTGTGCCCTACTTACCAAGTGATCCAGATCACTCTGGTATCTGTGACCTGCCCTCTTCATCATTTACCTCCATCCCAGGCTTTATTCATCTGCAAATGTCATCTATATTGGTTTTCTTTTTTTCCAGGTCATTGATGAAGATTTTAAATAACGTAGGGCCAAGAACTGATCCCTGTGGGACCTATTAAAAACTCATCCACTCAATGATTACTCATGTAGAATTGCATTTTAAGATCTATCAGTTAGCCAGGTTATTAATGTGTGATGTTAATTTTGTATTGTTCTAATTTATGAATCAAGAAGTTATGTGGTGCCTGTCGGTAGTCTAAGTATATTACCTAAACACTACTACCTTTATCAGTCTTGTAATCTCATAAAAAACTATATTAAATTAGTTTGACAAGACCTATTTTCCATAAACCCACGTTGATTGGCATGACATTACCCTCTTTTAAGGCTGTATTTTGCCATTTAAACACTGCTTTGATCTAGTCCTGTGGAGCTCTCCAGTATTCCAAGACTCCAAGGCCAGCTCCTTTAAATCTCTTGGATACAAGTTATTTGGACTTATTGATTTCAAATGTTCAACATTAGTAGCTGCTGTTTAACATCATTCTGAGTTACTGTTGCAGTGGAAAATATTTAATCTTTTTGCGGGGAGGGTTATGATGCCTCATGGGAAGCACGATGGGGAAGGTAATCCCCGGGGGGAGGCAAGGTGGTGAATTGGGAGGGATGATGCCCAAGGGAGGCAGGGCTGTGCACTGGGGCAATCCCCTGGGGAGGAGGAGGGGGGTGGGGTTGTGCGCTTTAGGGGGGTAATGTGGGGGAGTGGTGCTGGGGTGGACGATGTGTGTGAGGAAGCAGAGCTGTGCCTTGGGTGGGGGGAGGGTTGCCGTGAAGTACCTGCAACCAAAATAAGCGATGCCGAGTCCCCAGGTGGGTCGGTCGGTCAGAGCCAGACAGTGATTTCCCTACATCCCCCCTGAATTTCCCCAGCACCCCCCGCAGTTTTGTGAACTAGTTACATGCCAAACCTGGTGGCTGAACTTTGCGACTTTGTCCTCACCAACAACTATTTCACATTTGTGGACAATATATACTTTCAAGTCAGTGGGACTGCTATGGGTACCCGCATGGTCCCAAAGTATGCCAACATTTTTATGGATGATTTAGAACAATGCTTTCTTAGCTCTCATCCCCTAACGCCCCTACTGTACTTGCACTACATTGATGACATCTTCATCATCTGGACCCATGGAAAAGAAGCCCTTGAGGAATTCCACCATGATTTCAATAGTTTCCATCCCACCATCAACCTCAGCCTAGACCAATCCCACACTGTGCTAATAAGCGATGGTCACATAAACATCAACCTATACCGGAAACCTACTGACTGCGATACTTACCTACATGCCTCCAGCTTCCATCCAGGACACACCACACAGTCCATTGTCTACAGCCAAGCTCTAAGATACAACCACATTTGCTCCAGTCCCTCAAACAGAGACAAACACCTACAAGATCTCTATCAAGCATTCTTAAAACTACAATACCCACCTGCTGAAGTGAAAAAACAGATTGACAGAGCCGGAAGAGTACCCAGAAGTCACCTACTACAAGACAGCCCCAACATAGAAAATGACAGAATGCCACTGACCGTTACCTTCATCCCCCAACTAAAACCTCTCCAGTGCATCCTCAAAGATCTACAACCTATCTGAAAGATGATCCCTCACTCTCACAGATCTTGGGAGACAGACCAGTCCTCGCTTACAAACAGCCCCCCAACCTGAAGCAAATACTCACTACAGAACAAAAACACTAACCCAGGAACCTATCCTTGCAACAAAGTCTGATGCCAACTCTGTCCACATATCTATTCAAGTGACACCATAATAGGGCCTAATCACATCAGCTACACCATTAGGGGCTCATTCACTGGCACATCTACCAATGTGATATATGCCATCATGTGCCAGTAATGCCCCTCTGCCATGTACATTGGCCAAATCGGAGAGTCTACGCAAAAGAATAAATGGACACAACCAGTCATCAGGAATCATAACATTCAAAAACCAGTAGGAGAACACTTCAACCTCTCTGGCCATTCAGTGACAGATTTAAAGGTAGCAATTTTGCAACAGAAAAGTTTCAAAAACAGACTCCAGCTAGAAACTGCTGAACTTGAATTAATATACAAACGAGATACAATCAATTTAGGCTTAGAGACTGGGAATGGCTGAGCCATTACACACATTGAATCTATTGCCCCATGTTAAGTATCCTCACACCTTCTTGTCGAACTGTCTTAAATGGGCCATCTTGATTATCACTACAAAAGTTTTTTTTCTCCTGCTGACAATAGCGCATCTTAATTAATTAGCCTCTTAGAGTTGGTTGGGCAACTCCCACCTTTTCATGTTCTCTGTATGTATGTATATCTCCTTACTATAAGTTCCTTTCTATGCATCCGATGAAGTGGGCCCACAAAAGCTTATGCTCAAATACATTTGTTAGTCTCTGAGGTGCCACAAGTACTCCTGTTCTTTTTGCAGCTACAGACTAACACGGCTGCTACTCTGAAACATGCCAATTTAGTGACTGTTTGGAAATTTGAATTTAAATTGAAACATTTAATACACACTTTAAAAGCATATACAGTGTATGATAAAATACATGTATCTGAAAGTATAATAGATTTGAAAAGTATGAACATAGACTAGCTTCCTTGTACAGCTGTTGTTTCTTATGACAATGTGAGTGCATTCATTTCAGTGATGTTGGCCAGCCTAATAATTTCAAATGATGATTTGTAAGCAAAGTCTAACTGAGCTCTCCCTGACAGCTAATATGAGCTGGGGTGAAAGGCTTTCAGGACGCAATTGTATTTACATTCAATCTAATCTACCTAGGTATCTCAAGCAAGACAAGCTGTGTTGCCAAGGTGATAGATTTTGGCTCGGTTGGGTTACAAATCACTTGAATGCAGGCGTGGGGGGTTGTGAATGAAATGTTTTTTCTATTGTATGGAGTAAAGGGCAGTAAACGTATTTAGCCGTGCTTGGAGTGAGGGCATCAAAAGAGAGGTGGGCCTGTCCCCCCCACTTTTAAAGACAGAAGCTGATTAGGCTCATAGAGGTCCTTTTTGTTTGTTAAGTGACCACTGCAGCTGAAATCACGATAATCAGGTTTAAGTGCTTAGTCCTGCGTGGGGACAGTGTTTTCTGTGGGGTACAGTCCCTCTTTGGTAACAACAGACAGCCCAGACTGCACTAGGCAGCGAGGTTCCTCCCTGAGACTCAGCTGAAATCATCTGAAGAGCTGGTGGAACCCTCAAGAGACCTAACTCACAGAGCCAAGTGGGCAGGTGGCAGCAAGAAGATTGCGTGCGAGGGCCATTGGCAACAGCGTGGTGGAGTGATACAGTGGCCAATGAACAGCGCGTGGCCAGAGTGCGAACAACGTGAGCAGCTGGAGAAACAGAGCAAGGTGCCTTCTTGCCCCACCTGGCCAGTGTACTCACGGGAAAGCAGCCTGATGGCTAAATAAGGGACGTTAAATAAACGGTTGTTTGTTGGACTATATTTTAGTGACTTTGCTCCAGAATGCTAGATTTGTGACTGGGAATGGAAACTTATATAAATATGTTTCCTAGTAGCCCAAGATTTTTAAAATGCAGTATTTGCCAAGGTTATCTCATCTCACGTTGTTGCTATCTTGAGAGGTCATTATGTTGGGGAGTTTCTGTACTAAACATTTCTATTATTATAATTAATTTTTACATAAGAATGGTCATGCTGGGTCAGACCAATGGTGCATGGAGCCCAGTATCCTGTCTTCCGACAGTGGTCAAGGCCAGGTGCGTCAGAGGGAATGAACAGAACAGGTAATCATCAAGTGATCCATCTCCTGTTGCCCATTCCCAGCTTCTGGCAAACCAGCTAGGGACACTCAGAGCATGGTGTTGTATCGCTTCCCATGCTGGCTAATAGCCACTGATGGACCTATTCTCCAGGAATTTATCTAGTTTTTTTTTTAAATCCTGTTATAGTTTTGGTCTTCACAGCATCCCCTGGCAAAGAATTCCACGGGTTGACTTTATGTTGTGTGAAGAAGTACTTCCTTTTGATTTTTTTAAAACCTGCTACCTATTAATTTCATTGGATGACTGCTAGTTCTTGTGTTATGTGAAGGATTAAATAATATTTCCTTATTCACTTTCTTCACACCGGTCAAGATTTTATAGACCTCTATCATATCCCCCCTTAGTCGTCTTTTTTCTGAGCTGAAAATTCCCAGTCATTTTAATCTCTCTTCCTGTTTCATACTCCTGATCATTTTAGTTGCCCATCTCTGTACCTTTTCCATTTCCAGTATATCTTTTTTGGGATGGGGTGACCAGATCTGCACACAGTATTCAAGGTGTACACGTACCATGGATTTATATAGAGGCAATATGATATTTTCTGTCTTATTATCTATCCCCTTCTTAAAAAAGCAAAGGTTTCAGAGTAGCAGCCGTGTTAGTCTGTATCCGCAAAAAGAAGAGGAGTACTTGTAGCACCTTAGGCCTTGGCTACACTTGCAAGTTGCAGCACTGGTGAGGGGGTTACAGCGCTGCAACTTACTTTGTGTCCACACTGAGGCTTACAAAGCTCAGCCAGCGCTGCAACTCCCTGTCTGCAGCGCTGGCTGTACACCTGGTCTGCTACGGGTGTAGC